>NW_015548239.1:960038-993135 GCF_001515605.1 Sinocyclocheilus anshuiensis | reverse complement strand
ACAGCATTCCAAAAAAAAAAAAAAACAGTCCAGGAGAATAAGGGGTCTTCACAGGACAGGAGAAACCAGACATCTAAACAGAACACATATTAAAATGTTAATTTTCTTTTAAACAACAAGCATTATACTGGATTTTTAATAATAAAAACTGATTATTGGTTATTATTATTGATTGATTATTGATGCTCATTGGTTTAAGCAGTAGTTCTCTCTCAAAATGTTAGATTTTTCAAAAGCCTGATATCATGTTTTTATGTGTATAAATTATGTGTGAATATACTCTCTGAATTATGTGATTGCTGTCATATTACTAAAAAGTGCATTAAAATACATCTGTAAAAAAGTCGTATTAATTGTAAGCTGTCATAAAAAGCAACATTACTTAAATAACATCCAGTTTATTAGGAACACAACATGAGTGTGAATCACACGATATCCGTATTTGAACTCACATCATCGCATGTGTCTGATCCACTTGCACTTTTTTTCACTCGTCCCCTGACTGCAGCCGCCTAACGTTACTCTCACCTGCATTTAGGCGAGGCGATGGGCATCTCAAATGAGCCCATCGTCTACACTGGACGCGGCACGGCGCGACAAATCCCGACAGTTAACAGATTCCCTGTTCTATTTCTGACGCAGTTCAAGCTCTTTGCAACGGCTGCTTTGTTGCGTCCATTGTAGACAGCTTCAAGCTGTTGCAGCACGACAACGGTAACAACCGGTGTAGACACGGTTCAGTTTGTCATACTGACTCAAATTTTAAACTAGTCGACATACAAAGAAAAAGATTACACACATTTCGAACACACAAACTATAATTAAATTTTCAGACGCGGCTAAAGCTAGTGTTAACGTTAGCTACACTGAGCATTAGCACAAACGTAACTTTTAAAACAATGTTGTTTGATATGACAAGTACATAAAACCTGAGCGAAAATGTGCACATTCAAATACTGAATGGCTACTCTAAACTGAATTTTATTTTCAAGTTTTAATTACCTAAGTGTAGAGCTCAGATCCCATCCACAACGAGAGACAAAATGGCGATGGGCGCGAATTGGTTTCCTTCGAAAAGGGGCGGGGTTTCTGAAGAAAACATAACTACTTCATTTAGCTTCAACATGATTAATTCTATATGGTTGAACATCCTTACAGAATAAATACATGGTACATGATTAAAATATGTTTAGATGAGAAGCATAAATTAATCATGTAAGAAATGCGAAATGCATATTTAAAAATTCAACAACCTTCCCATTGCCATTTTTTCAGTGTACCAGAACTGCTGGAGCAGACGGGTCTAGCGACAGTTCTGGTACTGAACACAATTGAGTGAAATTAAATATGAGAAATACCACTGTACCCCAGTAAAATTTTACTGTAAAATCTTTACTGATCCTGTGTCAATGAAGATTACTATCTACCAACATGAGATTAATTTTCTGTGATATTTTAGCATTCAATGTGTGTTTTCTATCAGCTATCTAAACTCAAAATTAGTGATGCCAGATTCGTGAATTAATCACTTTCATCAGTGAAATGGGTTTGCAAAAAGGTCTGAAATTGTTTGAATAGTTTGATTCATTTCTATCATCTACAGTTCTATCATGACAACTCTTGGAAGATTTTAGTATGGTAATGGATATGACAATGTTAATGTATTTGGTCTTGGCGGAATAGATCTGCTACGCTGCTGCTGCTGAATAGCTGCTGTTGTTGGTTATTGCTGTTGTTGTAGATTATTGCTGCTGCTGCTGCAAAGCAAGTACAGGAAATTGCTACTGGCAATACATGTGCCGATATGGTGCTGTGAGTATTTAAGACATACTGCTGCTGTACAAATAGCATTTAAAATAACCCATAGCAGATCTATACAGGTGGGGCTGGGGAAGGTGGAGGGTTTCAGAGGAACGTTGAAAAGCGCGCTGCGAAATGCTGTGAATATCATCAGTTGTATTATGGACCTATCAGCCTGCTCCATCTAGAGTTTCATGACAGAACTTGGCATTCTCGTGCACTGAATCGTTTGCAGTGAATTCTCACAGTGAAGTAGTGGTGGGATATTTTATAAGATATAAAACAAGAAGAGCACTGGATTAGATGGATATTTACCTACAATCCGATGTAGGAAACAAAACTAGCAGAAGTCTTCTCTCGTTTGTCAGTGTCAAAGCAGCTTTTTATTGTGTGTGCAGCTTGTGAATGACTCTGTACTGCAGGTAAAGACGAGTAATACCCATTTATATCCAATACAGTATTAAAGCAGAGTATCGAAATATGGGCTTTTTTGATGGGTGGCCTGTGTCCCAGTACTGATGAAAGACTAGAAACACCCCTGTTCAACACTAAACTTTTACAGCATTAGCTGAATTGCATAAATTTAGAGGTAATTTACACATAATGGTAAATTATTTCATGACGAAATCAGACTAGGTGTAAACAAACCCATTCAATGTTATTTTAAAGTAAACTGATGAAATTCTTCCAGAAACATGCATTAATTAACTTCCTTCATCCTTTGAAGCAGTCATCCATTATTGAGTTTGAACAGTTAAAGTGACATTATTAAAACAACTTACTACACTTTGGAACTATAAGATTGTATAGTTTTTTCCTCTTTTTTTGTCTTTTGTCTTTAATCTGGCATGATTGTGATCAGAAACGGTACGTCCCAGCTGGAATATGATAATGAGATCATTTGATTAATCACCCTGATAAAATTGTACAACCCCCTGTGAGTCTGATGGAGTGTTAACAGCGAGTGATTCTCAGGAATTTTCAAAAGTAAATGAAGTAAAGCATCTCATCAGAAAGACATCTCCTTTTTATTATTGTTAGATTTTGATGGTTTATGCACAGTAGGCCTGATAGTACAGTCCTCTGAATATTCATGAAGGGCACTTGCATTTGTTCCTTGATAAATTCTGAATGAATTTAAACGTGAAATTCTGACCTGCCATTTTTGACATGAATTTTCTCCATACAGCTCTTGTAAAAGCACTGGTCATATGCTGCACACTATAAATATCTGTGAAAAATGCGTTGTGATTTTCACTGACAGGTGCTTATCTTTTCTTTCTGTTTTTCATGCTTTCTCCACTTGATGACACCTGCTATTCAGGTAAGACAGCATTACATAATATTCCTGTTATTTATTTGCTGTGGCACAGGAGGCTCATTTATATGCTAAGGAAAACAGTGAAGCACTTTGCACGCATATGTGCAAAGAGTAAACCTTTCTATTATGATTGAGTGCACACTGTGTTTACATCAATCAAGTCTGACACAGTACAATTCGGTAGCTTGTCGAGACGTAATTCCGACACCCATTTGCAGGTGGTCCTGTGATCACTTAGTATGCATCCCAACAGCTGCTCAATGGCAGAATTCAAGAGCTGATATAGATATGAATTAAATATGAGAACAAGGAGGCTTATATGTTATTATTGAAAAGATCAGTGTCAGCTCTGGCCAGGTATGCAAAGAACAGACACTTCCATTGCTGATATACAAGAACAGAATAATGTCTGCTGGTCCAGACTAGAGGGGAAGGTAACTGATTTCTTTAAATGCCCAAAAAAAGGATTGATAATGTTTTTTAAAAAAAAGCTTAGTCAACCATATCTGTAGTGTATCAAGAGAGACATATTTTTTAACATATTACAGTCTTTGAATAGCTCAAAAAGGGCTTTGCCAGGGTCTAAATTATTAATATTTCATCTTGACCGTTAACCCCTTTCTTGCAGTTTTTATTCTTAACCCTTGGCCTATAGACCACTCGAGATGATAAATGTTCCTGAACTGGTTCTGGCTTCCCAGGTCCTAGTCTGGGTCAGGAGTTTTTTTTTACATGGCTTTTAACCTTGGCGAGAGTTTGCAGCATGACCAGAATACTTGATGTGCTATTTTAGTGAATGCTATTCTTTGCAAAGCCTTAAAATAGAAATCAGCCAAAACGATTTCTTTAATACTGAGATCCAAACTGTCCATCAGTGTCTTCTGTGCGAGCTAAATTTGGCTTGGCGGTATTTGTGGCTTTATTCGAAAAGATGAAGAGACATCATTTTCCATTTCGCAGGCTTTAATGTATCCCAGCTGCGGCGCTTTGCAGAAATTCAGACCTGATTAGATCATTTCAGTTAAAATGTCTTTTCCACAACATGTTGCATTTTCATTGTGTCACAGAATTCTCCAAGCATTGTATGGTTAGGACCGACACATACTCTGCACTAACGCTTCTAGCTAAGCAAGCAAGGATTTGTATCTCATTGTGCTCTGAAACAGTGTAGCGGCAAGGGGCACTTCTGTGGTCATTTTTCTCTTTCAGGTCACCTAGTTTCTTTTTTTTTAGAGAATCCTGCTCAGCGAGATTGAAGTCAATGTTCACTGCTAGCTACCTGAATACCTGAAGTGAGTGGTTATTGCTAGGTAACTGAATAGTTAGTTAATCTGAACATTTATAGCTAGCTGCCTGAATAATTAGTTAGTTAAACTGAAAATGTACAATATTGCTAGCTACCTGAATAAGTTGAAGTTAACATTTGAATGAATGATTGAGGGGTTTATTTAGCGCTTTATTGTGTATTGCTATACACCCAAAGTGCTTTACAATCATATGAGGGGTCTCTCCTCAACCACCCTGAGTGTGCAGCATCCACCTGGTACAAAGGTCACTACACTCCAGCAGGTGGAGAGGAGAGAGAGAGATAGAGCCAATTCAATGGATGGGGATTATTGGGAGGCCATGATTGACAGTGAAGGGAATTTGGCCAGGACACTGGGGATAAAACCCTACTCTTTACGAGAAGTGCCATGGGATTTTTAGTGACCACAGAGAGTCAGGACCTTGGTTTAACGTCTCATCCGAAAGAAGGTGCTTTTTACAGTATAGTGTCCCCGTCACTATATTGGGACACTAGGACCCACACAGACCACAGGGTTAGCACCCCCTGCTGTCCTCACTAGCACCTCTTCCAGCAGCAACCTAGTTTTCCCAGGAGGTCTCCCATCCAGGTACTGACCAGGCTCAGCCTTTCTTAGCTTCGGTGGGTAACCAGTCTTGGGCTACAGGGTGATATGGCTTATATAGTTGCCTAAATAAGTGAACATTTAATTAGTACTTGAAAAATTACTTAGTTACATTGAATGTTTACAGCATACTGTAGCTAGCGACCTGAATGATGAGTTATTTAAAGTCAACATGTATAGTTAATTACGTGATAAATTTGTTAAAATGAACAGTAACACTTTAGGGACCAATTCACACTGTTAACTAGTTGCTTATTAGCATGCCTATTATTAACATTGTAACGGAGCTGACGAGACGAGAGGCGTGCGGATCCATGTGCAAGCTTTTATTAATAAACAGTCAAAAACACAGGCAGGGTCGAACAACAGCAAACAGGTATGGCACAGGCTAGACAAAAGAGCAATCCTAAACGGGCTTGAGTCAGATGACAGCAAACGTAATCCAGAGGGCCAGTGTCCATCCGAGAAGCCGCTGGATCCTTGTGGGTCCGAGTATTCTGTTACGGAGTTGACGAGACGAGAGGCATGCGGATCCATGAGGAAGCTTTTATTATTAAACATAGTCAAAAACACAGGCAGGGTCGAACAACAGCAAACAGGTATGGCACAGGCAAGACAAAAGAGCAATCCTAAACGGGCTTGAGTCAGACGACAGCAAACGTAATCCAGAGGGCTTGACAAGAGGGGTAATCCGTAAACGTAAACATAAGTCCAGGCGAGGAGCAAACACAGTCCGAAACAGCAAGCAAAGGGTTAATCAAAGATGCGTGGCAAGAATCGGGAACCAGGAAAACAGGCAAGGCAAGACTGTGACTAAACTATGAAAAACTGGCTCCGTAGAGTAGCTATCGCTAGGCGAGTGATAAACGCTATACAATACTCGGCGACTTGAGCAGGACCTGAGTGGGTGTTATATAGTGTGTGTAATAGCTTTCAGGTAAGCGTGTGATTGGTTACAGCTGTGTGCAATCAGTGCAATGGATGATGGGAAATGTAGTCCAGGGTATAGTGTAACAGTCTGGGTAGTGTGAGAGTCCATGTAGTGAGCGGGTGACCTCTGGTGGTTCTCCTCAACCACCCTGAGTGTGCAGCATCCACCTGGTACAAAGGTCACTACACTCCAGCAGGTGGAGAGGAGAGAGAGAGATAGAGCCAATTCAATGGATGGGGATTATTGGGAGGCCATGATTGACAGTGAAGGGAATTTGGCCAGGACACTGGGGATAAAACCCTACTCTTTACGAGAAGTGCCATGGGATTTTTAGTGACCACAGAGAGTCAGGACCTTGGTTTAACGTCTCATCCGAAAGAAGGTGCTTTTTACAGTATAGTGTCCCCGTCACTATATTGGGACACTAGGACCCACACAGACCACAGGGTTAGCACCCCCTGCTGTCCTCACTAGCACCTCTTCCAGCAGCAACCTAGTTTTCCCAGGAGGTCTCCCATCCAGGTACTGACCAGGCTCAGCCTTTCTTAGCTTCGGTGGGTAACCAGTCTTGGGCTACAGGGTGATATGGCTTATATAGTTGCCTAAATAAGTGAACATTTAATTAGTACTTGAAAAATTACTTAGTTACATTGAATGTTTACAGCATACTGTAGCTAGCGACCTGAATGATGAGTTATTTAAAGTCAACATGTATAGTTAATTACGTGATAAATTTGTTAAAATGAACAGTAACACTTTAGGGACCAATTCACACTGTTAACTAGTTGCTTATTAGCATGCCTATTATTAACATTGTAACGGAGCTGACGAGACGAGAGGCGTGCGGATCCATGTGCAAGCTTTTATTAATAAACAGTCAAAAACACAGGCAGGGACGACCAACAGAAAACCGGTATGGCACAGGAGAGCAGAAGAGCAATCCTAAATGGGCTTGAGTCAGATGACAGCAAACGTAATCCAGAGGGCTTGACAAGAGGGGTAATCCGTAAACGTAAACATAAGTCCAGGCGAGGAGCAAACACAGTCCGAAACAGCAAGCAAAGGGTTAATCAAAGATGCGTGGCAAGAATCGGGAACCAGGAAAACAGGCAAGGCAAGACTGTGACTAAACTATGAAAAACTGGCTCCGTAGAGTAGCTATCGCTAGGCGAGTGATAAACGCTATACAATACTCGGCGACTTGAGCAGGACCTGAGTGGGTGTTATATAGTGTGTGTAATAGCTTTCAGGTAAGCGTGTGATTGGTTACAGCTGTGTGCAATCAGTGCAATGGATGATGGGAAATGTAGTCCAGGGTATAGTGTAACAGTCTGTGTAGTGTGAGAGTCCATGTAGTGAGCGGGTGATCTCTGGTGGTGAGTGAACGGAAGTTCATAGACCGGATTCGTGACAAACATATTGGCTGTTTATTAGGACTTATAAATCACATATTCTGCATGACCATATTCTACATCCCTAAACTTAACAACTACCTTACTAACTATTAATAAGCAGCAAATTTAAAAGTAAATTCTCTTTTAGCAGTAAAAGAGTTTATTGGGGCAAAAGTCATAGTTAATGGTTTGTTAATAGCGAGAATTGACCCTTAAAATAAAGTGTGACCAAATGAACATTTATAGTTTGTTACCTGAATGATTAGTTAAAGTGAATATTGCTAACTACCTAGCTTTTGGATGGATAAGTGATGGATGGAACATATTTGGTACTTTCATTCTGCACAATGCAATCTGAAAGTGTGTGCAGTTGTATAAAACATATTATGATAAATATTTAATTATACCAAAAACAGCAGCAACTCACCTCCTTGATAGCACAAGATATTGACAAGAACAACCTGTCAAATCGACGTTGTGTATATTACAGCACCAAACCTATCCGAGTTAATTATTTGATAAGATCAAGCCTAATTTTCCTCATGCATTTCTACTCATCCATCCAAAGTAAAGTTTAAATCTTTCTTTCTTTCTCTACAAAGAAAAGTGTGTAAAATAGTGTTAACCTTGAGCTAGAGGACTGGCCATTACACATGAAAGTTATGAAGTGAGAATTACATGATGCGGAATTTTATGCTTGCGTGAGCATTGCACTGGGTCACAAAGCATGGGTTGCATATGCTTTTCTACCATAAATATGGCACTGAGGGCCTGTAAGCTGAGACGTTAGCATGTCACATGCATGACAGCTCTGTCATTTTAATGACATGTTCTACATAAATGTACAGCTTCGTGCCTGAGAGAATGCCTAGGGCAGAATAAGTTCTGAGTATGACAGATAGAGAATAATGCATGTTTTGTGAGTTTATCTGTCATTATGAGTTGCAGTATATGTGTGAGAGATGGTTATCAGTGTAAACTTACTCATGTATAAATCACCTGATGGATGATATACTGATCCCTCACGCCTCTAACAATATGCTTCAGCTAAAAACAGCAAACTGACAAGAAGGAAAAACTACACTGGCTTTTCATACATTAGGATAATATCAGTTTTTTTTGCATTTGCAGTTTGTCATGCTGTAATGAGCACCCCCCCCCCAGTACTTTATGTAGCCACACATATATTGATTATTTCTTGGCATTTAGCCACTAATATGAAAATATGAGGAATACAATTACAATTTGTCTTGTCATTTTTATGACAGATGCCGTTGCACAGAAACTAGCTCATCTGACACTATCACCTGGGCTGTTTTTCAAAATTATGACAATTTGCAAAAGAAAAAAAGATTGTTGATCTGTTGTTGTTTTTTTTTTATAAAAATAAAAATAAAGATACCATTTCAAGGCCTGTAAGAAGCATTTATAGGAGGTAGATTTCTCAATTCACTCTGCATTGGGAGGTGTGGCAAAAAAAAAACATTTTTTATAAAACAGATAGGCGACGGAATTGGACATGCAAGTGACCAAAGTATCAGAGACTGTAGTGTTAAAGCTGACATTATACCAGCTGCTGGGGCTGTTTCATGTGAAAATACTGTCAAGGAGAAAATAGCTTTCCACTTTTTTCCTGTCACTAGCTCACTCAAATGCACTCTGTCCATTCAGGTCCATTGAGTTTTCTATATCACTCCAACAGTAAATGATCCTTTTTATCAAACGTAGAATTATTCATTCTCTTGAATCTGTTTGGATGGTTCATTTAAATGAACAGATTCAAAACAATGATGTTTTTATCATTGTTACAAACTTTACAATTTGAAAAGATTACTGTAACGACGATTATTGCATTCAAAAGGTTTTAGGGGTTGAACATGATGGAGTTGAAGAGCAGAATGACTGAAAATGATCCTATCAGTCCTTATTTTCTTAGTAAATATTTTTGTATTTTGGGCCAATAAATTCTGTAAAAATTCAGTTAAAAACATGATTATTTATTTAGATGAGGCTAATACAAGTTTGAGCATAATAAATACTGGGATAGACTGTAAGTCTAACCAGGTTAAAAAACTTTAAAAATTTCTTTTTTTTTTTTTTATAAATGTGATGTCAAAACAACAAAACGTGCTAAAAGATCGAAACTTTATTTTAAAATGGGGCAAATACAGCGTAACAGGGTTGAAACTAAAGGACAAATCCTGTATTTTCTCAGAAAGTGCAGTACAAATGTTAGAAAATCCTACATACAGTAGGCATTGAATGTATTCATGTTTTCTTTATACAACCCATTAATATTTAACAATTATGCACATTGGCAGATATTTAGATGAAATACATTTTGTTCTAAAATAATTTTGATTTACACATTAAATCTTTCTAACAACATGACTAATTACACTAGTAGTTTAATTGGTAATAGCTGAGCATTTATTTGACTGGAAGTTTCATAGGGAACAGGTAGACGTTTGGTGAGCATTGCTGTAACTTTTTCTTATTTATACTGTATGTTACTTATTTATACTGTTTATACTTTATAGTATAGATTTGTTTACCTGTGTAGGCCGCTTAAACGTAATGGCAACTCAGCCCTGAAAACCAAGGATCAAGGATTTCATGTTCTCTGAACTGCATCACTAATGCTACTAACCCAAGGACATAAACATACACAGGCACAGTTCGATCTCAAACTGCCTTTTGACCCACAAACAGTTCATTTTCTCTGTCAGTTCTCTGTTCTCTGTCGGTTCAGTCCCAGAAGTCTTCTGTGTTTACGTGCACTTGTGAGGTTCTTCTCTTCATATCCGTGCAAGAAGAATCATTCATTAAAGATCTTAAGCCTACCTGGGCACTGTCTGCTGTAACACTGCTCAGATGGAGCCATTTTGTTTTAGTACGTTGAGCGTGTAATTGACCACAGCCACCCACTCAACAACTCATCTCGCTTCTTTTGCTCTCCTACTTCAGATTTATCTCCTACCGTATATCTGTTCCTTTAATGTCTGTTCATTTCACCCTCTCTTTAGGTTAAAAAACTTTAAAGATTTCTTTTTTTTTTTTTTATAAATGTGATGTCAAAACAACAAAACGTGCTAAAAGATCGAAACTTTATTTTAAAATGGGGCAAATACAGCGTAACAGGGTTGAAACTAAAGGACAAATCCTGTATTTTCTCAGAAAGTGCAGTACAAATGTTAGAAAATCCTACATACAGTAGGCATTGAATGTATTCATGTTTTCTTTATACAACCCATTAATATTTAACAATTATGCACATTGGCAGATATTTAGATGAAATACATTTTGTTCTAAAATAATTTTGATTTACACATTAAATCTTTCTAACAACATGACTAATTACACTAGTAGTTTAATTGGTAATAGCTGAGCATTTATTTGACTGGAAGTTTCATAGGGAACAGGTAGACGTTTGGTGAGCATTGCTGTAACTTTTTCTTATTTATACTGTATGTTACTTATTTATACTGTTTATACTTTATAGTATAGATTTGTTTACCTGTGTAGGCCGCTTAAACGTAATGGCAACTCAGCCCTGAAAACCAAGGATCAAGGATTTCATGTTCTCTGAAAATGCATCACTAATGCAACTAACCCAAAGGACGTAAGCATATACAAACTGCCTTTTGACCCAAAAACACTTCACCTCCTCCATCGCTTCAATCCCAGAACTCCTCTGTGTTTATGTGAACTTGTAAGGTTCTTCTCTTCATATCCGGGCACGAAGAATCTTTTATTAGAGATCTTCAGCCTAGCCGAGCACTGTCTGCTGTAACACTGCTCAGATGGAGCCATTTTGTTTTAGTACGTTGAGCGTGTAATTGACCACAGCCACCCACTCAACAACTCATCTCGCTTCTTTTGCTCTCCTACTTCAGATTTATCTCCTACCGTATATCTGTTCCTTTAATGTCTGTTCATTTCACCCTCTCTTTCCTTCTATGCGAGGCTGGTGTGAATCTGCGTTATGTTCTTTGACAACTTTGCAGCCGAATAAATGCTCTCTCCCCATCTGCCATTTATTCGTTCGGCTGCTTTGAAAACTCTTAAAACCCTCGGAGATGATGTATTTGTTCTTTGTTACACATGCGGTTCAGTTTTCACATTTCTACTAGCATGACTTTCACACAGTGACAGAACGGCTGAGAACGGCATAATAATTATGAATTTATGATTTCCAGACTGACAAATTTCCAAAATTTATTTTGTACAGTGCACACACTTATGATGCATTAAAACTGAACTAATAATCATTATTTGTTCATTGTTAGCATTATAACCATAAAATGATATTTGCTAATCCTATTTTATTACATTTACAGGCTAACAGGCTAACACATTCACAGGCTAACACATTCATATTTGATGTCATCGTCATGCATAGAATTAGCCAATCCCTAACTAATATCTGCAAATGCTCAACGTACATTCAGTACTATGTGGCAGTAATGCTGTTGCCATGAAGTGATTCTGGTTTAGAGCAAATTAGGTTGTGTTTATTTTGCTTCTTTGGTAATAGACCATTGTATGCTGTTGTTTTATGATAAATTATGTAATAATTTGTACCTTTTATAATTTGGTCGTGACTAAGCTCTCAGTAGAGCCGGCAATATTACAGGTAAACATTGCAGTGAGAGAATGAGTCATTAGCCTTTATGTGTTTTCCTGAGAGTGCATGTCATTATGTAGGCAATTATGACACATTGCCAATAAAATGTAGGTTGTGTTTTATGAAACTACTCAAAGATTAAGCTAGATAAGATGCTAACTGCTTGAGAGAGAGAGAGAGAGAAAAAACATTTGACTGTATTAATACTACATGTGCATGATTGTTTTCATGTATTGTTTTCTTTTGGTTGGAGAATGTCATTACCTGCTGTACCCAATCATTCACGAGCTTCACATGTCTCACATGACTTCTGCCAACAGAAAATATAGGACACACAAATTAATTGCTTTAAAGTCTGCATTTTGTCATATTGATCTTATTATAAATGATTTATCCATGCATATGTTTAATTTTGAGCTCATAATTTTTTCTCAAAATGAATGATAAATTAAATCAATCTTCTGTCTTCTGGGAAAACGACAGACTTCTCTCTGGTTGACATATGAAGTAATTTTACAATCATTTCATCCACATAAACTCCACCCTTTCTTTCAACCTAAAGCTCACATATCTTCCTCCATCCAATCAACAACCGATGAACTGAACCAAGTATCTACATTTTTTTTTCTTTGTTGATAATCCGTTTCACTCGTACATCACAATACGGAAGGGAAGATCTGTCGAAGATCTACTTTCATTACATTAACTTTAAATATTCATTTAAAATATAACAGTATTTGTCAGTGCTACCATGCTACTTAATTGCTAAAATATCTTTGATACTGAAAAGCTTCATCATTTTTAAACTAGCATCACTACTTCCGCTCTGCTGAGAAACTAAAAGTACCACTACAAATAGCGAATCTACTATGTAAGACAGTGAAACCTCTAAATCAGTCCCTTGTTTTTCTCTCTGTCTGTTGTTTCTTTTAGTCATTGCAGCGTGTTCAGGGATCGTGAGATAAGACATAATTAAGAATTTGTGATTTGGATATTAAATCAAATCCTCGTCACAGAGGCGGTTTCAGCAGCTGCTACTCCTTCCGCTGTGTGTGTATTTGTGTGTACTCTCTCTTTGGTTCATCTGGTTACACAGTACTGCATTTCAACAGCAGCACTGAACTGTGTCTTTTATCTGAAAAGAAGAATAAATAAACAAATACATATCAGGGCTGAAGAAACAGACAGGGATGAAAAGCACAAGGTGTGGTGGTCAGGGAAGACTAGTGGGGCCACTCATGCTGAAACTTTAATTAAAAGCATTGTTTACTCTTACTGAAGACACAACAGCCCGGTCTGCCTGAAAACGGTGTGTGTACACGTGCAGTGGTATGCATTGATGGTGTGTGTGTGTGTGTTGTTCTTGTTTGTGCGGTGCTCTTTAAAGAAGACTACTGTTCTCCACTGCACACCTCATTTGCAGGAAGTCGTGATCTCATTTGCCTGGTGTGCTTTCCATTAGCAAAGAGTGACACTACAGCACTGCAGAGGCAGCGGAGTGTGTGTTTTACTCTTCCCGACAATATCCAGACATTTCACATAATGTAACATTTTGAAAGAAGAGTCTGTCTCAATATCACACTTTAAAATATTTATTTCAGAATCCAGGGGTTGTGAATTTTTTTTTTTTTTACAAAACTCCCAAGAAGATTTCTTGTTAGGAGTTGTGAAGTGCAACTAATCTGTCAGTCCCTTCAGGATGTGGTGATCACTCACAGAAATTAATTCAGATTTAAAGGGGTCCTATTATGCTCTTTTACAATGTCTTGAATTTGTTTTGGGGGTATACTAGAACATGCTCTAATTGTAACATACATATTTACATACATAATTATTCAGGTGCATGTGTAATAACTTGCGAAAACTTGAGGCTACAGCAACTGATGCACTCAACCAAGCGTTCTAACCATGACCTCGCCCCTCCTCACCCCCCAACCATTCGAATTTCCGTAGGCGGGAATTATTTTAATGATATTCTAATGGGCCGCTTTGTGATATCACAAAACCCGGAAAACAAACGCTGTAGTCCAAACGAGCCGTTCGTTGTAGTTCTTGAAAAGGGATTTTTTAAAAACGAAATATCTCCCTTTGGAGTGGACTTTGAGATTTGTAAGTTTGAAGATCTTTTTTATGCCCAAACATACACACTGACTAAAATTCAAAAAGTGAAAAAGCATAATAGGACCCCTTTAACATATTCATGCATTATTTGCGGTATGTCGCTGCGAAAAGTGTAACATCAAGTTACAGTGCTCATCAAGATTAAATTTGAATTTAAAAGTTGTTGAATTTAAAGAGATAGTTCAGCTAAAAAAGAAATGTCTGTCATCATTTACTGACCCTCATGTTGTTCCATAAAATTATTTATAAAATTGTACATATAAAAATGTTTATATATTAATTATATATAATGACAAAAAAGTCATGAAAAAGTCATGGGAACTTCTGTAGTGATGATTATTATTATGATAATTTTTCTGATTATGCTCAGCACTCAAATATTTCATTTCTAAAATTGCTCTTTGCAAGTGCAATCTATAAATGTAATCTATATTAACAAAAAAAAAAAAAAAAAAATAGAAATGGCAAATTCACCATCTAAAAGGTGTAAGAACCCTGGAGGTTTGTGTACAGTAACTAATCCAGTTTTCAATATTGTTCAAAAATATTATTACCAAAACTCTCATTGCATCCTAATTGCCATCAGTTAATTTGCTAATTATTAAAGTTAATTATGTGAACAGTTTTTTTTTATGATTCTGCTAAATACAGAATATATATAGAATTACAGAGACTATTACACTGTTGTCTTAATATTTGCATACAGCATAATTAGTCCACTAAAATATTAACAGATACTCCAACCGTGATTAACACTAATTGTATAATGATAATTGGTGAGCTTTCAAAGTAAAGCACAAAAGGCCATAAACATTGCAAGTATGCTGCTGCAGTATAAAACATATATACTGCAAAATATTTATGATTTATGTTTTTTGCAGAAACTTTTATTTTGTCAGAAAACTTAGTTACTTTTGAATGGCCATCAACAAGGAAAGATGCTTTTTGGATGCAAATAGTGTAGTTATAATGTATAACAGCAGGGGTGAACTGAGCCACAATAATGCATTTCACTTTGACTTGTAGTAGTCAAGTGGCTTCATTCATTTAACTGGACAGTGTCTGCCCTTCAAACCGCTCTGTTCTTTGTTTCCTATGTGACCTAATCATTTGTCCTTCACTCCTGGTTTCTGGGTTCTCTAATAACAGACCAGAACAGATTCTCATTGGTATGATTCACTCGTACACCTGGAGTCACTGTCAGGCCCGTGTTCAGTCACACCGCTGCTGTGCAACTGAAACAACTTCAGCTGCTGGTAAAAAGGCTCAGTTACTGGACGCTGATGCAGAGAATGAAATCTGCTCCGGTCCAGATAAAAGTGAAAAGTATCCCTACAAGGCGTGAGTTAATCTGGTTGATTTCGTTTAATTAGCGACCACTGTTGTAAAGAGATAATTTGCATGGTGGATTATTTCATTATGCTGTGTCTTCATGCCGACATAACTGAGACACAAACTGTGGGAGCTGATAAATGGCTGTCCAGCACAGTATTGTAAATTGAATGCTTTGAATATGTGTTACAGTCAGATTTATTTCACTCCCTCACACTGAACATGTTGAGACCGTATATCTTTTTTTTTTTTTTCTATGGACATTCACAACTAGCATTGAAGCTTGGTTTTAAGAGCTCAATAAAAATGATTCATGAACATTTTGTAGCTCTTAAATGTCAGAAACTTGTCAGACATGTTCGGCGGCTTTTTTAGATTTTTTGAGGCAGGTATATGACTTGGATGAGGGATCAAAGTTGTTCTTTTGAGTCCTGAGGGGTTTGAAAGACATCAAGTGCTAAATTAATATGAAATCTGGGGCTTTGAAGGGCATTTTAGGATTTTGCAAGAGAACCACCTCAATCCCTACTGCAAGGCATCTATTAGAAAAGGTTTTAGTGTTGCCATCTACTGTTAACAAAATTGGCCTGACTAGGAAAAAAAAAGCAGAGAATTAAGTCTTGGCAAGAGGCAATTAAGGGACACACAATTAACTTGCCTTATCTTGCCTTAATGATACCATACCCGAATGAACTTGAAAACCAGTGTTGGGAAGGTTACTTTGGAAATGTAATAGGTTACAATTACTTTTATTTTGTAATTAAATTACGTAATTCCGTTACATGTAACTAGTTACTTCCCAACACTGTTGAAAACATAGTAGTCATCCTATGTGTTAATTGTTCTGTTTGAACAGAAAGAAGGTTTTCAGATTCAGAAGGTTTTACAGCCTGGGGCTAAGCTGACTATTTCAACATATTCAAGAGATGTGTAAGACAGAGAGGGTCAGAGGTCACAATATCAGTTTGTTTAATCAATACTGAGTGTAGGTTTAGTATATGGAAAGTATAGATATGTCCCTTGCAAAGTAAGAGAATACTGCATAATCTTTAAAAATAAATAAACACTACCGTTCAAAAGTCTGGAGTCTGTATATGTATATATATATATATATATATATATGTGTGTGTGTGTGTGTGTGTGTGTGTGTGTGTGTGAGAAATTGCTTACACTGACCATTTATTTGATCAAAAATACAGTAAAAATAGCAATATGTTAAATATTATTGCAATTTAAAATAACTATTTTCTGTTTTAATATATTTTAAAAAGTTATTTATTCCTGTGATGAATTTTCAGCAGCTGCTGCTCCAGCCTTCATTGTCACATGATTCTTCAGATATCATTTTATTGGTGCCAATAGCCTTGTGGGCAGCGCACCGACATATAGCGCTTTTGCGTTTCGGGCGTCCTGAGTTAGTTACTTTCAGTTGTATCTCTTTATCTCCTCAGTGTCAGTGTTGGACCTGGTTATAGGTGATGTAGGGCGGCAGTGTCACCCCCACACATACTTGTCCATCTCTCATCCAAACACTGTCTGTTTCAATGAAACTGCTTGACACATTTACTCTGATAGATTGTACACACACCTCGGCATTGCTGAGAGGTGATTATACTCAAGAGTTTTCTATGCATTTTCCAAGATGCTAACAACACCTAAAAAATGCATTAATTTTTCACTCTTTTGAAGCAAACAGTAAAATGATATTAAATATTTCAATATTATTAATAATAACAATATCACTAATAATAGTGGACAGTTCTTCCATACTTCTAAACAAGAAAAACCGATCAGCTGTAATAGGCATTTTCACTGTGCGGACTAACATTGCATCTGCAATGTTTGATTGATTTAAACCAAACCTCCGGTCTGAGCTGCTGTGAATATATGACCATAATGGAATGAAAACAGGAGGAAATGTTTTGCACCCATGTGTAAAGAATTTTGAAATATAATTTAACAACAGTGCAATTAACCTGCCGATTGAAACAGCAATGCAGTGATTAACATTTCATTGACAGTTATCCATCCTTTTATAGTTCAGTGTGCTGTTTTAGTGCTCTTGTTCTGACCTCTAAGAATTCCCAGTGCTCAGTGGCTGAACAAATGCTGATCTTTAATTTGCCTTGACTTGGAGAAGCTCCATACAGACCATTACTGTGAGCACCGGAAGTTTAAATTGGTTTAAATATGGAGGCTTCATCCTTCACTGGTCCATCAGATCCATCGCTGCCACCCACGCTGCTTCCTCCTTCCTCTGCAAACAACGATGCCGTTTTTCACAGCTTATTTCCATCTCTAATTAATCTGTGAGACATACTAATCAAACCAACAAGTTTATCAACACTGGACAGCGAGAGAGCGCCTTCAAGTCAAGTCAAGTCAAGTCACCTTTATTTATATAGGGGAAGATCGCGTCCTGGGTGCACCGGGCCTGTGCAGAGAAACACACGGAGTAGAGGTGGTGGGAGAATTAGCAGCGCGCTGTATACTTACCTCGGACTTGTGAGCGTCAGCCTGGGATGTTTCCAGCGCGGCTCTCCGCTCTCTCAGCTGGGTCTGCTTCGCCACCAGGTCACGGATCTGCTTCTCCATGGCCTCCAGCTCGAGCTGCACCGAATGCAGCTCGAACGTGTCCTCACCTGCACTCAAAGGTAGACACACATCCGCCATTAAAGCAAGTAACAGTGAGTAAAACAATGGTAATGTGTGTGAATAGAGTATTAGTAATGTAAGCGAGATTAGCGGCAACCACGCTGGCGATGCTAGCGGGCTATTTGCTAATAGCGGACTCGGGAAATCAAAATAAAACTAGTGATGATAAGGCGCTCTGATTGTTTTTGTTGTAGAATACGGTACGGGATATATTCACACGTTATAGAAACGAAAATGATGGTGTATAAAATTGATTTTAAGATAAAAAATTAGACGACAGAATTAACTTGACGGAGCTCAAACTCAAAACACACGGCAGCAACAAACAGGCTGTTTGTGTGTGTGCGTCCATTTTGGATTGCAGTTCTTTGAGGCTTACCGTTCTGCTGTGGTCTGCTTTAGAAAAGGGCACAAATAAACATATTATCTGCAGGTGGAAAATATCAAGGAGAATGGTCATAGAAGAATATTTTTAGCATCTTTAAGCAGGGGCGTCACACACCAATGTTTCTGACAGGGCACCAGCAGCAGCCCTAGCTTTTTTATAGTGGTATTGTTTTATTAGTGGAGTTTATCAAGTTTGAGAACCTACCTGTTTTATTATTATTATTATTTATGTATTGATTTTTGTAATAAAAGCTCTCTCTCTCTCTCTCTCTCTCTCTCTCTATTGGATTTTTTCATTATTTTATTATGTGAAGAAAAATGTATAACAAGTTAATGATTAATTTAATGTTGTGTTAGTATTGTTTTTATATAGCAAGTTTGAAAACATATTCACAGCATTCTTGTACAAAAACAAAATAACATTTAATTTCAAAATTTACTCTCCTTACAGAGTCTGAAGCAAAGCATGCTGGGAACTAGAAATCTGCTGTAACTCATTAGGTTTGAGATCTGATTAATATAATCAGTTACTGAGTTCACATAACATTTTCTTTTAAATGCAAAAGAACTTTCAATAATATTTGAGTAAAATTAACTAATTTTGATAAATAAATTCAAAATTGGGTTTTACAGCATATAGTTCATTAAATTATAATATTATAGTTTATAAAAAAAAAATGCATATTAATTTTTTTATTGAATTTTAATTCAAATGTTTATTCGGGGACTCTAAGCATCTCAGTTTCTGCATAAAATTCAGCTTGCAGTATGTAGTAGGGGACCTGAAGGTTATCCTTGTCATAATTAGCAAACTCAGAGCTGTGAACTGTGAATAAATGTCTATATTTTACGGTATAATTTCAGAGAAAACTCAGCACCCCCTACAGCACAAAAAAAAATGTTTAAAGTAACTCGCTTTAGGGCACAATAGCAAAAGACTGAGGGAGGGAGTCTTGTCCGGGACTTGAACCAGAAATCATCCTTTCTGGTTTAAAGCCACAAGCCATTTAGTCATTAGCACATACATCAATAGAAACGGTGGCATACAGCAGTGCACAAGCTACTCAAAGGCCATTTGTCTGTGATGGAAACAAATTGATTGTTTTCACCTGTGCTTTGACCTTAAGGAGCGCAATTCTCAGTGGATGCATCATTCTTGTGATTTCATTGTGCTTTGCGTACTGCTGAGTGTACCTAGCTCTTCACAGCCTCTTCTCCCATCATCTCCCTCTCACTTGGGTTCTGTCATGCTTGAATTTGTGTAGATTGATTTAGTTGTCCTTGAGTGGAGCATCCAAATTCCTTTTTGAACTCTCAGAGTTAGTTGTAACACCGGAGCTAATGAAACAAGAGCCTTTACTTTATATATATATATCTATAAAAATAAAGACACAAATGCATATATCCAGTGAGCCTGTGGGGATTATATGGAGAAAATAATCACATTAGTGCAAGAATAGGCTTTTTGTTTTGAACAATACTTCTTTTTTGTTAGTGCATGATGGCGCATCTTGCCGCTGAAGCTATTTTTAAACTCAAGCTTAGGTAATGTCTTCTTTACGAGAATAATGGTATTTTTTTTTACATTTTCACTAGGGAAATAGCCAGAAACGCTGTGCCCATTCAAACATTTCGTCTCTGATTTTTTGAGCCAAGTGCTATTTCTAAGTGCAACATCTAAGTATTTGTACATATTTATTGTTTATCATTTTAAATGTTTATTAAAAAGAAAAATGATATGTACAGTAAATTAGGCTGGGTTTTGAATGCTAAACAAAAACGAATCAAGAGACAAAACACATTTTACCATTAAGGAACTTTTTCCATCCCATTATCCCATGTGAGCCGGACTTCCAATGATGCCTGCTCAATAAATTAGTTCAAACTGAGCTCAAAAATGTGTACAGTTTACTCTTAATTCAGGTCAATCAAATCAGGTGAATATCAATCTCTTTCAAACTAATTTCTTTAGATTTCATCAGCCTTTCATCAGCTGCAGGTTCCCTATCTGTCAGTTACTACGAGTTATGTCGTGACGACATTAGAGGTCTTACTTGACGTGCTTCTGTGCCAGAGCTTCATGGATTGAACTGAACTGTGTGCTGTTGCACTTCACTGGACACCATATCTAAACTCTTAAGGGATGTTAAGGTCTCAGAGACAGAGTTGGATGGAGTTCAGGCTGATTGGTTTCACATAATATGTTTAAATGATCTGCGGTAGACATTTCCCCATTCACATGCACATATTATATTATGAAATATTCAGCATTTGTGCATTAGTCTTATATTTTATGATATATTTTATGACATGTACTCATGTAAAGAGAAAAAATAGGCCTGAGCCATCTGAAGAGCTGAAATTTATTATAAATTATAAAATTTATTACAAATTATAAAATGTATAGATAATATATTAAACTATTATAAAATATATAAATTTTTACAGTTTCTATTCTATCACAACTTTTTTGGGGGTGGGGGGTTGGGTCATATAGCTCTAGAATCACCTACAAATTTTTGTGCTCACCCACTTAAATATTAAAATAACCTAAATATTGTGCATCACGGTGTTTTCATATTCAAGACCAAACAAGCCTTTTTTGTACTTCAAAGGACACCATATTCTTCCTTGTGATGTTATTTTCCTATTTTCTATGTGTGTTTGTGTGATTTCTAACAGTGCCGTTTCATAATTCACAAACCGCTAAAGGTACTGTCTGTATAACGGACCAGGAGATGACCGTGTCATTGTTCCCCCTGTCAGACTGTGAATTTAATTTATTGGTGATACAGAAATTCCCCTGTGACTGTGAAACAGAGAGATAAGAGAGAATGGCTCTCATGCAGACAAGAGGACACTAAGTCTTCATACTTATAAAACTCTTGACAACAAGAATGAGTTTGGAGGACCGTGAACTCTACAAAAGATATATTGCCACAGTGTTGTATCTATCTATCTATCTATCTATTAGGGGTGTAACTATACACGTATTCGTATTGAACCGTTCGGTACGAGGGTTTCGGTTCGGTACGCATTACAAACCGAACGATTCGTTGGACTAAAGGCCCATTCACACCAAGCACGATAACTATAAAGATAACGATAAAGATATAGTTCTAAAAATCTTTCTCAATATTAAAGAATAGCATAGTTCACACCACAACTATAACGATAACGATACAGAGAAACGATATCGTTGCTATCACTTTCAAAACGATTTTTTTTCCAGCTGATGAACGATAAAACACTGACAGCCAATCAGAATCCATCCTGCTGTAACGAGCTCAAGAATTTAAAGCGGCAGACGCATATGCGCTTAGAATAAACAGACGATATCGTTCGCTGGTGTGGACGCTAATATCTTTATCTTTATAGTTATCTTTATAGTTATCATTCTTGGTGTGAACGGGGCTTAATCCTATTACATTTGGAAAATAAAATAAAGTGTGTGAAATACAATGTTCTCAGTGCCACTGCGCTCAACAAGGCAGCCCAAACGACAAAGAAAAACACACTACTCCAGTCAGGCATAGGCTGGACTAGCTCGTTCGTTTCAATATGGCTAGTTACTAGGGCTGGACAATAATTTAATATCACTATGTATGGCGATATAATTTTTTTCAATAACGGTGATATGATTTTTTAAACACATTTCCGATATTTCGGTACACATTAGCAGTGTTTACCATACATTCATTTATTTGTGGTGTTTGACTTCTTTGAATAAACCTGAGCACTGCACGTTTCAAAATCAAAACGCAGCGCAGGTGTTTTATATGAATGTCTTTGAAGGGACCCAACTGTCTTCAGAAAAGTTTCGATGGCATTTTAATTTTATCTGAAAGCAGCGTTCATGAGCACAGCACTGCTTTGTGTACAGCCGTTACCGGGGAAACCAGCCGTTACTACCGCTCCAGAAGCGCCTCCTGCTGGCAGAGAATCAGCCCGTGTCCAGAAACATGTTTCTGTTGTTGCTCACTGTTTGTTTTTGTTTTCTGCAGAAACTCTGAGCACTTTTCATATTCTTTATCCTGGCTGAAGCACTTTTCTTTCAATCTATAAGATTAATCAGCCTATGTTTTAGTTTAAAGTTAAATGTATGAATAATATTAAGGTGAGCCTGAGAGTCTTTTACATTTATTTGACAGTGATTTCACATTTTTTTGTTTGTATGAAGGCTAAAAAATGCAAATAAAAGGTGAACATTAGTTTATTGGTGCAGTTTTTTCCCCTAAAATATTATATAGTTTTATAGGAGGAGGTTTCATAGACTTGGCAAATTCATTTTTCAGAACTTTGTAGGTACAGACATCTGTTGTGGGCATTCTTGGCAGTTTGAGGCTTTTTAAAATATTGTTCCTATTGATATCAGAATTATGGAACTAGACGAAAACAAGGAGATAAACACACTCTACAAACTATCCCCGCAGCATTTAGTCAGGCATTTCCAACTGATTCAAATAGGGCAAAACAAATCACCATCACAAATCATGATTAAAAAATTATAAAATGATTCAAACAGGGCAAAACAAATCATCGTAACAAATCATGATTAAAAATTTGTAAAAATCAAGGAAATTTCTCTGGCATTTCTTTCTTTTTGCTGTATTGAAAACGTACCGAACCGTGACACCACTGCATCGCATCGAACCGAACCGTGAATTTTGTGAACTGTTACACCCCTACTATCCACTGGTAATGAACGACACTTAAAACTGTTTTTAAAAACTATAGATAACCCCCCACCACGACCAGCTATCCTTGGAGAACTGACAAAATTACAGTCATCGGGTGATGCTACAGAAAGAGGGCCAAGTTCACCATGATTTAGCCAAGTCTCAGTTATAAACAGGAAATCCAGGTCACGGGATGCAAAAAAGTCATTGATTAAAAAGGTTTTATTTAAAATCGATCTTACGTTCAACAGGGCCGTCTTCACAGTGGTTGGATCCGTAATTATTGTCGGTGATGCTGCCGTGCCGCCACTCATCCTCTGTGAAGGAGCTCGCGATCCAAAGCTCTGAGGTTACCAAAGTTTACCCCAGCCTGAGAGCTAGATCCCAAAAAAGCTCGATCAGGTATCGATATGCTTGCCATATCCAGATGCTGTGGCCAAAGAGGTACAAGATGTGAAGATCTTAACTCAGATGAATTTAGATTGAAAAGTAATCTGTCATTAGAGACGAAGGCACGCGAGGTAGCAGAGATATATTCCAATTGAGTCATGCCATTGCGAAGAGCTCTCCTTAATCGTACCATGGCGCCGCTACGCTTACCGCGTCTTCTCGCCCGTCTCCTTCTGTGCATAAAGCAACCCGGGACTCGGCAAATATCCGATGGAATCCTAGCTAGGAATGGTGGATTGGGAGATCCACGTTCTCGTTCATAATACCCCCCGCAGGAGTAGTCCATAGCCAGAGTTTGAATGTTAAGAAGAGATTGGCGATCATATGTAATTAAAGATGATATTTTATGTGCTGACAGGCACATAAACAACACGTTAACAAACTGAAACAGGAGAAAACACTGCACAGACATAGAGCAACGGCCTGCCGACAAACATACTGGCGCCATATCTTGCAAAACTTGCATTTTTTTTTGCAGTTCGCTTTGTTCAAGAAGAAGCAAGCGTTTTTTTCTACTTCAAAAGGCACCTTATTCTTCCTTGTGATGTTATTTTCCTATTTTCTATGTGTGTTTGTATGTGATTTCTAACAATGCTGTTTTATAAATCACAAAACGCAAAGGTTCTGTCTGTATAACGGACCAGGAGATGACCGTGTCATTGTTCCCCATGTCAGACTGTGAATTGATTTTTTTGGTGATACAGAAATTCCCCTGTGACTGTGAAACAGAGAGATAAGAGAGAATGGCTCTCATGCAGACAAGAGGACACTCGTAAGTCCATACTTATAAAATTCTTGACAATAAGAATGAGTTTTTATGCTTTTTCATGTAATATATAATTTATTTAGAATTATATATAATTTATTAAATTATATGTAATATTTAAAAAAAAAAACTAAATACACTGACTTGGCTTCAGGATTTGGTGTAATTAAGTACTCTGAATTTTCCTTGCATTTGTATTTAGTGCCAATCTATGCTATCCCATGTAAATGTTTGTGTGAAACCATGGATTAAATGTCAAAACCGCGTGAACAAGTGAAGTGAACAACAATTAAATCAGGCCGCAAAAGACGCATGTTAATGGAGGATTAGTTTCACATGAATGGTGAATCAAGTGTTTTTCACTTGTTTTTCAAGTTTTTTAGTGCAGCTGCTTTTAAAAGTGACCCAGCTGGACATTCTGTGTGACCCATGTCTCTCAGGAAGAGGCCCTCCATGGAAAAATGTTGCCATGTTTGTCGAAATTAAAGAAACCAATAAATTAAGCTCAATGCAAGAAACAGAACTTTCGGGAGTGTTAGCTTCATTTAAACTTTTCTGTTTATGTTTTGAGAACGTTTCACCCGTGATTAGCACAACATGAATATCCAAGACTAAGTGTAATAGTCAGTGAGTGTCTAGGGACTGAGAGAGATGGAAATCATTTTAAATATGTTTTACTTCTTTATGAAGCTCATTTTTAAACACTCCTTTCACATCATCATCAGTGTATATACATCTTTAAAAATGATCAAATTTGAGTCCTACAACATGAGTCATATTTGCATAGTGTGAAAGACTAAGGCATATCTGCCAGATTTTATAATCTATTTATGTTTGATCTTAATTGCGCATGCATGCACATAATGAGCATAATGAGCTGGAACTAGTTAGATATATGGTAATATTAAAGCTAAAATACAAAAAGTGTGTGTTTTTGCCTGTGTGTATTTGTGAGTTGTTGTTTTTTTGCAGTGTCAGTGTCACCTGAGTCCCAGCTGTGAGTTATGGTGTCGTGGGACAGACCTGTTAGCACATTAGCACAGTGGTAGCAAGACAACGGGAATGTTTCCAAAACATTTACTCATTCCGCTGCTGTTTCCTCTCATCAGTGTCCACACACTGATGTCAGTGTGCCAAATTTTATTAAAAAATGCAACGTACTGACCTCTCAGGCCTTCATCAGCTAAAATCAAGGCCTGAGTGGTCAAATAAAATCTCGGGTGTTATTATGTGTGGATGTTAACTCTTTTTCCCCCATTTGCTACAAAACATACTGCTTTTATAGTGTTTAAATTCATAGTATTTTTATATCAATTTATATTTTTATTTTAAATTTGTATTAATTTTTTATTCTATTTACAATAAAAAATATAATATATACACAATATTTTTAATTAATAGATTTTTATTGTAATAGAATTAAAAATTAATGTAAATTTAAAATAAAAATTATAATTAAACATTCAAGATTCAAGTGTATAAACATTCAAGAGCAAAATGACTAGGTGATTTGCAAATAAGCTGTTTGGTTCATTTAATCATTTAAAAGCGGTATTTCCTGCAGCCACTGTATTGCATTTTCTCCAAATAATTTCTCTACGCATGATCTGTTTTCTCCTAACCCTCCTCTTTCTGTCTCTGTTAAAGGTAATGTAAGGTTATCTCTGACATATTCTGTAATTATCATTTGATGACCAACCTGGCAGACTCCAGAAAGGTCATCAATGGATTTTAAATGAATAGCTTTATTGTTTGGCTGGAAAAACACAGTCCCTTACATTCCTGAATTTGTGCTGTTTTGTCCACCTGTGATTAATGCTGACTGTGATGTCTAATTTTTCATCTATATAGTTTTTTGGGAAGCGTGCGGGCTGTGTCTCAACACCTCTACAGCGTTTTCACATTAAAATGGTCACCGATCATGTTACCTAGCAACGCTGCAGAACCTCTCTGTATTAGACAAGAAGGGGTTAAAATAAACACTTTTTATGGGTACTGTTTGCGATTTCACACTTCCTCTGTGGACTACTTTGCTGAACCCTGCAGAAGGTCATTCTGAAGTGTTTTAGCTTCAGTGGAAAAAGCAAACAATACAGACATGCAAAGAAATACAGCCTAAAGAGCCATGCTAGAGATGCATTGGCTTAAAGTTTTAAAGTTTGATTAACTAAAATGTAAGCTGTTAGGACATCACACCCCTTTTAGTTCAAACACTATATTCCTATATTCTCCTTTTAAATATATATGTTTTTATTTATTTATGACATCGTTTACTCATTTTCATATAATTTCAAAACCTGTGCGGTCACTATTATGGACAAAGCTCTATATATTCAACAGAAGAAAGATAGTCATAGAGGTTTGACACAACATGAGGGTAAGTAAATGATTGCAGAGTTTTCATTTCTGGGTGACCAAGCCCTTTAAACAAACCACCTTTTCAAAGCCTGGCACCACAGCCACTGTGCCTGTCTTTTCACACACTTTGAGGTGGATTGAACGTTGGGGGAGAGCAGCATTAGCTCACAGGATAAGAGGACACAGGTTTGTGAGATAGAAGTAGGCCCAGAGACATGTAACAATGACATATGAGAGACTTAAGTATGCATGGCACATTTCAAAGACTGACCTTTAGTACATTCAGGGTCTGTGCTGTGCTCTCACTGCCAGGTCTGTCTAGAAGCTTCAGTGCTTCTCTATGAAGACGACATAGTAGCCAAGAATAAAGCATGGCAGACTTCTTTCAGACTTTTATAGCAGCTTTCACGGTTGTACTGTAGTTATTTGACACAAGAAATGACACCAAAATGTTAGCTAATGTACTATTTCTACTACTGCTACTACTACAAATATAATAATAATAATAATTATTATTATTAATTTGTAATTCATATTTTGGTAACACTTTTTTTAAGGTGTCCTTGTTACACATTATATGTACTTACTATTATAATAACAATTAATTATGCATAATTACATGCAAGTAACCCTAAGCCAAACCCTAATCCTAACCCTAACCATATAGTAAGTACATGTAGTTAATTAATATTACTCAGTACTTAAATGTATAATTACACTGTAACAAGGACACCTTAAAATAAAGTGTAACAAATATATTAACAATTTTAATTATTGATTATTATAATCATGATGATCATCAGAATTAAAGAAAAATCTTAGCTTGTGGGGTTAGCAATATATTATGCATTTTTTTATTCAATCAGTTTTTACCCCAATGTCAACTGTAACATCTTAAAAAAACTGCATCCATGTTTACGTTTGAAATAAGCTTTAAACAGTTTAAGTTATTAGCTTATAAATGTTTCTCTCTTTGTGAGAACAGGCTCTCATTCCACTCAGACTGTAAACAAATCCTGATCTCTTTATCGGAGAAAGTGTTTCTGGTTGAGCTGGTTTAGCTTCAGGCTTCCTGCAAGGGGTTTTCTCTGACTCTGGCAGGCATGTCATTCAAATTAAATGCAAAAAAAGAGTCTGCGATTAAGAAGTGATGAATGGGCCCGGTTTGTGTTCATTTGAAGTGAGAACACTTTATTGAGGTCGATAGAGAGCTGCTTTTAGGTCAGAGGTCAATTGTATCGGAAGAAAAAGGCAGCAGCAGATCAACAAGTGGGAAATTTTGCATTAATACAGTCAAAGTTGATTTTTACATGCTTTATTGATGTCCTCTCTCAGCTAGTTTCCGTTTCTATCTTGTTCTGCTCTAATACACACACATTCACACACTGTGACATTTTCACCCTTGCTGTATGACTCAGATAGCGGCTTATGAACTTCAAGGCTTGGTTTGCTACACCCTGACTTAGTTTAGCTCTCGACTGCTGGCAGGCTAATTATTTCTCTCTCCTCCCACAACTGCAGCACAGCAGCTCGGCTCCACGTGGTACATTTCAGTAGCATTAGGCGTGCTGAATTCAGTGCTTGAAAATTAATGTGGCAGTGTGGAGATTAAGCAGTCAGGGTAAGATGTGCCATGACCTGTTTCTTTAAGGAGAAGTTTAATATGCAGAGACAGCTATAAGTAAGCCAATAAGCCAAGTGTTTGTGGGTTGACTTCCCTGGAGAGTGTGAACACTGTGACTCTGTAGTGCTGTTTTGTTGAGCAATGTGAGCTTCTGGCTGAAGCAGCAGTGAGACTGTAGTTGTGTTTGGAAATGAAAAGCCTGTTTTTCCATTTTTATTTAGTGTCATTGCATTAGATAAAATTATATCAAACTGAGATGCATGTGAAAATCAATGATGTAAACACTTTCTTAGAACCAGATTCTCTTAGTTTTAAGAACTCAACAGGTCCAAATCTATTGTCTATATTTGAACAGTATATCTATTATTATATGATTTCAAATGCAACTTCTGCTATCGTTTTAAAATAAATGCCTCTTTATATTTACGTAATGCAATGGCAATCATATATTTTTGGCTTAGTGTGGCTTAATGTAAGTGGGTCATGAAAACACATTTGCTGGTTTGTTTTGATGCAGTCACAGATAGCAATCTTTTGTTGTTAATGTCAAAGGTCATGCATCCACTTAAATTATTTTTGTGCATATTACTTTTGGTAGAATCTATTGGCAGTTGCCAGTATGGACATCAACAGTAACAACAACAACAAAAGCAAGTAAGCAACAAATAATAATAATAATAATAATAATAATAATAAAAACAACAACAATAATTATAATTATTATTATTACAAATAATATTATATCATTGTTAAAGGGGTCATTGGATGCCCATTTTCCACAAGTTTATATGATTCTTTAGGGTCTTAATGAAAAGTCTATAACATACTTTAGTTAAAATTTCTCAATGGTAGTGTAAAAAACATCCTTTTTACCCTGTCAAAATCAGCTCTGTTTTCAGCATGCCATTCTAGTCCATGTTGCTTTAAATGCTAATGAGCTCTCCCTCTCTTCCGTGGGGTGACGAGCAGACTGTAAACTTCAGCCGTGAAACTAGCACATATTAGGAAAGGCGATTTGCAAAGATTCATAAAAAAAACCCTTATACTCACTGTAGATGAAGCTGGATCACGAATGATTCACGCGAACTTAAAGGGGTCATAGGATGCCCATGAGGTAAGACACCAGTCCAGTCTGTGCTGAAACGCCACTGTCAATCAAACTATCGTGGGAGGGGCATCTGACAGGCATCTGAGATCGGTTCGATTTGAGAAAGGGGTAAAGATTTGAGCAGATTAAATAAAAAAACACGGGGTGGATTTTTATCATTATAGGGTGGTTGTGTACACACACTGCAAACACACATTTCAGATCAAACAACTTTGAACTAAAAGTGCATGTAGCATCCTATGCCCCCTTTAAACACATTTAGGCAGATCGGGGATCGGCGCATTCCATTCAAAAAATGAAAGTAATGTTAATCCTCTGCGTCTTCAGCAGCTCACATCATGTCGGGAGCAGAGTATGTGAGCGGAGTGGAGCGGCAACAATTTCCCCTCCGCGCTCTAAGCATTCAATAATTACTCCGCTCCAGCTCCGCTCCAAGTTCACCATTTCCCGCTCCCGCTCCACTCCTCGCTCCACTGACCAGAAACACCGCTCCACGGCTAAATTATTTCACTATGCTTGAAAAATCAAAGTTCTGTTCAGAAATGATATTAAACGAAAATAATGCATAAATGCATAATACTAGAATAATAGTTTTAACATGGTTTATTGGAACAATAAAATTAGCCCAAGACCATATTAAATGACTGCTTAACTCACTTAGCTTACTTGTCTGTGCAACGTCTCTCTACTATGGCGAAGCTGAGGGTAGTTACTTCAGAAACAGAAAGAATATGCTGTAACTTTTCCATTTTTAAGCTGATAAATCACAGGACAGCATTGACCAAATTTTTTTCATTCCTGAATGTATGCGCGCGATCTGTATTGTCGGACTTGTGTGTTCTGTCCGTGTGCAGCAATGTAGCAGCACATTAGTTTCGAGCGTTGATTAACAAACTGTACAACTTACAACATGCTTTAACCTCCCGCACTCGTCCATCGCCATTTTAACCTTCATATGTGATCCACATATCTGTCAAGCTAACTAATTATGTTTATGCGTGAGTTGGCATAATTTGTGCTCGTGACGGAGTGGTAGCGGAGCGTTCTTTCAAAAAACTTTCAAAAAATCCGCTCCTAGCTCCAGGCAAAATCATGCTGCTCCACTCCTCGCTCCGCTCACATACTCTGGTCGGAAGTAAATGACGACGGCTATGTTCATCATTACATCCAGGAACAAAACACCTCAATCGCTTAATCAGAGACATTCTTGTCTTCCCATCCCCTGCACCAGAGTCGACACAATGGGGACAGCTCTCAGCTCACTCAGGGCGGGTCTAAGGTAAGACGGCCTTGTCAATCAACTATCGTGGGAGGGACCTGTGCAGAACTACGTCATTCTGACAGGAATCTCAGAACAGCCTGATTTGAGAAAGGGGATTTTAAAATAGGGATTTTTAAAAAACCACTGGGTGGATTTTTATCATTATAGGGTGGATGTGTACACACATTTCCAACACACATTTATGTTCAAACAACAACAAAAGTTAATTTTTTTATAACAATGATTTTTAATAATAATAATAATAATAGCTTGATTGATGTTTACTTTGGGGTCATTGTATTTATGTTTGATTATGTGATGTGACTGTTATTTGAGATAGTGGAAGTGTCTTACCTGATGTTTTGGCCAAATATTTTCTTCCAAGTCTCAGCTTCAATTTTTTCGGCAGACTTTACTCATATCCATCCACTTTAATTGGAGACCCGAATAACGACACACCATCACATACTTTCCAGAAAGAGCAGGATGAGAGGGGCACAGAAGATAACAAAAGGAGCTGAGGAACGATGGCATTGAAACGTTAGAAGCAATAAATAAACAAAGAAGTGGCAATTTGAAGACGAGCAAGAGTAAAGGGAGGAGAAAGATTAATTGTCTGTTGTTTGAGGATTGGCTGTCAGCAATCAACTTCCTGCTGGGCATTTTTATGAGGTGTGCACTGTGAATTGAGCCTTTGTGTGCGCTGAATCTCTGTGCTGATGAAATTAGGGCTCGGTGAAGGAGGGAAATAAAAGTTGCATGTAACTGCTAATTTCTCCCTTCTCTCTTCAAGACAATAAGACATTTCCTTTTTGCACTTGGTGGTGCTGTACACTGTGGATTTGGACGCAGTTCTCCCGTGACTGGCTCTGTTTAATTATGCAGGCTGAATCTGAAGCAAAAGCCCCTTCAGTAACACTATCTGAAACCCCTCTACCCCATCAGGATTATCCACTGAGAAGACCAAGAGGAAGACAAAAGCCTTGCTTGGGTTACATTTGAATTCTTTATTTTAACAAATGCAAATTATGGCTTGAATAAAGATGCAGAAGACAAACTAGGTCTGATCCTTCACTCTATTTCTCAACCATAGGCAATGGCACTTCTGCAATGGCAATGGAAAAACACAATTCTGTTCTTGTTCTCTCTTTTCTTTTTTCCTCTTTTGCATTTTACTGTCATTTGTGCTGTTCTAATTTACTCTTTATACTTGCAATTGCGGCATTGCAAGTATTGGTGGCTCTTTTATGATAAATTGCTTGTGAAGTTCCTCATTTGTAAGTCGTTTGGGATAAAAGCATCTGCTAAATGACTAAATGTAAATGTAGGAGCAGAACTTTCTATCCAATGGCCTTCTGGTTCATTAGTTCACTGTAGACAATATGAAAATCCCTTCAAAAAATCCTTGATGAAGTTCCTCTAGAGGCTGTGATCTGCCTTGAGCTATAGAATTAAGATGTTCTTTGTGGTTTGGCTGTGTCAGTTGTGGTTTGGCGGCACTGTTGATTAGGGCTGGGCGATATGACGATATTATTGCATATCGACGATGTTTCGTAAGTATCGCGATGTCGATGTCAACAGTCAGGTAACAGACGATTATCGACATTATCGGGAAAAAAATGACAAATGATAAACCTAGTAAGTTGCAAAAAATATTTTACATAGCCCCGTAGTCACCATACAGGTCTTTTGCATGCAAGAATTAAATAATAGGAGGGTTGGGAATCGAAAAGCTATTCCAATTTCGGAAAACAGATCAGATGCGTAAGGTCAGGAATCGAATTACTTGTTATAAAATTACATTTCGATTCTGCTTCTCGATTTCTGTATGCGCATTTATTGTGATTTCAAAAGATTCAACTGCAAGAAGACGAAATATAACTCACTTCTGCACTTGCGCGCTGTTTTCTGTGCTGTGCACACACACACAAAGTGCACGCACGAAAGCCGCCTCTTATATACCCGAACACTGGACTGAGCTCTCTTTCTCGCATTCTTACACATTGAAATGAATAAATACACATAGAATTATATCAAAATATCCCAAATACAATCGGTTATGTCTTAAGTGAACGGAAAGAGTTGAGAAAGAAAACAAGGGTGTATTGGATCCGTGCATTGACAGCAGCCGCTGCCGCCAGTCATTAATGTTAATCAAAGAACAAAAGAAAAGAAAATCCCTCACTGATCTTGACTGAATCACTTTTGTAACCTCAGTTTATATTTTATTTGGCTGTTGTTCGGCGCTTACTACTGTAATGGCAACGTGCATCTGTGTATGCGATTATTATGGAGATGTGTTCCAATATAATTTATCCTTATTAAGGGTATAGGCCCATTCTATTTTGATCTGCAGTTTAATAAAAGTTAAAC
>NW_015548239.1:948025-960020 GCF_001515605.1 Sinocyclocheilus anshuiensis | reverse complement strand
ATGCAGGTATTTTTTAAGTACAATGTAAAAACATGTATGTACACAATAAGTGCATTGTACCAAATGATTAATTCAAATGTAAGTACATAGTTGTTAAGGCCACTTAATATAAAGTGGGTCCTTCATTTGCAACAAAACTATAAAGTTTTGTTGCAAACGGATGAAGACATTAGGCTTCTCAGCTCGCCCCTCAACATGCACGAGTTTCGGCAGCCCAACACTGAATATTATATTGTGGGCGTTGTATTTTGATTAATAAAATCAAAATTATAAAAAATTACAATACAAAAATGAAAATTAAATTACCCTGCTTCTAAATAAATAAAGCAGTTGTTTTTATTTTGTTAAAAATGGGCCAAAAGAGACCTCCGAACTATAGGCTACCAGAAAGGGGGAAAAAAAACCTTAACGTTTTTGCTCAGAATTCGTTTTTAATCCCTGCATGATTTTAGTCATACATGATAGATATCAAATATGTTATAGCTTGACTACAATTTTAAAAATAACTCTGCAATTGTTATAATTAAGGGAATTAAACTTACCATCATGAAATGTGTCTACACACGCGATAATGCCAAAAAGAAAGAAACATCGGAAAATAGGCATATTTTATTCAAGACATGACATATATGACATCAACATGCATTTATCATTCTTACAATCACCGCCAGAATGTCCAACTTCACCATGATGAACTTAAAATTGGGCTCTATTATTTTTCCTCAACAGTTCACAACACAAATTTGATAAGAACAGAGTGGAAATTATTAGCAACACCAAAATAACAGCAAAGCTAATGTTTTCTGTTAGTTTAAGCACAAACTAAGAAAAGTAAAACCAGACTTTGTGGTAATAATTAAGACCAAACTGAACATGGTGTGTGTTTATGGTGCATGTCGGCAATGTTGTCTCGGCGGGGGTGGGGTGCGGTGGAGGTGGGGCTTAGGTAGACAATATTATCGGATATCGCAATATTTTTAAAGGCGATTATCGATAAGATATTTTTGACATATTGCCCAGCCCTACTGTTGATTTTGTATTCATTGTTCAACAGTGTTGTACTAACATTTAAAAGTTATTAGGCTTGTGCAAAGTGGGAAAAATCTTTGGAGAAGCTCAAAATTTAGTATCAAACTCTGACGCTCGGACTTACAGATCATAAACTTGCCTTTATTAAAAATTGTTAGAAATATTACTAATTAATATGATATAATTAATTATACTAATTAATAGTAAAACTATTTAATTTATTGATAAAATATTAACTTTCTACATTGTATGACACTATTTTTCAATTTGTTTTTTAAAATAATTTTTATTACAAAAATATATGTGTGTATACAGTGTATATATATATATATATATATATATATATATATTATTGACAAATATTTTTTGACAAAAATAAAATCTAAAATAAATGGAAAAATACATTTTTTTTCAATCGACACTTTAAACTTATTTATAATATTTGTATTTTTATATGTGTGCATGTGTCAAAGGGGTCTTTATTTAAAAAATATACCTTTATGTCTTAGAAAGGGCTCTGTGGCAACAGATATTTAAAAAAAAAAAACCTGCCTCAGAATATCAAATGGAGGAACTACCAATACCAGTTATTCTCACTTAATTAGTTTTCTTCCTAAAAGGTGCCGAAATAATGTGGTTATTAATTTGTTTGGTTGGTCATAGTTGAGTTTAATGCTGATGCAGTAGTCGTGGTCATGAATTTGGTGTCTTGTAGCTTTGTGGGCAAACACAGGAGGGTTTGAGGCAGATTAGTGCTACTAAACGACATTAATCCACCTTTAATCCTGAGCCGCCCACAGCAGGAAACCACTGCAAACTTCACATACACGTACACACATACTGCAAAACCTATTTCTCTAAACGCTCATTACAGACACACATCTGCAATATTTGTCATACTAACAGTCACGCCCAAAACATTCTTCATCATACTATTACCCACACTACCAGAAGCGCACACACAGACACATTTAAAGATTAAAAATTAAAACGAAATGAAATATACACAATTTATCTACTTTCTTGTAGGTCACTTTGATAAGAAAGTATCTGCCAAGAATGTAAATGTAATTGACATAGAATTTAGAAATAAAAATGCCAATTCTGCAGGTTATGTATTCAAATTCATACTGAATATGTCCCTGAATTTTTTAAAGAGTTCGAGTCCATCAAAAGGAAAGTCAGGCGCTCGGTCAGTAGTTTTGAAAATATTTATAAATTCTAAGCTTTATCAGCCTTCAGATCCTTGAACATATCTAAAATTGAAATTTCTATTTTATCCGAAGGAGTTTGCTGTAGACAAACTGTAATCCCCTTGATGTAATGCGAGATTAAACGACTTGCTCAAGGGTACCACGGTGACAAAACAGGACAGAGACCTCAGTGACCTTCCTTCTGTTACTCATCAGTACCACCGATCAGCTGACCTGGAAATAAACCTGCCAGAACTGCTGTCACCTCATCTGTCTGGTTAAAAGTTCAAGAACTGATGTTTAATCATACTTAATCAGATATTATAATAGCATTAATGGATTCAAGTGACTGGTGATACAAAAAGTAATATTCTTAGCAATGTAAGAATGTAATTTTGTGGAGCAAATGATATGCTCAGAGCAGCATGATATCAGCTTGGCGATCAGAGACCCTTCACTGTGTGTGTGTGTGTGTGTATGTGTGTGAGCTGATGCCGCACCACAGCTAGTTTATTATCTCCCTCTCTTCGGGGGCCCCTTTACACAAAGCGCCCCAACAGAGAACAAAATAGAATAAGGAGTGAAAATGAAGGATTGTTCTGTTTTGAGACCTGTGGAATTTATAAGATTTGAAATGAGGCTCTTGGGAAGTAAAATAAATCATATTAGCTTACTGTACCAGCACATACGGAGTCTGCTGTTATACAGTAAAATGAACATTGATCTTTGCTCCATTAAAATCATTGGTACATGTATCCGCTGTAGACTCCCAATTAATTACGGCTTGTAGATTCTTGTACATTAAAGCGGATCATGTGAATTACATGAACAGCATACATTTGTGCCCTATTTTGTCAACATTATGCCAGCCCCATTAGCAACACACTGAGAATATTAAACAAGGCAATTTACTACAAGATAATGCTAATTAGAATGGCAGACTGCAGGTCATGAAGAGGATTATGTGGATTGTCTCATTGTGTACCTGGTTTAAGATATAAAATATACCATTGTATATTGTGATTCCTCAAGTACAATAGGCCTACTGGAGGACATATATATATATATCACATATTTATCCACTGTAATGAGATGTCTAGAAATTTGTAGGATCTCTTTAAGTCAGCCTTAACCACTGACCTGCTGCGAGAGCCATTGTAATGATTCCACTGCTGTTTCACATTGTCATTTAATTCAGCTTAACTGGATGTCATCACTATAGGACCTTCTACTCTTAATTGCTTGGGACTAATTTGAGCTGCTAAAGCCTGAGAAGTGGCTGCTGCAGTGCTAACAGAGATTTTTTTTAATGGATGAAACCTCCATATTCAATTACATTTTTTGAAATGCTTGATTTTGGTTTTTAATTTGTGACGAAGCATGGAATTTGGAGAATGTCTCTTACAGTTAACACCACATGATTATTTTTTTCACTCAGCATCATCATTACCCCCCCCCACCACCACCACAATTTGGTCTTGATTTGTTTCATCTTACTGATTTGTCAAGTAAAAATATCACAAGGATCCTTGCCATTTAAAACAGTATTTATGGCCAGTAACTCAGTTTATTTATATATACTGTAACTAGATATACGTTTGCCACTTTATTTATAAGTCAAACTTTTGGACTTTTATTTTGAGCATAATTGTTGAAAAAAGACACATTAACTGTCATCAAAGTTTATTGTCATCATCAAAGTTAAAGTTATTATGTAAAGAAAGAAGGCAGCAAGACTCAGAGTTAAGTTTAGTCATAATTACACTATTCTGCCCACACCAATATCAATAATGATAAACAGTAACTTTATTTGTTATATTCATACACTCAAACAAAGCCCAGTACTTGGGTTCTGAGTTTGCACCTTAAGAGCAGTTGAAGCCTGTAGTCCTTAAGAATCCCTGTGGATTTTGCTGAAATCTTATGAGATCCAAATGAATTCCAATGTATGGAATGTAGATAATTTTGTGTACTCTTTGATGACACAAAACCTCCATCATCCGTTCAGCAGATAAACGTCCCCTACTTTCATCAATGCTGCCACTCTGCCTATTTCTCCTTGATCTGCTCCCTCCATCAAACAGCTCGCCTGAGGGAGAAACCTTTTCCTCTCTGAGTCTGAGCACAGATCCTCTGATTGATCTGGCTATTTGATGTTCTTATTTCTGCTTTGCAACCACATATTAAAAGCTTCTGGACGAGCCAACTTATCTTATGATTTGGACCTTTCCCTGGCTTATGACACTAGCAAAGCCATTAAAAATAAACATTGTGTGTGTGTTTGTTTGGCAAAAGCTCTGTCTATCACCTGCCTCTCAGAGACAGCTAGAGGAGCTTGGGGACATAATCTGAGTTCTCGCAGCGCGTGCTCTTCAATTGCATGCACAAAGGCGCCGGCGTGCGCTTTAGCCTGTATCCTTTCATATCAAAGCGTGACATAAACTACGTGCATGCAATGTCGTGGTCATTGAAGTTACCAAAAAGGCGATTAAAGCTGCCTTAAAACTGTGCATGCATGTAATATATTTTATATGAGTCACATTTAAGAACATGTCTCTGAAATGGTTTTCAAAATGATGAGGTAGATGAGGTGCAATTTTATAGAGAAATCAGTATTGGTATCATTGATACTGGCTATAAATATATATGTTGGTTGTACATTAATTTGAAGATTGAATGTGAAATTATTGCAATATAAAAGTATATATAAAAACTTTGATGTTAGCTGGGATTAATCGCGATTAATTTCTGAAAAATGTGCGATTAATTCATTAATATTTTTTAATCGATTGACAGCACTAATATATATATATATATATATATATATATTTAAAACATAAAATATTCTCTCTTTATTTTACACAATTTTGCAATTTTGATTATTAATTTATTTTTAATATGTATATAATAATATTAAACATAATAAAAATACTATTTAATATTTGTTATTTATTTTAAATTATTTATTTTATTTTATATTAATATATCTATAATATATTTTATTATTACATATTAACAAAATGCATTTATATGTATTTTTAAAGGTAAAATACTGATTAAGAACATGTAGCTGGTGTGAACGGCATTATAAAGTCCTCTGCTTTCTTTCACAATTTCTGTAGACACAGTCTGGGAAGTCAATTGTAATTTTCCCTATAATTATTGCTTAAAAGAATAGTTTAATCAGATTATTGCTCTGTGGCCTTCATAAACTTGCAAAATTAACATCCAGTTGCCATGGGTCATGTTAATTTCAAATTGAATGAATTGTTAGCATTTTTCCTTGCAAGACTCCTTCACTAATTGGTAAATTAAATAATTACTGAATTTTCATAATGGCACGCTGGAGGAATGACGACTCGGGGTCAGAGTTACAGCCCCGCATCCGGTAAAGAGATTTGATGTTTACATAATTTAAAGACTTTTAATTGCATTGGTGGCTTTAATATAGCCGCACTTAAGATTTGATTAGGTATTATTCAGTTAAAACTTAGATTCACTAAAAAAATGTTCGAAAAGGTTTCATTCTCGTTGTGGCTGAAAAGATGAAAGATACGGGCCATTCCATAAACATATTCCCGTTTACACTAGGTAACCTCTTCCTGTGAACTTAAAGGCACAATATGTAAGATTTTTTTATTAAAGTATTCAAAAACCACTAGAACAGAGTTATACATTTTGCTGACTTGTGTACTTACATTATCCCAAATGTTTCAAAGAATGTTTAAATCCAGAGAAATAAGCAATTTTAACTAGTGACACGGACCGTGTCTATAGTGTCATTGTGTCGCCTGCCAATGACGTCATAACCCCTCGATTTCCGGTTTTGTAGAAAACATGGAAACACCAAAGACGCTTTAGTATGTTGTGCGTTTTATTAGACCGGTGACGACCGCACATAGTAGCATTATAACAGAGCTTTCAAATGTATCTAGTATGATAAAACAGCGCTGCTTTTTTTTCCCACATAAGCACGACCAGAAGGAGCGGAAGCAGTCGACTACAACTCCCATGATTCCACACTCAGTCACGGCATCATCAAACTACGACTTTGTCTATTTGTTTATTTTGAATACGCGCCCTCTAGTGGCGAAAATGACATATTGTGCCTTTAATTAAGTCAGAGTGCGATAGTCCAGCGCTATTACACTGCTGGACCTCAATTAAGACTCAACTGATTTTTTTGTTGTAAACAAGAGACGTGTCTGCCTTTTTGTTGAGTTTTTTTTTTACATCACATTCTTAAAAAGAGCAGATTTTTAAAAAGGCTTTTAAAGGAAGCAAATAGATGAACTTCAGTGTCACTGCTGAACAGACTCATAAAGAAACTGAATTTCTTTTTCAAATACTTTCGCTGTATGTGACCTTCTCTCTGGACTTCACCCTTCTGTGAGTGTGTGAAAGAGAGAGGAAAAGAATGACTGACGAGTCTAAAGTGAGTGTATGAGATTGTATGTGTGTGGCATTACTGCTGGATGCTTGTAATAAACTGATGTTAAATTGATAGACCTGAGCTTTTGTTCGCCCTCCACACATACACGCATGGCCTCAGTTTCTTTGCTTTGCAATTAGGAATACATCTGTTCTGTGTTTGGAATTAGTAATAAACATCACACACATACCCACTTACACATGCACAGGGACAGAGAGTCACACCATACGTCCCTGCACAGCTGTGGTTCTTCTGACAGCGCTAGTGTGATGCTCTACATGCATACTGTGGATGTTTAAGGGTGAATCTCACAAATCCTGTGCCTGGGTCACATTTCACCTTAAAATGAAAAGAAATAAACTATTTTTTTGCTTTTAATTTAAATTGTAAAATAATTATACATTATTATTTTTTATTTATTCTGTATAAGGAAGCTTAAAGCAATAGTTCATCCAAAAATGAAAATTTGCAGAAAGTCTACTCACTCTCAGGCCATCCAATATGTAGATTATTGTGGTTTTTATCAGCTATTTGAACCTTCCTTCTGATGGCACCCATTCACTGCAGTGGATTCGTTGGTGAGCAAGTGATATAATGCAAAAATTTTCCAAATTAGTTCAGATGATGAAATAAACTCATCTACATCTTGGCTTGAGGATTAGTACATTTTCAGCACATTTTCATTTTTAGCACTATTCCTTTAATGCCAGTATCAGTAAAATGTATTGCCCATAAATATTTGTAACTGGCCAAATGTATTTTGCACCATTTCTGTTCCTTAAATATAGGTAGCAAATCACATACTGTATATATATATATATATATATATATATATATTTAATGTGAAGTGTCACTGCATGTCCTGCCATTATATACAGTAACTGTAACAATTTTACCTTTTTAAAAGGAGAATAACTTTAACTGAGCTTTTCTTAATACAATGTATTTAATTTGCTCACATGACCTCTGTCAGAACAATTTAATCTGTCATCTACTGTATTATTTTAAAAGGCAATGGCATGTCTCCCAAAGTCAAATTTTACTTGCATTTGGTACTTGATGAATGTTCATTTGGGACCTTGATAGAATTAGATTTTCTGGCATTATTAAAGACAATAAAATGATTGTATTACAGCAATCTCCACTTGGAGAGGAAATGTGCTTAATTGTGGTGAAAATGTCTAATATTTAAATTTTTCTTATGAAAAATATAGTATCTAATTTTTCTTCTTTTGACTTTGTGGTGAATTGAGACTTGGGCATGTTTTTATGAGATACACTCTGGTTGCTTCAGTTTGTCCAGGTTCAGATTTTTCTTTTCTTTCCCAATGGAATTTCCCAATTTTTCTCAACTGTCTAACACATCCATACATCTGTTCACACTCTTAGCACTCTAAAGCCAGTATGTATATTTTACATAATGGCTTGTACAAATGGGTCAAATATAAAGTAGATTTTATTCAATACCATTCGTTTCAGAGTTTGATTCTACCATGAATGATGTTTGAAGTGCTATCTGGTTTAGGTTCCAGCATCCCCTCATTTGTGTTCATCTAGCTCCATCTGCCTGGACCGCACACACTGATGGATGTGACAGCACATAATGTGCATTTTCTGACAGAGACGCTCTTAAGAACAACACTTTTCTTCACTCGCCCTTTCGTTCCTTCTCTCTCTCTCTTATTCCCCCATCCCTCTTTTGCTGAAGACTGAGTGCCAGAAGTCAGGGTTCTAACCTTGAGATGAATAAGGTTCAAACTATGAGTTTGCAGACACATAATCCGTTTGGGCCCAGGAAAACATATATCCCAGCATTCATTGTGACATAAGCTCTCACTGCCACTCTGTATCTGAAAGGAAGAGTAATGTGGGCCCATAGAGTGAAGAAGGAGGTCTGAGACAGCTGACATCCATCACTGAAGTCCTGGGGTCAAATTCAGAGGATCCAGCAGGGTTTCAGATACGACTGGCCACAATACAGCAATGTGGACAAAAGTCATGATAATTTGTAATGTTTTAGACTTCCTTTATGTGCAGTTTGGATCATCCATCCAGGAAATCACTGATAACATTTTCGTAATGCAGTGGTAAGTTGGATGGAAATTAAATCTATCGTTCTGTCGTTCTATTTATTGTTCTATCTATCATTCTATCTGTCTGTCTGTCTATTTATCTGTCAACCATCCATCCTCCATCCAATTAACAAGGCATTGCTAGCGTTGATTTCCTCAGAAGGTTTTTTTCCCTCCTTTGAATTTGAATTCAAAATGCCCTTGGACACATGGATTTGTCTCAAGAGAAATAACTTTGATGTCTGCATAGACAGCAACTCAAAGTTGTTCTTGAGGAAGAAAGGCAATATGTGAAAAAAACTTTTATTTATGAGTATTTTTTTCCCCCCCATGAGTGTTATATCTTCGGAAAATAGTTGTTGAAATAAGCATGACTTTCTCCAGGGCAGAGATCTGACGGCCGTAATATTTACAGTATGTTGCCGATTCATTTTTATCAATGGCCTTTCAGCTGAACCATTGATTCATTGCCTGACCTGACCTTTAAGTTTGGCTGAAAATGGCCACGTTGTTGCAAAAATTGAATGGAATGAAAAATTCTCATACTGCAGTCAGACTTTTACAGATCCCAAGAAAAAAAGAAAACATTCCCTCTGCACTCTGTTTTGGAACTTATTAAACCTTGGTTCTGTGAATTATGGAGTTCTGTGAGTTTTAAGGTTTTGTAAAAAGTCACAGATGATCTCAGAGGCACTGAAGTGAATGTCAGACATGTTGCATTGAATCAGTATAGATTGGTTATAACCAAGGAGGTCACTAATACCTGGAGAAAAGCTGTCCGTTAGCATCCCATTCATGTCATTGGCAGTTGCCTGGTTACCAACTCTCATCATAAATGCTATTTATTATATTGTATAATATCTTATTCATTCATTACTTGCAAAATATGTCAGAATGCTTATGGAAAAATAAATAAATAAATAAATAAACTATTCATTATGTTCATTTATTACTTGCAAAAAATGTAATTTGTCAAAACACAATGCTTTGGTCAATGGAGAAACATGCTTTTTAGGTCCAGATGGTGTAGTTAGAACATCTACCAGGGGCTAACTCGAACATACTAACCAGTCACGTCTTGACCTCTTGGTTAAACCGGGTTTTAATTGGCCAGTCTTTGTGATTAGAATAATCCCATCCTGTCTCGTAGCTAAAGACATCATTGCATCAGGCAGAAAGAAATGGAGTCTCTACAGATGAGTCATATGAGGACTGATACTTTAAGACCCAATCACAGCAGACACATCAAAAGGGAACCTACTGTCCTCTGCAGAACAAAGAAACTTAAAGCTTTTAGTGCATGCTGAACAGATCTGTTGAACATTGACAAATGAAATGACCAGAGATTGGTTGAAGTGCTTGTCGCGCTCTCTATAATAAATCATTGTGCTAGTACTGCATGTAGCAAATGGTAGTTGCTCTAGGCAGTAATACATTTTACACAAAAAGTTCAAGAGTGACACGACTGTAATTTACAACAGCATTCTGTGACAATTTGACTGGTGTTTTTCTCTGTAATAGCATTCAAAATGAGCTTTCTATTTCTTGTTAATGCAACCAGAGCTTTCCTCTGCCATTTATTTAAACCACTGCTCTTGACTTTTTGACTTGTTATTCACACTAAATACAAACCTAGCAACCAGCACCTGTAAGATACAACACATCAACAAATGTTTCAGCACAATGGATGCCTCATAGTAAGCTACCTTGCATTTCCAGTGAGTTAGAGAGTGTATTATACAGAGAGAAGGAGAAAGAATAGAGAGAATTTGACTTTTAGCCAGAGGAGTGAAAAATGTCGGAATAACGGAGGGGAAAAAAGAAAACAAGAAGTTCCTGCACAATTGGGCCGGTGCTCACTGCAGGGCTTTGCAGTTCAGAAAATCCAATAAAAGCTGGCACTTTTCCATTGTGCTGTTGTCTCGGCCCAAGTTTATTATAAAGATGAAGTGTCAGTCACTCAGAGCCAGATGGTGTTTCGTTTGTTTGGTCTTTGGAGGTTCTTATTATGTTCTGGACAGGTTCAAAGACCATATCTTTTAATCTCTGCCTTACAAACACCTGTTTTCCCCTCGCCATGACTGTTCATGAGTTTTTGTAGTATCTGCATGTAGCACTGTCTCGCTGACTGGTGACTTTGTTCATTTGTTTTATTCTGCACTTCGTCGGCATACTGTTGGTGCGATGATTAGATGAGTGTTATATTAAGGTAAAAAGTTGTTTAGTAGGAAAAGTGTGGCAAAAAGAGAAAGAAATGAAGAGAAGGGCATCAGCTCTGTAGTCTCAGAAGAGCTAAGACTTTCTCCCTTATTCTTACTATCATACACTTCTTTCCAGACATTTGGGGTCAGTATGATTTATTTATTTTAAGAATTTAAATGAAAAATAATTTTATAAAAATTTACTGGATGGATGTTTAGATTGTAACAAAAGTTGCTGTTGCAAAAACTGCTGTTCTTTTTAACTTTCTATTCATCAAAGATACTTTTTTAATTCACTATTTTTAAAAGTGATAATAATATTATCTACTTTACTTTTTCAAGAATTATTCATAATTATTCATAATTCATATTTTGGTTTGAAAAGATGTTGCCTTTTTTGTCATGTCTTCTTACACGAGAAACTAGCAATTCATTCAGATATATTCCAGAAAATAATAATTTTCCATTTTTCCCTTATACCTTAACAACTATTTGATATTTTAACTGATAATAATTTTATAGGTTTTTCCTGAATCACCAATTCCACAATCCATCTTGTTAGTCTTTTGTAATATTGATAAAATTATCAAAAGCCAGATAATGATGTCATCCTAAAAAGTTTTGTCTAAGTGTCTTTCTCCTTCTCTTTTGGGTAGACAACGATATATATTTTTTTTCATCCATGGTTCAGTTCTTCTAAATTGGGAGCATTTCTCACATTTAGTGACGCAAAAAGAATAGTCATTTTGTACTCAGTTGAGTCTCTGTATTTATAATATCGGCTGAATAAAAGACATTGAAGATCTTTGCAAAAGAGAAGCAAGCAAACTTCCTACAACAGGGAATTGGGATGAAATGACAATGTAGAACACAGGGTGCTTTGACATTCGGTCTGCTAGCCAGAGAGAGTGAGCAGAGTCTGTGCTGTCTATGTTTGGACAAGTTTAAGTTTTGTCATACACAAATGGCTGGTTTATTTATTATTTGTTTATACATGCAGTAAATACTCTACCTGCACTGTTGTTGCAAAAACCTCAGTGATTAGGACCAGCACATAGAATCCCTCAG
>NW_015548239.1:940986-947977 GCF_001515605.1 Sinocyclocheilus anshuiensis | reverse complement strand
TGTATGTGTGTGTGTGTGTGTGTGTGTGTCAGTCAGGTTTTGTCTACACTGTGGGAACAAATGTCCCCAGAATAATAGTAAAAACTGAAGTTATTTACACTGTGGGGAGCAGCTAACAGTCCTTACAAGGAAACGGCTTTTAAAACATACTAAATGTTTTTTTATGTAAATATGCTAAAATGCTTCGGTGAAGAGAAGGTTTAGGTTAAGGGATAGAAAATATTATTAGCTCACTATAAGTCAATAGAAATATGAAATATTAAGAATAACCATTTTTAATTATTCTCATACGAATTACAGAATAAATCAAATCAAATATATTTGCAGAAATTATACTTTAATAGGTACATGAACACTAAATACAACTTCTAATCTATATGACTGAGGTGAAAACAGTGAGAACAGCAGAATTTCACTAAATATTTCATTATTAACAGATGTAAATGTACAACTAGCACAGGGAGTGATGTACATGGACTCAGTGAATCATTTAATCATTTATTATCAAAAACATTAGACGAAAAAGTCTAAACTAATTGGTTCAATATTAAATGGACTTTGAAGCTCTACATAAGAATTAGTAGGATTGTTTTTTAAACCAAATTAACTTGGACAGCTGGCTTTACTTGTTATTAAAAGTCTTTTGTAACTGGAAAAGCTGAATTGTTTTGAAAACAGCTTACAATTGGCACTGAAAAATATAGCAGAGCGAGTAGCATTGCCACAATTTCACTACCTAATTGAAAGGAACTAGTTTGAAAATATTTGGCAGTACCCAGTAGGAACAGGTGGATGCATGTTCAGTAAAGTAAATCTGTGCTTCACATCTTCAGCATCGTGTCTATGTGTCTGTATATCTACTGACTATATCAGCAATTTCAGCAGGGAAAACGTCTCAGCTTACATATGTAACCATGGTTCCCTGAGTAGGGAACGAGACACTGCGTCCTCTAGGGGTCGCTATGGGGAACGCCTCGTCGTGACCCGTGTCTGAAGCATACATTGAAAAAACACCAACTCGTTGGCCGGCGACAGCCATGACGTCACTACCGGTGCGACTATAGTATAAATAGGCGCCGGGAGCACACATCATTCACTTCTTCGTCTGAAGCTTGCGTCCCCCATAGCGACCCCTAGAGGACGCAGTTCGAAGTTCCCATGAAAGGGAACCAGGAGCAGGAACAAAAAAGATAGGAGAGGGAGAGAGAAAATTCATGAAGGATTTAGCCAAGTCAGTGAAATCATTTTTATAGGGCTGGATGGGTCATTCTCTTTTTAGCTGACTCAAGTTGAACAGCACTCTTTGGTTTCTCTTGGTTTATACTCCAAAACACCTACTCCAACTACCCCATCAATCCATCCATGAGAAAGTGAGCACTCTTGTTGATTTACCATGTATATAACTAAAATGAATGGCTAAATGTTTGGTGTTTACATTGAATTCCTGTCGGTCTCTCTCACACACACTCATCCTTGTCAAAGCGACCACTACTACAACAAAGCAACTAATTGATCACACAGAAAACATGTCAGAATATCTACAGGTGCATCTCAATAAATTAGAATGTCGTGGAAAAGTTCATTTATTTCAGTAATTCAACTAGTCTGTGTGCATTGAATTTATTTAATACACGAGTTTCACAATTTGAGTTGAATTACTGAAATGAATGAACTTTTCCATGACATTCTAATTTATTGAGATGCACCTGTACTTCTTCAAGTGGAACCATATTGCAGATATAAACATATACAGTCTCAGCAGTAGTATTTTGTTTGTGCACTGGGAAACGTGCTGTTTGTCATTCTGACCCTACGGCTTACAATGTACGGTTAGAATGACCCTCTATTTTTTTCTGCTCTTTTTTTCTCATTGAATCAGCAATTCTAGGAACTCTTCTTTGACATCGTCATGTTAGAGCTATTTAAAAGCTCTGGTGCGTGATTTTCTAAACAGTGGATGAGAATGTGGGTCTTAAGACTGCGGAACTTGTGTTGAGAGTGGTGGTCTACGTGGTTATGGGTCTGTTTTTCACTGTTTTGAACTGCATTATGGTTGTACCACATGAGTGATGTATGTAGGAACGGAGGGTCACCAGCACACCAAGCAAACTTGTTTATGCATTTTAACATGGGGTTTGGTGGGCCTGTTGCGATTTTCACTCTTGTCAGTGACTTTTTTTTTTTTCAGCTAATAAAGGGACTGTCCATACAGTGAAAGTCAGTGAGGTTCAGTGTTGTTTTGGATCCCACTAACTTTTAGTATATGGACAAAAACAGTTTAAACATTTTTCAAAATATCCTATTTCTGTTCCACAGAAGGATTTGGATGAAATTAGGGTGAGTAAATGATGAGTTTTTTTTTTTTTTTTTTTTCGGGTGACTATCCCATTAAAACCAAATAAATGAATTAAGTCTAAAGATCCATTAAAAACACCGAGTCATTCACAAGTGATTTATTATTAAAATGTATGTCTTATAAGAAATTTCAGAAGTAGTTTAAGCACAATGGTATCCACAAATGACAAGAAAACAGACCTTATTGGGTTTTCCTATTATCAGCAATAGTCTAAATAAATGGATTATGAGTTTCAAATAACATCCATACGTTGTGTGTGGTCATCAGTTATTTTTCCACGCCATTCTAGCACCCTATTTTCTCTCCTTATTGAACAAGATTTGCTTACATTATGTCATGGCCTCTTTTGGTCAGTTATTGCCGGTCAGCAGTTTCTCACGCCTTGTTTGTTCAGTTCATTCATGAACAAGATGTCCCAGTTTGTTCACAAATTAGATGTCTCGTGCAGACTCAACACACTGATTAGCTTGGCAGGATTTAAGGTTCTCCTTGGGGAACTCATTTTAAACAAGTTTTTTACTATACAGATGGTTAAATAAATATGTATAATTTAGTATAGTTCAGTAGGCCAAAGGGGAACATACTGGAGCATTTTAAGGTGGTAACTCAGCATTTAAGAAACATTGATGTGAACATAAAGGTTTTGGGTTCAGTCAAATGTGGGTATGTTCATTTATCCTTTTCTTATATACTAACTTTTCATATATTAAGCACAATAGGTTTTATTTCAATTGAGTATGTCTAAATAATGACAGAAATTACATTTTTTGGGTGAACTGTCCCTTTAATGACAGTCGGCAGCATGTTTAGTAGCTACTGTCCCTTTAAGACACGTTTCTCTCTCAACTGTTTACTTTCATTTTAGACATAACCAACTGTGTTTATATGTAAACCTTGTTTGTTTTTGACAGTATTAGACGCAAAATCATTCAGACGCGAAAGACAACTTAGTCCAATAATCAGGCGCTTTTTGACAGGCTCTCAGTGTGAGCGCGCTTCATGAGTACGCGCTCAGAAAAAGCGCATGCAGAACAGCACGTGAATTAAATGTTTAACCGGTATTGCTTTAAAGCTGATGAAATAATGTAGTTTTGTGATTGCGCATAAGTGCAGTGTCCCATGAAAGTAACTCTACCGCTGAGCTAACACTGATGTGAATGCATGTGGCATTGTACATTATATTGAGACGGAGAGAGGCGCCAGAACTGCAGCTGATAGAATATGCGCTGTAGCACGATACAATTATATTTCTTCAAAAGCAGATCGTGGAGACATTCAAAAATCATCATATCGCACACCCCTAACTATCAAGTATAATCAATCTCACACACACAAACAAGCACAACGAAATCACTTCACACTATTAAGCGGCTGTGTTATGAACATGCGAAACTGTATCGCACCCGTGCTACAGTGGTAAATTTATTCATCGCACAGACCAGTTATTTCGTAGCACGTGCGACATATATGTCGCACTGTACAGCCCTGTCATGGGTAAGTGCAGACTGTAGAAGTTACTTGTCAAACACAATTTATTTATGTGAAATGTTCTGGTTGTTGACATTTGGTATTTGCTTAATAAAAAGCTAGTAATTTTGTATCTGAGGCTTACAGGAAGATCTCTGGAGATGCTACTGAAGAGAGAGAAAGCGAGATGGCATAAGAGGGTAGACCCATCATGGCTATTTAAAGTGAAGAGGCATCCTGGAAGACAGCTGATTTGATCTGAAGAGCTGCCATGGGTGTTAGGGCCATGTAAGGCCAGAACCCTTTTCAAGTAAATATCTTCATACTTCCACTCATCCATATGCTCGTATAATCACATTCACGCTTGCTTTATTCCTCAGCAAATCACAGATACGGTCCTCCGCTAATCTGAGGTCCAGATCTTCTGCACGAATAAACCTGATGACATGACTGTTTGAGTGAGTTTGAGGCTGAATCTCTGATTTTTGTTCCTGTATGTTTCATATCAGCGATTCTGTTTTACATTCTGCCATTGTGTCTAAGGCAGGTGTTCTAACACTGTAAGGCCTGTGAACTGATGCTTTCTGGGGAGTAAGATGCTAAGGTAATGATGCTACTTTTAAACTAGTGGAGGTTTTTCAGTAACAAACTACCTTTTTCCAGTGGTGTAGCAAGACAGTACACTATATCTCTGTTTTTAATTTTGCATTGTTGTGCACACAGCCTATAGCTAAGCAAGGTGACACACCTTGCAATACTGTGCTTGCTTTCAAATGTATTATTTTAAAGTTTGAATTAGTGAATCTATTCGATCAGATGGCTCATGTAGATGAACAACTTTTTTTAGGAAAATATTTAGTTAAATCATGTAGTTCATTATAACATTTTTGATTCTGTTAAATGTGTAAGGATGTATACAACTAAAAAAATGTTTATTTAGTTTTATCACTGTATATTTGTATTTTCTTGTTCATACTTTCAAAAAAGTATTTTTTTTTTATATTTTTGGTATTATGTAAACTATTGTTTAAAAGTTTGGATTCAAAAAGTATGGCGCTTTCCACAAAATTATTACGCAGCACAACTGTTTTCAACATTGATGAGATGTTTCTTGAGCAGCACATAAGCATATTAGAATGATTTCTGAAGGATCAGTGACTCTGAAGACTGGAGTAATGACTGCTGAAAATTCAGCTTAGCCATCACAGGAATAAATTACATTTTAAAATATATTAACATAGAAAGCACATATTTTAAATTGCAATAACATTTCACAATATCAATGTTTTACTGACATTTTTATTAACTAAATGCAGCCTTGGTAAGCATGAGACTAATTTCAATTAAAAAAATTATTTTTTAAAACAGTAGTGTTTCAGTGTAATTTCTTTTAGTTATTATTAGCTTCTGTAGTTACAAAAACTACTTGTTCCCCTTCAGGAACTCGAGCTGCGTCGAAAACGTGTTGGGAACACCCCTGTGTGCCCACGCTCTGAATCACATGTGAAATCAGTCCAATGGAATGGCGAAACGTCACGGACGGGGTGACGTAGAGACCAGAGAGCTTAAAATCGCATCCGAAACAAGCAGCGTTAGCTTCTGTGTTTTCAGCAAGCGCTCTGTGTGAATTAACAGTGCACAATCACCTCTATATGGCTAGCTAAACAGACAGCACTTTAGATCGTGTGTTCTTCTCTGCCCGTGCTAAACATTACGGGTGTGAATGCACGCGATCGTTGTATTGTTGTTTGGGAGCAGAGCACGCACAGTCAACTCTCGAGGGGGCTGATTGTGCATCGTGCTCCCGCCGCTCCCGCCGGGTACACTTCGAGGAGTGTGTCCATGTTTGCAGTCTCTACGGTTCCTGTCCCTGTTGCTGAGCCACGGCGGCGATTGGGATCGCATATGAATCTAGCGCTCTCTCTCTCGAGGTTCGGAAGCCCGCGCTGCAGTCTCTTCCCATACAAATATTTATAAATATATATATATATATTATTCAGCAGAGGGATCGGAGACGGGCCTCACCCTTTCTCCTCCCTCACTTTCTAAATAAAGTGCTCTCTTGGTATATAAAAAAATTCTTGAGTAAGAGCATGGTGTTATACCTCTCTTCCTCCACCAAGGCGGCGATTGGGATCGCAGGGATCGCATATGAATTTAGCGCTCTCTCTCGAGGTTCGGAAGCCCGCGCTGCAGTCTCTTCCCTCTTTGAGTGAGAGCTCTATGCTGCAGCTATCTTCCTCCGAGGGGGTTGACGTTAGCAATGATGTATATGAGATTGAGGACTCGGCATCTCAGTCTTTTGCATATGAAAAGCATACTGCATTTTAGATTTGAGAGCATGGGTTTAACCATTTTTCATTCCAGCTCATCTGCCCTTTTTAAAAAAAATTATATTTGACTGGCTGAATGAGTAGGTTTATAGGGCGATGTCTAAGGTGTGACAGATGCCTGCAGGCTATCTGTTCCCATTGCAGCATCACCCCTAGGCCCCGACATTTTCCAATGCTGGACACAGGTCTCTGGGGCTGCTGGGCGGGAGCAGCCCTAGCCGTGTTCCAGCTCCTCATTTGGGGAGTATCGCTTCTCATACTCGGTGTACACCTCATCATACGGTGCCCGTCTCTCCTCAGTGCCCTCAGGAGACTGGCCTGTCTCTATGCTCCAGCTATCTTCCTCCGAGGAGGTTGATGTTAACAATGATGTATATGAGATTGAGGACTCGCCATCTCAATCTTTTGCATATGAAAAGCATACTGCCGTTTAGATTGCTTGTTTCTCCCTGCCCTCGCTATAATTAGGGGTGGGGATGCACACGATTTTTGTGTGGTTTGTTTTGGAGTGGAGCACGCACAGTCAGCTCTTGAGGGGGCTGGCTGTGTTCATTCATAAAATGTCCCTAAGTGTACAAGTGTGCATTTCCTTGGATGTTTAGCTCTGCTCCCGTTGGCGTTTCTTCTCGAGGGAAGAACGTGTTATGCAATTAAGAGAGTGTCTCGCGCGTTGCCGATCGTTATCACGATTCTTTTTATTACATCATATATTATAATCAGACCGTATTCACTTGTTTGGTTGTTTGGCTGCATTTAAGTCTGAGGAATTAAATGATGAATATTCATCTGGCTTTGAGAAGTTATATATATATTTTGGATAATTATAATATATATA
>NW_015548239.1:920451-937786 GCF_001515605.1 Sinocyclocheilus anshuiensis | reverse complement strand
CATTTTTTCTTAGTAACTGTAACTGATTACAGTTACATTTATTTTGTAATTAAATTACGTAACGCCGTTACATGTAACTAGTTACTCCCCAACACTGTTGCCCTTCAGGAACTTGAGCTGCGTCGAAACGCTTTGGGAACGCCCCTGTGTGCCCAGGCTCTGAATCACATGTGAAATCAGTCCAATGGAATGGTGAAACGTCACGGGCGGGGTGACGTAGAGACCAGAGAGCATAAAAGCGCATCCGAAACAAGCAGTGTTAGCTTCTGTGTTTTCAGCAAGCGCTCTGTGTGAAACGTGTCAGTCTTATTTACTGTTGTTTGTATTATCAGTGCACAATCACTTCTATATGGCGAGCTAAACAGACAGCACTTTAGATCGCGTGTTATTCTCTGCCCATGCTAAACATTACGGGTGTGAATGCACGCAATCGTTGTGTTGTTGTTTGGGAGCGGAGCATGCACAGTCAGCTCTCGAGGTTCGGAAGCCCACGCTGCGGTCTCATCCCTCTTTGAGTGAGAGCTCTGTGCTTGCTGCTATCTTCCTCCGAGGAGGTTGATGTTAGCAATGATGTATTTGAGATTGAGGACTCGCCATCTCAATCTTTTGCATATGAAAAGCATTCTGCATTTTAGATCGCTCGAACATTTCTCCCTGCCCTCGCAATAATTAGGGGTGGGGATGCACGCGATTTATGTGTGGTTTGTTTTGGAGCGGAGCAAGCACAGTCAGCTCTTGAGGGGGCTGGCTGTGTTCATTCATAAAATGTCCCTAAGTGTACATGTGTGTAATACCTTGGATGTTTAGCTCTGCTCCCGCTGGCGTTTCTTCTCGAGGGAAGAAAGTCTTATGCATTATATAGAATCAAGTGGCTCGCATTACGGGTCTGCAGCAAATAATGTCTGGGGAATCAGTGAGCAGACGGGAAGTTCCTATTCTCTCTCTTTCCCCCAAACGTGTGCAAATGTATAAATGTGTTTGCAGGCTATTTATCACGATTCTTTTTATTACATCATATATTTTAATCAGACCGTGTTCACTTCTCTGGTTGTTTGGCTGCATTTAAGTCTGAGGAATTAAATGATGAATATTCATCTGGCTTTGAGAAGTTAGATGTATATTTTGTATACAAATATTTATAAATATATATATATATAGCAGAGGGCAGAGGGATCGGAGACGGGCCTCACCCTTTCTCCTCCCTCACTTTCTAAATAAAGTGCTTATATAAAAAATAAAAATCCCTCTCTTCCTCTGAGGAGGCTGATGTGGTCAGCAAAATATGAGGAGTTGCTATGTCGGGACCTACCGGTTTTCCCTGTCTCCACACCGAGGTGTTGAGAGCATGGGTTTAACCATTTTTCATTCCAGCTCATCTGCACTTTAAAATGTTTCTATTTGATGGGCTGAATGAGTAGGTTTTTAGGGCGATGTCTAAGGTGGGATAGACGCCTGTGGGCTATCTGTTCCCATTGCAGCATCACCCCTAAGGCCCCGAAATTTTCCAATGCTGGACACAGGTCTCTGGGGCTGCTGGGCGGGAGCAGCCCTAGCCGTGTTCCAGCTCCTCATTTGGGGAGTATCGCTTCTCATACTCGGTGTACACCTCATCATACGGTGCCCGTCTCTCCTCAGTGCCCTCAGGAGACTGGCCTGTCAACCCTGCCACCCCCGATGTTTCAGGGCACAGCGGTCTCCAGCGAGCCGATTTATGTTTGTTTTGGAGCGGATCACGCACAGTCAGCTCTTGAGAGGGCTGGCTGTGTTCATTCATAAAATGTCCCTAAGTGTACAAGTGTGCATTTCCTTGGATGTTTAGCTCTGCTCCCGTTGGCGTTTCTTCTCGAGGGAAGAACGTGTTATGCAATTAAGAGAGTGTCTCGCGCGTTGCCGATCGTTATCACGATTCTTTTTATTACATCATATATTATAATCAGACCGTATTCACTTGTCTGGTTGTTTGGCTGCAATTCTGGGGAATTATATGATGAATATTCATCTGGCTTTGAGAAGTTAGATATATATTTTGTATACATATACATATATACTGTATATATATATATATTTTTTTTTATTATTCAGCAGAGGGATCGGAGACGGGCCTCACCCTTTCTCCTCCCTCACTCTCTAAATACAGCGCTCTCTTGGGATATTAAAAAATTCTCGAGTTAGAGCATGGTGTTTTACCTCTCTTCCTCTGAGGAGGTTGATGTGGTCAGCAAAATATGAGGAGTGGTATGTCGGGACCTACCAGTTCTCCGCAGGGCACCTATCTAGCCGCTCTAAGTACACCAGAGGCCAGTCTCGAGAGACTGGTTCCCTTAGTAGGTCATCTGGCGGTGTGGGAGCCCCTGCCAAACCTATCTCATTGGGTCCTGCCCCGAGCAGGCTCTGGTTGTATCAGTCTAAGTCTTCCAAGGAGATGACGGGTCTGAGGACTCGAGGGAAGAAAGTCTTATGCAATATAGAATCGAGTGCATTACGGGTCTGCAGCAAATAATGTCGGGGGAATCTGTGAGCAGACTGGAAGTTCCTTTTCTCTCTCTTTCCCCAAACATGTGCAAATGTATAAATGCATCTGCAGCCTATTTATCAAGATTCTTTTTATTACATCATATACAGTATTATAATCAGGAGCCTGGAAACGTAGCGGTTCTGGGAGGCTCGCTACCTCCTAGGAGGTCTCCAGAGCAGCTAGATCGGCCGTCCCCTGCCGGTCCTCTGCTTCAGGGCACCGAGCTATCCGGTCTAAGTACACTAGAGGTCAGTCTTGAGAGACTGATTCCCTTAGTAGACTTTCTGGCAGCGTGGAAAATTCTGCCAAATGTCTCACAATGGGTCCTGCAGACTGCAGGCTCTGGTAATGGTACAGGAAGTAAACACTCTCTTGAGGAAGGAGGCCATCGAGGTGGTCCCTCCTCGTGACAGGGTCCGGGTTCTATAGCCGGTACTTAATCGTTCCCAAGCAGGAAGTTCCTCAGGTTTGCTTTCGGTGGCGAAGCTTACCAATATCGGGTTCTTCCGTTCGGGTCTCCTGCTCGGATTGAGTCGATCCTCACAGCAGTCAAGAGAGTGAGAGAAGGCCAGTCACTCACTGTCAAACAGTTCCAGAAACTGTTGGGTCTGATGGCAGCTGCGTCCAACGTGATACTTTTTGGCCTGCTGTACATGAGACCCCTGCAGTGGTGGCTCAGGACCAAAGGGTTTTTTCCCAAAGGGGCAACCCACTTCGCATGATCAAGGTTGAGTGGTGATGCTTATGTGCCTTAGGCATGTGGAGGAAACCTTGGTTTCTATCACAAGGCCCAGTGCTGGAGACTCCTTGTCGTCGTGTATGCTAACGACGGATTCCTCCCTGATGGGTTGGGGAGCGTTCATGAGTGACTGCTCCACCCAGGGTCTATGGGGAGGTCACCATCTCATGTGGCACATGAATTGCCTGAAGATGCTGGCCGTGTTTCAAGCTCTGAAACACTTTCTCCCAGACCTGAGAGGCCATCATGTGCTGGTTCGCACAGACAGTCAATATGGGAGCAGACATCCTGTCGAGGCAGGGGCTGAGGCTCGGGAAATGGAGGCTCCACCCTGAGGTGGTGGAGCAGATTTGGAAAAAGTTCGAAAGAGCAAGCCCAGGTGGACTTGTTTGCGTCTTGAGAGACCTTACTTTGTCCCCTCTGGTTCTCCCTCTCACATCCAGCTTCTCTCGGACTGGATGCTATGGTACAGACGTAGCTGAGGCTGCGTATGTACGCATTTCTCCCGATTGCTCTACTCCCGGGAGTTCTGGAGAGAGTTCGCCGGTACGGTGTGCGTCTCCTAAGTTAGTAGCTCCGTACTGGCCTGGCCAGTCATGGTTTGCGGACCTGGTAGCCCTTCTCAAGACTCTCCATGGGAGATTCCCGTCAAAGTGGGATCTCTTCTCTCAGGTGGGGGACACCATCTTTCACCCCCGTCCGGAGTTGTGGAAACTGTGGGTGTGGCCCCTGAGGGGGCACCACTCGTAGCTTCCGGTCTCTCAACTAAGGTTGTTGAGACCATACTCCACTCCAGAGCTCCCTCCACGAGGAAACTGTACTCCTTGAAGTGGGTTGTGTTCACTTCATGGGGCGAATATCGTTAACTGCTCCCAGTTAACTGCCCATTTGGTTCAGTTCTGGAGTTCCTGCAGGAACGATTCTTCGCAGGTTTGACCCCCTCCACCTTTAGAGTGTTCGTGGTGGCCATAGCTGCTTACCACATCCCTTTAGGTGGTCATTCACTAGGGGCGAAACCCGTTGGTACATGTTTCTTTCATTGTGCTGGAGGCCAGGAGAAGTATGGTCCGCTCCAGATTTTCAGGTGCATCTGTCTTAGCGGTGCTCACCATGATTTCACACTAGACAGGCATTTGTCAGTATGGCGGCGTGGGCATACTCGTTCACAATGCGTTTTCGACGTAGCTTGAGTTCCTGAAGGGGAACATTTCTAGGTTACGTATGTAACCCTGGTTCCCCGAGGGAACGAGACACTGCGTCGCGTTGCCATACTTCATGCATCCCTGTGAGCGACTTGCTTCAACTTAACAGAAGCTAACGCTGCTTGTTTCAAATGCGCTTTTAAGCTCTCTGGTCTCTACGTCACCCCGCCCGTGACATTTCGCCATTCCATTGGACTGATTTCACATGTGATTCAGAGCGTGGGCACACAGGGGCGTTCCCAAAGCGTTTTCGACGCAGCGTCTCATTCCCTCGGGGAACCAGGGTTACATACGTAACCTAGAGATGTTCCTATACAACTTCATTGAAATTGCAGCTTGCCAATCTACTGGTGTGCAATGCCATATGTGTCTGTATGCACGCAAGGATATGAATTTCCAGTGCATCTGCATGTCTGGGCCTCCAAAAATAAAATTGAACAAATTATTTACCTTTACATTGTCATTTTGTAGACGCTTTTATCCAAAGCGACTTATAATTGGGGAATACATAAAGAGATTCATCTTAAAGAGGCAAACAGTCACAGGAAGTGCTCGCAATACCAAGTTTCAGGCATTGGTTAAATCAGTACAAGCTAGAATAAATAAAGAGAAATACAAAGTTTTTTTTTTTTTTTTTTTTTTTTTAATTTAGGATGAAGTCAAGGAGTGTCGAAAGAGGTGAGTTTTCAGCTGTCGCTTGAAAATTGGCAAGGATTCAGCATTCCAGATAGGGGTGGGAAGATCATTCCACCAGCCAGGAATGGTGAACGAGAATTTTCTGGATCTCAGACTTCTGGAGTGGATGTAGATTCGTAATAGTGAGTGGAAGTAGGCAGGTGCTGAGCCTGTGGCTGTTCTATATGCAAGCATCAGTGTCTTGAACTTGATGCGAGCCGCAACCGGTAGCCAGTGCAAGGAGATAAGGAGAGGTGTAACGTGGGCTCTTTCGGGCTCGTTGAAAACCAGTCGTGCCACTGCATTCTGAATCATTTGTAGAGGTTTGATTGTGCTTGATGGAAGTCCAGCCAGAAGAGCATTGCAGTAGTCCAGCCTAGAAATTACAAGGGCCTGGACAAGAAGTTGTGCAGCATACTCTGTTAGAAAGGGCCCGATCTTTCTGATGTTGTGTAGTGCACACCTGCAAGATTGAGCAGTCTTTGCAATGTGGTCTTTGAAGGTCAGCTGGTCATTAAAGATTACACCAAGATTTCTGACCGAAGTTGATGGGGTACTAGTAGAAGAACCTAGCTAGATGGTGAAATCATGCTGTAGAGTTGGAGTGGCAGGGCAGATAAGAAGCTCAGTCTTTGCCAGGTTGAGCAGTAGGTGATGTTCTTTCATCCATGCCGAGATGCCCGCCAAGCAGCCTGAGATCCGTGCAGCTACCGTTAGATCATCTGGTTGAAATGAAAGATAGAGCTGTGTGTCATCAGCATAGCAATGGTAGGAGAAGCCATGTGCCTGTATGAAGGGACCCAGTGATGTAGTGTATATGGAGAAGAGGAGGTGTCCAAGAAATGATCCCTGAGGAACCCCAGTAACCAGTTGATGTGCTTTGGATACCTCTCCTCCCCAGGTCACCCTGAAAGACCTACCAGTGAGATAGGATTGAAACCAGCGAAGTGGAATCCATGTGATGCCCAGTGATGAGAGGGCAGACAGGAGGATCTGATGATTGACAGTGTCAAAAGCAGCAGATAGATCCAGCAGAATTAGAACTGATGATTTGGAATCAGCCTTTGCAATCCACAAGCTCAGTCTCAGTTGAGTGGCCACTCTTGAAACCTGACTGGTTAGCATCCAGTTTGTTGGTTGATGATATGTGTGAGTGGTGGTAAAAGTGTAGGAGAGATTGCTTGGAGGAGGTGTGAGGGGATTGGGTCTAGAGGGCATGTTGTAGGATGGCTGGAGAGCAGAAGTTTTGATACTTCTGCCTCAGTGAGGGGACAGAAGGAGAAGATGGGAGTTTTAGCAGTGGGTGTGGTTGGTCTGAGGTCCTGTGTGTGTGGGGCTGAGAATTGGCTACTGATTGTTCTAGTTTTGTCTGTGAAGAATGTGGCAAAATCATCAGCTGTTATAGAAGTGGTCGGAGGTGGTGGAGGGGGACAGAGGAGAGAATTGAATGTTTTAAAGAGATTACGTGTGTCTGGAGCACTGTTGATCTTGTTGTGGAAATATGAAGATTTGGCAGTATGGACTTCAGCAGAGAAAGATGAAAGCAAAGACTGATACATACTCAGGACTGACGGCTCTTTTGATTTGCGCCATTTTCTCTCTGCTGCCCTGAGTTTGGTCCGATGCCCACGAAGAACATCGGATAATGAGGGGTTAGAAGGGGCAGTCTGTGCTGGCCTGGAGGAGAGAGGGCAAATATCATCTAGACAAGAGGTTAAAGTAGAGCATAAAGTGTAAGTTGCTGCATTCACATCCAGAGATGATAAATGGGTAGGTGAGGGAAGAGAGGAAGATACTACAGAGGGAAGATGTGAGGGTGAAAGGGAGCGTAGGTTTCGTCTAAATGTAACCGGTATAGGGGTTGGTGGCACACAGTTAACAAAATGTAGTTTAAATGTAATGAAGAAATGGTCAGAGATATGTAGGGGTTTTACCAGAATGTTGTCTGCAATACAATTGCGTGTGTAAATTAAGTCAAGTTGGTTGCCTGATTTGTGCGTGCTTGTAGTGGTAAGGCGTTTGAGATCAAATGAAGCAAGGAGTGAATGGAAGTCTGTAGCATAAGGCTTGTCCAGATGAATGTTGAAGTCACCAAAGACTAAAAGTGGACTGCCATCCTCCGGGAATGAGGACAGCAGCCCATCCAGCTCCTCTAGGAAGGTACCTAGAATTTGCCCAGGAGGGCGGTAAATTACCACAACCTGGAGTTGTACAGGAGCTATTACAGTAATCACATGAGATTCAAATTAGTTATAATTGCATAGGCTAGAGTGGTTTGAGTATTTCCAATTGTTTGAAATGAGCAGACCAGTGCCCCCACCCCGGCCAACCTGATGGGGGGTGTGAGAGAAAGAGAACTGAACAACACTGAACAACATCCCATAGAGCACTTTTAGTCCAACGAAGCAATAATGTTGTAATATGGATGGTAATTCCTTTGTTTACGTCTCATTTCTTCAGGGACAGTTATTGTTTGTATCCGTTATGGAATAACTTACGCTCAAAAAACTGCATCTTGGTAGTAAAAAGCAACATGGTTTTGTAGCATACAGTGTCACAAACAGAGTGAGACCATCTACTAAAAAAAAAGTCAAAGATACGCGGAATATTGTTTATTTGAATTCTGGCGCTCTCTCGTGACGGCTCATGACGCATGCTGTGACGCACCTGTCATCTGATGGGGGCGTAGCTTAGCGATCGGCTACTTAGTGATCATATATGTGTGTGTGTTTTGTGGGGAATGTGGCTGTATCTGCATGATTACCATCTGTTTGACCGCACATCAGCATGTGATTACTGTCTGTATGACAGCTATCAGTGTGAATGCGGTCTATATGAATAGAGTGTGATTATTGACCATATGACCAGCCATCTGTATAATTACCATCTGTATGACCGGCCATCAGCATGTGATTACTGACTGTATGAGCAGCTATCAGTGTGAATGCTGTTTGTCTAGCAATCACAGGATGCACTTGGCATACATAGTTAATTCTTTTTTTCTTATTTCATTTTATTACTCAAAAATTATTCTTATTGTATTTTTCTAGTGCTCAAATAAATCACTTATACGATCTCTAAAATTCTGTCTATTGTTTCATAATTGAAAAATTATGCAGTGGTATGTTTAATGACTAAAATATTTTGTAGAACCCTTCAATACATTTGGTAAATATTTTTCCTCAAACAGGGCAATCCATTACTTTTCTGGATTGCTCCAGGACTGATTTCATGTATTTTTATATGAAATAAAAAAAACTTCAGTGTGGTACAATTTTTTAAAGAAACAAAGCAACCTCGGCGTCCGATCGCAGGCCTTCCACTCCTCGAGTTCTCTCTAGTGCTGGAAAGCTGATCCGATATTTACACTGGTCCTACTTCTTGCCTTATTGCCTTAAGCCTTCTTTTGTTCCGCAGACGTTTTCCTCTTTTGTTTTTTATCATGACGCCATCTCTATCTTTTTGTCTCTCGGCTCGCTAATGTCCGTCCTGTGCACTGAATGCTCTCTCCTCCACATCATGAGTAGACACGCCCCTTATTGCTGATTGGCTACAAGTTTGTTTTGCTAGTCGGCCCGAATCAGTTTTCTAATGCGTTTTTGAAAAATCGCTTACCCCACCTTTAAGTGCGTTGCCAGTTTCGTTGCTCAGGAAGTCGCACAGGTAAAGTCGCAGGTCTTTATACTCGTTGGTCTTCACACGAGGAGGGCTGAACACGAGGGCTGAATGCTTCCGCTGACACACACATCAAATAAGTACACAGACTAAGACACTAAAATGAAAACAGCTGTGGCCGCCTTCTAATTAGCACAGCCAGTAGTCTATAGCAGGGCAACTGCTCAAGTCGAAACTACAGTTTGCACTTAAGTGCAGGAAGGGAGCAATGCAAATAACACAGGCTCCTTCTTAGAGGAGGGCAATTATTATAATTACCAGTAAGTGCAATCAAAACTACAAACTCCAACGAAAATACAAAGTAGAAATAGGTAGAAAACGAAATATTCCTTCCTAGCAGCAAGTAATAATTTAAACAACAGATCTATAAACAAGTATTATGCAAAACACTCATCTCTTCTGTTGACTAATCGCTTCTCCCAAGTTATGACAGTGACCAAGCAGTTTAAATAATTATGCAATATAAAGGCTTGATTTTCCTTATTTTATGTTTTACTATGCCATTTTTTTATATTTTACTATCTAATTTTAAAGCCATAATGTTAATGTCCATTAGAGACACTTTATAAGATTGGACAGGAATGTGAGGACGCCTTCATTTTATCTTTATACCAGAACTGAACCGGCTGGTCCATAAACTGGAGTTATGGGGCATGAAGTCGAGACATGCAGTTAAGACTGAGTAGATGAAGGACATGCAGTTAAGACTGAGTAGTTGAAGGACACACATAATGGTTATAACCATGACCTTTCCATCCTCTACTCATGCTATTGCTTTTGCACTGATCTGCCATGCTGAGAGTATAAAGGCTCTTCATTACTGATCCTAAATGAGCACATATTCAGGAAATTATTTTATGCACCCAGTCTTACAGCTCGCTTGTATGTTTCTGATGCAAATTATCTGTCATTATGCCTCACTCAAAATATTTGTAGAGTCAGTAAACATTAAATTAATAATATGCTAAAAAACTTCATTGAGTGAGAACCACAAGCATAGAACACATCTCTAAGATTGAAGTAAGCTTATGAATTTTTTTTTTCTCAAAAGCCCTAGGCAAAGTGACTAAAATCATTTTAGACATCATTTCATCATTTTGTAAAATAAATAATCAATTAAAAACATTCTGTAAACATTCACTTTGTTTATAACATTTATAACCGAGATGCTTTTCCAGGAATTCAGTGTTTCTAATTGTTAATTCTAATAAACTATGGGCACTTTTGAACTTAAAAAAAACAAACACTTTTCACACTCTCCCTAGTTTATTTGCCGAATAACAATGTCCCCACCACAGTGCCATTTTCACCACATCTACTGTATATATATTGTTCATATATTGTTTATCATGGAAATTACATTTTTGGAATAAAAGTTGGAATAAATGTCTCCTTTTCCTTGTGAAGGCTAATTTCAAAGCTAGCATTTTATGTATGCCATGACAAAACTTATGACGTTATGACAAAACTCTCAGGTGACTGGATCGTCGGAGCGTGCGTCCGATCGGACTGCGCTTCATTCTCCCTGACACCTGTCTGGGTTTTACCAGTGATTGATTTGGATAGTGTTATTCTCTGAGAGTAATTGCAGCTCGGCTTCTGGTTTGAACGACTCATGCTTTGCCATTGGGGATTGCAGAGCTGCTTATGCATTCCCCTCCGTAACATGTTATTTGGTGTAATTTCATTTCGTCCTTCCCATCCTCCCTTCCTGCATGTGATCTCCCCCACTGTCCATTCATCCATTCAGTGGCGTAAATCGCCAACTGTTTTCTGAAGTGCCATGAACAAGCGTATTTAGAAGATTCAGTTTGATTTGGTTTCTTGGCTCTTGATAATTTATCACACTGGAATGCATTAAGCTTGACCAAAAAGGAAAAAAAAGATGGGAAGAGCAGACAACTTATGGTGCCTGCAAACATTTGTCTTCATCCGCTGTGTTTAGGAACGCTGGTATCTTGCTGAGTTGAGCTGTTTTGTACAGAGAGCTTACTGTGAACACAGGATGAGTTTAAACGGAAGCATGATTTGGAGAGAATTGTTCGGACTGCCTGCGGCTTGTAGTTTTACTCATTCACTCGGATGGATTATTTCAGATGTGCTGACTCTGGCAGATTGTTGTTTTCACATAGAAAGAGAAAAGCTTTTGGTTAATATTCAGATTATATTCAAAGGTTTTGCATGTTGTTAAAGCAGTGTACTGACTGTAGGCATCAACCTTGTACAGAGCATTTCTTTCCTGTAATCTTTGGTCTTCAAGGAGATGCCAGTTTCAGCTAAAGACCCTCCAGTGATAAGGCAGGCATGCTTCGCCATTAGTGTGTCATTGTCTGATGCCTGCCTAGTTACTAGTCATTTAGCAGATGCTTTTATCCCATGTGACGTGTTAGACACAGATTTAATTACAGGAACAGTTCTGCAGGAGCCAAGTCAGGTTATGTGTCTTGCTGAAGGGTGTATGAGGTGACAGAGCAGAAAGGATGAATCATCTCAACCAGATTCAAACAAGCGGCTCATATCTTTAATCATAAGGCCACCAATATTTGTTAATTTTTGCTCCTGAGATCTTAACTCTAATCTTTCTTAGCTTTTTAGTAGATTAATATTTTGTGAGCTTTTGTAAATGGCATTGTTTGCCAATCTTTACAAATTTTCAATTCAATTTGGTTCAGTTGTTCAGTGCAGTTCAAGTTTGATTCAGGTTGGTTGAGTTTAGTTGTTCAGTTCAGTTATTCAATCCGGATCAGTTTGATTTGGTTCATTTCAGTTCCGTCATTCAGGTCAGTTCAGTTATTAATTTTAGCACAGTTTGATTTGGTTCAGTTCTGTCTGATACGGTTCGGTTCAGTTCAGTTCAGTTCAGTATGATTTGATTCCATTCAGTTCAGTGTGATTCAAGTTGAATTGAATCAGCGGAGTTCATTTTGATTTAGTTTGGTTCAGTTAATTTTACTTTAGTTATTCAGTTCAGTATGATTAGGTTCAGTTATGTTCAGTACAGTGCAATTCAAGTTGAGTCGATTCAACGTGGTTTGATTTGAAGCAAAAGCAAATGTTTGGTTTGATTGTATTGGATTTTGTTCAGCTGAGTTCAGTACGGTGCAGTGCATTTCTGTTGATTCAGTTCAGTTCAGTTTGATTAGGTTTAGTTCAGTTCAGACTAGTTTGGTTCAGTTACGTTCTTCTGTTTGATTTTGTTCAGTTCAGTTGCAGTTTAGTTTGATTTGACTGAACACATTGTTTTAAAGCAGCCTTACAATTCCAGCGAGCAATCCAGATATTTTATGGAAATGATTATATTTTCATTTTGAACAACAGGACAACAGGAGCTACAGCAGGAGCTACAGGAACTACATGGCTCAAAACTGTTCATGTTTAGGCTAAATACTGGTCATAAGGACTCAAAACTGATGCTGGCTCAGCAGTATAGCGTCTCCTGATCATTACAATCTTTTAACTCTCTGCTTGTTCTGAAATGCCTCTCTGGAGCAGCGTGTGGGTGAGGGTGAAGAGTGGCATTGACTCAGGGTTTTTTTCGTGACGGATCCTGTATGAGTTTGTGACCTATAGGGCATACCCATCTCTTTAATGAAACAGCCTGGGCTCTAAGCGTGGCCTGAATCAGCATCAGCTCTGCTTCTAATTTTAGATGTTGCCCACCGCTTTAGGAACACTGGTAAGTGCAACAGCACAGTAAAAAGGCACATGTGAGGAGGCCTGTAGAATGAAGTAGTTTCTCTCTCTCTTTCTCTTGTTTCTCTCTTATATTCACAAAGGCACAGAAGAAAAAAGAAACAAAAGCACATACAATAAGCATCACGTTGCAACCCTCTTAATTAAATTTTAGAGGAAGCTTACTAAAAAGAGATAAATAAAAAAAGAGAAACTAATTAGGGAAATTTTTGATTACTCACCATCATTTTCCTTTTCATGCTCATTACTGAAAAGTTTGAATAGTTGTAAAACTTGATGTAAGTAGTTGTAAATCTAGACTCAGGGCATCCTAGTTGTAGTGTTGTCCCTAATTTCATTATATCCTTATATTTATTTTTTTCAGTGAATAAAATATAGTGTTAATTTAACATTTGGTCCTAGAATTCTCCTGTTATAGGATGATTGGCACTTTTTTAATGTACATTTAAATGCAGCCTGCTTTTGTTTTTGACAATATCTGCATAATCAGTGATGAGCATGCATCCAGGAGAGATTTTAGTAACACATTAATGTCCCCAGTGCATCTGTGGAGGGAAACAGATGAGCTAATTATACTCATCAGGTCTCTGCTCTTTAATAAGCTGTCACTAAGTGCTGCTTACCGCCACATTAATGGTCAAATTTGAGTTTTTTTTTTTGCAGTAATAAAAGTACCTGACGCAGATCTGTGGGAGGTTTTCTAAAATTAAACTTCCCTAAGTGCTAAATGACACATGGACCTTTTAAAATATTCTCATTAATGCAAATAAGAATCATCAACATACACATGCTTAAATATTCATAGCACGGATCAAAGCACGAGGGATACTGATCATGTTAGGTTACAGATCTGAAGAATTTGATTATTTTTGTCAGTGTCATTACCAGTGTTGGGTGTAACTAATTACTAAGTAATTAGTTACTGTAATTTAATTACTTTTCCCTTTAAAAAGTAAAGTAAGGAATTACTCTTATTTTTTCTGTAATTTAATTACAGTTATTTCTTATGTAATTGAACTTAATACTGTGTATAGACTGTAGAACATTTATACGCAACATAATAGTGGATTTAACATAAAAATTTAAAGTCTAACCTTAAAATGCATGCTTTTTATGTACCCTTCTCACTTTAAATACTTTGGTGAGTTCATAAGAATACTGGTAACACTTTAGTGTCCAATTCTCACTATTAACTTGTTGGTTATTAGCATGAATATTACTGGGATATTGGCTGTTTATTATTACTTAAAAAGCACATATTAATGTCTTATTCTGCAAGACCTTATTCTAAATCCTTAATCCTACCCAATTCTTGACCTTAACAACTACTTTACTAAGTATTAATAAGCAGTAATTGTGAGTATTTTGAGGGAAAAGTCATAGATAATAGTTAGTTAATAGTGAGAATTGGACCCTAATCTAAAGTGTGACCAGAATAATTTATGTAGTTACTTGAAAGAATTAAAAGAACCATTTCATGTCTATCCTTGTATCATTAACTTGTTGAGGTTGATATAGGATTTAGAAAGTAATTAGTAATAAGTAATTAAATACTTTTTGGAGAGAGTAATTTGTACAGTAATCTAATTACACTGTTGAAGATGTAATTAGTAACTAGTAATTCAACAGTGTAATTTGTACAGTAATCTAATTACACTGTTGAAGATGTAATTAGTAACTAGTAATTCATTACTTTTTTAGAGTAACTTACCCAACACTGGTCATTACAATACATTAATAATAGCCAGACGTTCTTCCAGACCTTCAGAAGATATTTAATTAATCACAGAATTATTATTATTATTATTATTTTGGTTTTCATACTATCATATAATGCTGTATTAATTAATTAATTAATTATTATTATTAGTTTAATGTGTGTGTGTGTGTGTGTTAATGTTTTATTTTGAATAATAATAATATAATAATATTGAGATTATACTTATGCATGAGATATATTTATATATGAATGAAGATATGTAAGGGATAATGTACATCCAGCCGGTTGTTATCTCAGAATAAACTCCTTCAGGCTGATACAAGACCCCTTCACGGAGCCTGAAGGGGTTTATTTTGAGATAACGACCATCTTGATGTACGTTATCCCGCTTATTACACGGCTAAAAAGATTTGTTTTTACCATATATGTTGAAATTAATGCTGAAGTCTTCCATTGTAGGTGGTTAAGTGTTTTCAGTCACAAGATGGCGCCAGACAGTCAACGATAGCGGAGTGACTCGTTAAGCATATAAGTAGTACCGGTCAAGATAACTCGTAGTACCCGGATGAGCGGTGTGTTATTCAATTTGGCGGTTGTTATCTGGGAATAACATACCGCTGGATGGCGCGACTGACCAATCAGAATCAAGTATTCCACAGAGCCGTGTAATATATATATATATATATATATATATATACAGATACTATAGATAGATAGATAGATTTATATATTCTGATTTACATTTATATATTCTGATTTTATATAATTATTTCCTGTTATTTCCTATGTTTATTTTCACTTTTTACTTTGAAATATGTATACCTTAATACATTTATACCTTAATAAATACCTTAATTAATTATGCTTAAAATTGGTTTCTTATATTATTGAATATCTCAGGTTGTGTCCTTACACTACATATATATTTTTAGGATGACTGTATGACAACAGCTCCTTATACCACTGTGCTATCAAAGGAATTATTTGATAAATGCTGTGTAATTCTAGTTTTTGTACGTCTACATGGGTCAGCATGGATGAACATGTGCACAGTATATTTGGATTCTTACAGAAGTTGTCCATATCGTAGCTGCAACCTGAAAAAACAGATTCATTAGCATGTTCTGCTAATGTAAAAAAATTGGTCATAATCATTTCGCAAATGAATGCACACTAAAAAGCTTATTACCCAGATGCTATGTTCTGTAGCTTTAAGCCTCATTGCCCTCTAAGGAGAACAGACATGCTAAAACACAGAGAGGGAGATTCATTAACTTCAAATGTGGGTACCTACCGTTAGCCAAGCAAAGTCAAGCCAATGCTCTCATCCTGCCAGACTTTAAATGTGGCCCACATGCTTCTGTGAGCAAACATTAAGCCCTGGTACTAATGGGCTTCAGCCCAACCATCACTATTACAAAGTCCATTAAGGCCTTGGCGGGTGGAAATAAATAAACGCATCAAAACTTATAAATGGTTTATAAGTTACACTGAGGGTACAGTGAGTTCTATCTACAGGAAATGAAAATGAAAAAAAAAAAAACTCTTCTTATCAGCTGTATGATTTACTGCTATTGCTTAGCATATGTCAGTACAACAAAATAAATGGTCCATGGTCTGTCAGGATTTTAGGAGAATGTGTTTCAGTAGTATGCTCTGATGATAAAAAAATATATATTTTTTTGGCAACAACAATGGAGATTAGTCACAGTATTAATTTAATGTCTAACATAGATCCAACCTTCTGTCATGTGATGAAAGCATGATTTTATAAGTAAAACAAATATATATTTTTTTTTTTGTGGCAAGTAAAGTGAGAATTTAAGAGTAGTGTCCCATGAGCTGCTTTCTGCCTTTTTTAGAAGCTTTATTGGATGCAAATGCAGGCATCAAGATGTCTTGCATTTTATGAGGAAAAACTTTTAGTATGACGTGCAGAGAGACTGTTTCTTGAACTCTGCCTAATAATCAGGCAATCAAGCAGACATGATCATGTTTTTCCCAAATCTGCTGGATATGGCTTGTCAGCCAAGAGAACTTTTGGACAAGAACTGAAAACAACATTTAGACGCCTTTCAGATGGCAGCACAATACACAGTGATAATATATTGATCAAAGACAATAAAGGGATGAAACAAGATTAAGTGAAATTCTTTTTATTCCGTAAATTTGCCTAGCAAGATCAAAAAGAGAGACAAAAGAAAAAAAAACATGCAGGGTCTTGCTCACGCACAGAACAGAAGTAGTACATTATGTTCCTTAGTTTTTGGGTCTGATGGAAAACTCAGAATGAATCATTTCAAGCACAGCCTCCTGCTTGCTCCAGGCCTAAATGTCAGATGGTGTATTTGTCCAGCAGAGTGGGGTTGTTTTTTTTGAGGATTTTGAAGCCTATAACGTCAACTGGAATCAGTCTTATGCAGTACTTATATTTGAGATCCAGAAAAGGTGGGGAACTTGTGTGTCCTGAACTTGTTCCCTTACCCTAAACAACCCAAACTCAAACTCTAAACGAGTGTTTTTGTTTTGTTTTTCAGTAGAAATATCATTAAAAACAAGATTTGCTTGAGAAACAAAATTTCATAAGATATTAAGACTTGTAATAAGACATGTTTTCGTCTTGATTTAAATTTATTTTTTCCGCATTGGCAGATTTTTTTTTTCTTACAAGCCTAAATCAGTTTAGTGAGGGCTATGCCACTGGGGTAAGATAAATAAACTTACAGTAATTCAAGGAAAGAAGTCTTGATATTTTACAGATATTTGTTTCTCAAGTAAATTTGTCTTAGATGTTTAGATGTTTTACTGAAAAACAAGACAAAAATACTTGTTAAGAAAAGCCTTGACATTTAAACTTGAGAAATAAATACTGCATTTGTCTATCTCTGTATTATTTCTATATACAGATATTGTTATGCAATTTGTTTTGTTTTGTTTGTTTATATAATGATATATGTAAACCCACACACACATACATATACAACACTTTTTTCCAAAATGGTGGTTATGAGGCAATTGAGCCAGATGTTTTTTGTCAGGTCAGTGGTTCAGCTTGCTAGCAACAATCCTCTGGGGAAAATATTTGCCTGTTGTTCTTCAAATTATATTGTTTTTCA
>NW_015548239.1:872137-920284 GCF_001515605.1 Sinocyclocheilus anshuiensis | reverse complement strand
TATATATATATATATATATATATATATATATATATATATGAGCAATATTACACTTATAGCAGTGTGATATGGCTGTATGTGATTCGGCCATAGGTAATCACAGCGTGCCAATATACAGCCATATTGCACTGCTACAAGTGTGATATTGTGTTTATACAACAGTTCGACGTCACATGTGTGTAACTACATAAGAAACAACAGAGTGTCTTTAAAAACCCTCTTTTGTGTAAACTACTTCCATCCGCCACGGATTCAAATCTCAGGTTGACAGTTTAACAGCTGAGCACAACCCTCCGCAGGGCTCGCACAATTTCAAAATCCCTGGTAGCCCTTAGGGCAGGCATTCTTCAGATTTTGGTAGCCCAAAATGAATTTAATTAGCTCAAATAAAAAAGACATCGGCTGAAGTTCACTGTGGACAAATCAGCATGATCGAAAACTTCAGTGATTTTATTTTTTCTTCAAATAGCAAGTCAACAGAGTAAGGGTGCAACGGATCCCAAAATTCACAGTTCGGATCATGATCTGGATTTTGAGTCACAGATCGAATCACTTTTCGGATGAGCAAAAAAAAGAGGGTGCTTATTATTTAAAGAACACTTTAAGTACTCCTTCGATACCACAGCAAAAACTAGTAACATAACTAATAAAGGTCAAACATTTTTAAAGACAAGTGAACTATCAGTAATAAAATAACAAACAACTTACAAGTATAGCCAAATTTACAAATAAACTATCTAACATTAGTTTTCAGGCACAGAAATGTAATAATTACGTGTAAAATAACATTGCATAGTGTTTACTGTTTAAATTAAAAATAGATTAATCGTTGTTAAATTTGTGTTTTGTTGTTTGATTAACATTAAGGACACCAACAGCAGCAGGTATTTATAGGCTCTGTCCTTTTAAGATTGAATGCATGGATCCAATACAATGATTCACATGTGATGTCTTTCTGCACTGTTTACGTTCACTTAACCGACTGTGTTTACGAGAATACTTGCTGAAATGAGCATTTTGAGATCATTTTCTGTGCATGTATCCGTTCAAGAGCAAGCATACCAGAAAGAAGAATCAATTCTGTGTTCGCACGCTGTCTGAAATGCGGGGCCATGCAAGCCATTCATGAGAGCGCCAATTCATTCTGGCGCTCTCACACACTTACATTCTCCTTTCACTTACATATATTTCTACTCTCACACCTTACATTCTCCTGCAATATAACAAAGAGTGAAAAATTTAAGGGGGTCTGAATACTTTCCGTACCCACTGTACATATATTTCTACTCTCACACACATATATTCTTGTTTCACATACATATGTTTCTGCCTACATATATATACACTTTTACTTTTCAGCACATACATGTATTCTGACTTTCACGCACATATATTTACACTTCCACACATATGTATTCTTTATTCTTACATACCTACATTCTAACTCATACATATATTGTCACTTTCACATATGTATATAATTCACTCATATGCATGCATGTCTTTTTTTTCTGGTATACATTACTTCCTCTTTAAATAGGACGTCACTCTCAAACCAGAAAATACATATGCAAGACTTGCTCAGCTCATCCTAACACAACTATACAATAATGCTATTCAAAGTCATCCTGTTTTTTTTACAGTTTTATTTTATTTTATTTTTATTTAAATTTGTAAAATTTAATTCTGTAACCTACTTGTTCTACAGATCTATGTACAGTACAAGTGTTATGATAATGATTTTGATAGTGTTGACAGGGCTTAACGCTAAGGACATTTTCTACTGGCCCGGTTGGGCCAGTGGTTTACATTTTTTTACTTGCCCTGCAAAATTTTCACAGGCCTTGCCACAATCAGTCAATCAGTCAGTTAATTAATTAATTAGACTTTATGTTCTAAATGTTCCAAACCACATTTTGTCATGAAAAACACACTCGAGGAGTGGAACTGGAATGACAGGAAACAACATATGAAACAGGAGTTGTTTATGACAGCACGAACCTTCAATGAATGAATCAAACTCACTAAGAATGCCAACAGTTTCTTTTCCACACATCATTTTTTATATCCATGTATGTGGGTACAGTCAAATGATATAAAAGTCTTTACTGCCGACTCACTCGTAAAAACAGTGTAAGTGTAAGTCAATAGGCCTACTAAATACTATTATTAAATACTACTATTATTTATATAAAATGCTATTTATTGAATAATATTTAATAAACAACAACTGCAGCTATCATAAAAGTTGCTAGGCAATTCAGTCAAAAGAACAAAGGCAGCGCTCTGTTATACAGCATTAAAGTTGAAAATTGAAAATGAGATTTTGCCCTCAGCCAAAACTATTTGCTCGGAACAAATAATAGATTAATGAGACCAAAGACTGCCCGTTATATTTCCCCAAAACTAATTATATCTCATGTTTAACCACTAGAGACCACTAGAAAGCATTGATTAACATTAATGTTTATTTATTAATTTACTAATACATTATTAAAAGTTACTGTATATCTGTTAACATTCATACCGTAGCTAACACAAATAAAAATGAACAGTTGTTTTTATTAACTAACGTTAACAAAGATTAATAAATGTTGTAACAAATGTATTGTTCATTGTTAATGCTAGTTAATGTTAACTAAAGGAAGTTTATTGTAAAGCATTACCTCAGTCTGAGACAATGGGGCTTTGCAGAGGATCTCATAAGCAAGTGTCTCTGTCAGTTCGCGTTCAAAGGAGAATAAACTTTGAGGACTGTAGAAATGTGCAAAGCTTCAAATATGCAATTTGTTGTGGAGAACAGTATCTAGCACAATGTTTGTGTGTTTCTTCCCACAAAGGATGCATCTGTTCAAACACTATCTATGCTAATATGATGCTTCAAACACGTGTAGCTCAGAAGTTTCCGATATATAAATCACCCGCAGGTGGTCTGGTTTCATTTGTAGATGGTTCGGATTCATTGCTAAGACTTAGTTTCAATTGGGACATCCAATATATACTGACTGATTGATATTTGTTTCACTATTTTCAAATTCAACTCCACAAACATGCGCATATTACTATTATGTCCTTACATTGTAAACATAACATAGTGGGTTAGACTAACAAAAACTGACAAATTATCATTTTGACAAGCGTATTGTATGCACCTATAGGAAGAGGGAAAGTTAAGAAAAGACTTGTAATTGACCATGAAAACTCGTGTTTAATATTTTTTTAAACTAAATATATGAAGTTATAGTGAAATAAGACATTATTATTGTTATTATTAACATTTAGTAAATGACATCCATTTGGAAAATTACCAACTTCTCATTGGGTAGGCCACAGTTGAAAGTGGGTGGACCCATGCCCACATGGGCCCACCTGTTGCTTCGCCACTGCATTACACTGAAACATAATTTCATGACTCACTTGATATCCCACGGTCATATCAGTGGTAGGTTGTCTGTTTGCGCTCTGGAGTTGTGATTTGAGGTGAAAGTAGATAGATTACAATATGACATTGTTTATTTATCCTTTTAAAACACTGGCATGTCTCCTGATTTATCTTGGGAGTTGGCTGTAGAGCTTGGCAGATGTTCATTATGGTGGGTTCAATTACACAAGTCCAAGTAAATGATCTAGCAGGAATGAATCAGTGAATACGGAAGATTATTTGCTGCTAACTGCAGATGCTATTTTTGCAGTAAACAAACCTCAGAGAAATCTCTGAAACATTCAACATTTTATGTCATCTGCAGTGACTTTTTAAAACAGCATTTGTTCTTGCAAAAAAGGCCTCACTGGTGACCTGATGAGAAACATGCCATCTGCTGTAGCTTTTGATGCATCACATCACACTGGACATCAGTGACATCGTCAAATTCATTGCTGGTTTTCATGTGTCATGTTACAAATGTCATTTTCAGTGAGAATTTAAATGAGTTAAAAAAAAAAAAGTTATCGTATGACTTCAGAAAACGTATAAAATAGTGCACAAGTCTATAATTTTATTGTGCTGTTTTGTCTATTTTGGCCAAAAGAAGTGGTCATTATAAACTGTTGGTGTGTAGAAAAGGAGTTTTCTGATTTCTCTGCTTTTGTTTCAAGGGAAAATAACAGCATTTTGGTTTGGAATGATATGAGGGTGAGTAAACAATGACAGAATTGTAAAGGAAAGGTTTCTGTGTCCTGTCTCTTTAAAACAGGTGCAACAATGATTTAAAGGGAGGTGAATTGTCCATCAAACACTCTCAGTGACATTTGATACCACTCATTCTACTATAGACTGGATCCTTTGAAAGTTAATGTCAGACCAAAGATGAGAGAGAGAGAGAGAAGATACACCTGATTAGAGGGGGAGTGAGAGAAAGAAAGAGTGACACCTGTGCTCTGTTTTCAATATTCCATGCATTTAAAAGAGAGTAAGAATCCTCTGAAGATCTCGAGAGTGAACGTCATCACTTCAGCCTTCAGACTTAAATGTCACATGAATTCCTACTGGAGTCATATTTTGGGCACTTTGTTGAACATTTAGCTCTCAAGACACTACAGTTTGAAATTTCAGTAACATCTGCTATGTCATTTTTAACCTTCTCTCTTTCTGTCTTCCATCAAGTCATGTCACCAAAGCTTTTATCTGATGCTTCTTTAATTCAGCATTTCTACTATTCATTACAATGATTTTGAAAGCTTAGAAAACACAATTCCATCATCTAATGGCACCTCTTCTGTAATCCACAGGGCCATCTGTGTGTGTCACAGTTATGGACTTCTTTTGTTGTGTTTTCATTTAGTTTTTGTCTTCATGCCCATTTTGAGTTTGACCTAGTTTCTGTCTCTCATTTTGATTAGTTAATTATGTACACCTGTGTTAGTTAATTATCTTCGTTTGGTCTGTGTATTTAAGTTGCTCCCTTTCAGTTCTTCCTGGTCCAGTATTGTTGATGATGTTATTTTGCTGTGTGTTCCCTTTGCCTTCATGGATTATCATCTTCTTGGATTCTATTAAACTCTTGTGTAGACCTGCATCTTCGTGTGCCTTTCCTCTACATGTAGCATTACAGTGTGTAAGTGAGCAGAGTGTTTGTGTGTGTCCAAACTGAAGTCCCCCGAGACGGTATTTATTGATGCTTCTTGTAATGTCACAGTCTTCAGACATTGATTAGAGATATGACAGTGCTTATCTGTTCTCCAGTGCTACTGTTTACTGAAGCCTTTAGTGACTTTAAATCAAACACAACTGGATTTATTTTCATTATTTTCTTCTATCCCTCTACAGTCCAACTGAGACATATTTATTGATCATTCAGAACTTTTTTTTCTATATTTTTCATCCACAAGCACCTTTTCTGTTTGATTCTGCATCATTTCTGTCTTCATTATTTCTTCTTTGAGGTCTGTTTTTTCTTTTCTCTTATTTATTTGTGTCTGTCTTTTGACTTTAAGTAAGTCTCATAGAATCAGCATTGTAATTATGCAACTTTAGTGTTTTAACCAGAAATGCACCTCCAAATCTTTCTTTTCTTATTTTTACCATCTACAACACGGTGTCATTTAAATAAAATTTAATTGGCAGTGCAATAAACCAGTCAGGTTTTGTCACCAAACATATTTTCAAGAACGTTCCTCTCTAGGGGTGTGTGTAGGACGCCAATTGATCAGTCACCCACACTCTAAAGCAGAAAGTGTGTGCTAGCTCCTTCACCACAGTTACCGCCGAGAGAACAGAAGCCAACCGTGGGAAGTCTCTGATCAGCTAAGCTTTGAAGATCTTCAGCTCAAAGACGATCCTAAAATTAACCTACAGTAGTCACATTTTCAGCAACTTACAAGGTGCTCAAAAAACAGCAACTTTTTCAAGTGTAATGGCTTTAGAGACCAAAGAAGTTGTCGAGTGTCGTTAAATTATACTTGTTTAGCAACACTTGAGGTTTTCAGCGACACTTCATTCACAAAAGGATAAAGAAATCATTTAACAAAACAAGAAAAGCAAGTGGCAAATGGACAAACAAAAATGCTATTTAAAATATGCATATATATAGGGTGACCATACGTGCCATTTTCCCAGGACGCGTCCTGATTTAAAGTCTGGAAAATAAGAGAACTGACTTGCCTTAAAATTGACTTTGATTTATACTACATACCTGCATAGTACAGTTGAGAAATTCTTCATTACATTCAGTACATACTTTGAAAGTACTCAGAGCAGCCGTCATTATGGTTATTTTTTTAACAATTCGCCAGTTGCCATTCACAGCTCTGTTATTATATATCATCCTTATTTCTGTTCATTTAACTTAAAAAAAAAATAGCTGCAGCTTTCAAAACCCTTCTAGGCTATACAATCATTGAATTTGTCAAAAATAATACAGAATAATAGTGAATATACTTTAAAAAAAAAATGAAGAAAGAAAAAAATTATGATTTATGATTCATGAGAGGCTTCATACCCTCAGCTTGCTTTAAAAAATAGATTAAAAGCCAACAGAGTGGGTTTATCACACAAGCCCACTGAATGGAGACTGTAACTTCAGAGAGAATTTTTAAATAATCACGAGTCACGTGATTTTCTGAAGAAGTAATTAAAGGGTGTTGGAATCTGGCAAATTTTTGGAATCTAGGTGTGGATTTAATATGGAACAGTGATGTACTGCGCTTTGATAGAGGCTGGGGTCTCCTCCAAACCCATTCCATTTATAGGACTTGTCTGTCACGGCTCCACAACCAGAGGAGCAATTAACAATCCAGCTGTGCTAGACTAACAATGCTAATTAGCACAATAATCGGCCATAGTGTGGTGATTTATACATAAAAATAGACACACAAACACAAAACAAAGTGTAGACAAACATCCTCAGTAGACCTGGCCTCACCATTCACTGTTGCTGTGAAAGTCAATCTGAAGTCAAAATTCACTGTTTTCCAGTAAGTACATATATATTTTATTAATATTTATTCATTTATTTGACCATTTTGTTTCACTGAGGAATACATCACATGGAAGTGGAACAGGTTGTGAATGCTATGTTATGTTGACTTTAAGATTAGATCATCTGACTTGAAGGCCTGTCACTATGGAGAAACAAGAGAAAAAAATTCAAAATATGGGATGGTATCTCACAATTTTGGTTGGTTGATTCTGATCTACATAAGGTCATTTCACATAACTCCCTTTTCAATTAATCAGCATGGCTTTTCACCAGCATATGTTGTGTTTTGCATGCATGCTCTGCGTGCAGCTACCTTGCTAACAAGCAAGACGTCTTTGGTCAAACTGCCTCACCAGAAGAACCCACCCTGCATTTCTGTGCCTGGTCCTCCAGCATTAACTGCCTGGGGTCGGCAAAGACTTGCCGTAAGACATATTTTCCAGATGACAGAGAAAAGAACTTAAAATGCTCTGTCACTTTTGATACCTAGAAATATCTGATGTAATACCTTCTGATTTTCCATAAAACCATGATGGCTGTGGAATGACGTTTTTGTATTGTGCAGTCAGGGCTTTCTGCACTTTTCACAAGGACAGACAATGTTGTTTAGCTGCCAAACAGCGTTTGTTGTACTTTTTTCTTCTGGGACACACTAGCTTTTCTACCATCATTGATTTCAAGAGAGCAGAACTCAAGTGGAAGAAATTAGGCTGCTGTCCTGTTATTTCCACTTTAAGGTGTACTGGGCCACTTCAGAGGAGTTCACGTGGATTAAGAATCTTGCTTAAGTGTCTCCTCCAATATTTCAGGTTTTTCCTGGAACAGTACTTTGAGATCTGAAGTATTGAAGCATTTTTTTCTTAAGATTTTCTCTTTAAAAATTGTACCTCTTGCAAAAAAAGTTAACTTTTAAACTGTAATTAGTTTGAAAGAGAACATTTTTCATTGTTAGAAGCTCCATCCAGGCTGTACTGCATTTCTGTTTACTGGAAAAGAAAAGAGACCGGCAAGGTAAAATGTCAATAACTCATTTTTAATGTAAAATTTCTGAGACAGGAGCCTCGTGTTTTCAAGGCTGCTTCCTAGCCTGTTGTAATTCAGGGCATCAAACCTGAAATAGCTTTTCTGCGTGTAATTGCAGGTGCTGCACATTACATATTAATGAAGGACACAGGACAGAGTGGAACTATATGAATAACTCACTCTGACAAAGTCAGGAACAACTTAGTGCCGGGCTGTCTGCTTGAAGGAGGCTCTCTTTTCATCCTGTATTGCCCTGTTAGCAATGGTTTTTAGTATGAAGAGGGGGTGGAGCCAGTGGTGTAGTCTAGTTTTTTGTAGTGGGTATACTCTGATATTCCCTCCCAGCCTCATACTCACCGTCCCACAGCAACACCCCATAAGCACCACCACACTCACTAATTCATACAATATGCATCTATGTAACTGACAGCATTCTGAAAGACTGCTTATGTGATATCAACATGTCAATTTATTATAAGAAACAGAAGACTTTAACAGCCAATGACATTTACAGCTGGGGAGACTGGACTGATTTCTTTCTGTGTAGTGTTAATCATTTTCTCAGCCAGTTACATTTATCTTAAGAATATGGTCCCTGGAGAATAAGTTTTATCATCTGGCAATTTTCAATGCACATTTAAGAGTGAAAGAGAGAAAGCCAACATACTGTTATACTATTTAAACTGATTATTATTCTTCTGAGACCAATAATTTTCAACTGTACTGTATTTCCTCTTAGGGCGTTAATGCTACAGGCACCAAACTCGTCAGAGACCTTGGACCTGATCTGTAGTTTGTTTCTATATCTTTTCTTACTAATGAGACTTAAAGTTTCAACAGTTATCAACAATCAAACATTTTCCATAGACTTGCATTGGCTGAGCAAAAATGCCCTCTCTAGAGGACAACTGCAGTCCACTAGAGGGAGCCACAGGATAAGAAATCTTCTCTCCCCTCATTTACTTTTGTTTTCAGTCAGTTAAATTTACAAATAATTGCATAATTTTTCTTTTATGCCGCCAAGCAAAGCTAATATATTTTATCATGACCAGGTCAGGTAGTGACTACCTGATGTCCAGAGGCCAGTGTGAAAGACACTAGGGACAGTTGACTGATCTGTCACTGCTCCGATGGGGCCACTGGTGCGTCCTCACGAAAGTAATCATTTGCACGTTTTTTAAGCTTTGCCAATTAAAACATTCAAGCAATTTGTGTCATCTGCTGCAGCTGAAGCATCAGTAGCTTCAGGGGCAGGCTTACGAAAACACTTAAAGAGTGTAGTTTGAGTTTGCTTTCGTTTCATATCTCCTTTAGTGATTCATTCAATGCTGCGCAAGAGTTGCACAATAGCACTGGTCATCAACAGAAACAGGCGTGATTTTCAAAAAGTAGGTGCGTCGCAACATGGATGTGGAGAATTTATGAATGAACGTGTGAGAGTTCTGTTACAAAACGATGTTGTTACGTATCCTCGTGCTTTTGTGGGTATACGGAAATCCTTCACCTTTCCTAGTGTGTATACGGCGTATACCTGCGTATCACGTAGACTACACCACTGGGTGGAGCAGAAGAGGAGTGGTTGAAGAAAATGTGTGGGGTGTGGACGATGGAGAATAATGCAGTGAATTAGCTATTCCTTTCTCTCTCCTCCCCACGTGCACCTTCTTTTCATCCTTGTCCACTACTGTACAGAAAAAAATCCATGAAAGCAAATGGGACTTCAAGTCAAAACCTGTAAATAATTGCAGCCAATTTACTGGAGAGAGAAAAAAAAACAGAAAAACTGTAATGCGAATTACTGGTTTAAACAAAAATATGTATGGAGCCAAATGTTTAACGTTCTTTATGATTACAATAAAATAAAACCAGTTTCTTCCAGCACTTCCTATTCCTGACCTCATATTTTGTCATTACAAATTACACTATCACACGGTAATGCTCTATATCAGTGATATATCATATCTTCTGTACAGTATGCATTGTAAACAACCAGATTGTTATAACACGTGACACATACGGATGGCGTTTTTGAACACCAACACGCATTCTGTATAAATTAGTCCATTCACACAGAATGCGTTTTGCATTACACTGTGCTGCTTTTCCCATATTTTTCTATGTAAACATAGCTCAAGTTCAACTTAAAAAAAAAAAAAATGGGGTTGTCATGTGATGAAAGAACAACTCAGACCTGAAGCCTTGGGAGATTAATCATTTCTCTTTCCGGTACAGACTGCATAGCCTCTAGTCTATGGGGCTGTCACGTGATGAACGAACGACTCGAACCCGAAGACTCGGGATGTGAACTAATCATTTCTGTTTCCTGTAAAGACTGCATAGATTTCAGTTAACCTTACGGGGATGTGACGTGACAAAAGAATGAACCACCCGAAGAAACAACACAGCGGAGCCCTTTATTTGGGCCACCCGACCGTGACACTGCAAACAGAGCCGGAAAGAGGAAAGGAAAGAGGAAAAGAGAGGAAAGAGAGCCAGTGTCCTCATCAGACATAGACGTTGCGCAAACCGACCCCCGCTATCCAGAATCCTACTGGCAAACGTCCAGTTCCTGGACAATAAACTCTGCGAACTGAGAGCCGGATCTCTTTTCAGTGTGAGATGAGGGACTACTCTATTATTTGCCTCACAGAAACCTGGATATCCCAGGAGGTACCAGACTTAGCCACATGCTTACAAATCCCATCCAGACAGCATTCCTGCCCGCATCCATGCCAGCATCCTTAAAGGGGTCATATGATGCGATTTCAATTTTTCCTTTTTCTTTGGAGTGTTACAAGCTCTTGGTGCATAAAGAAGATCTGTAAAGTTGCAAAGACTAAAGTCTCAAATCCAAAGAGATATTCTTTATAAAAGTTAAGAGTTAACCACGCCTACCTAAAACGGCTCGTTCTAACACGCCCCCACATATCTACCTCACTATGTGGGAAGATTTGCATAACGCCGTCCAAATGTTCACGCAAAGAAAGAAGGCGTAACTTTTATTCTCTCTGTAGTATTGTTGTTGCCGCTGCCGCCATGTCCTGAAGACGCTGTGTGCTTCGTTGTGAAAGCGAAACTACTTTGTTTGGTCTTCCAAAAGAGGACGATATCCGCTTCGTCATGCCTAGAGCTGATCTGTGCTGGTCGCTGAGGGAATACATCAACTTAGTGCTGTGGATCCTCAGCTCACGCTAAGCCGCGGCTCCTTCGTCGGATCCGCCGGCCGTGCCGTTCTCAGCCCCGCCGCCTCGGCTCACTCTATGTCCCCACTGGATGCAACAAATGCCTCATTTGTAATGGGTTTTAATGTTTTTGTCTTGTCGCTCCGGCGGGACATGGCATTAAGAGTATGGTGAGGGGCGTAACATTTCCGTCACACGCTTGAGGTATTCGGCCAATCACAATGCACTGGATAGCTGGCCAACCACAGCACACCTCGCTTTTCAGACCGATGAGCTTTGTAAAAATCGACGCGTTTCAATAAAGGCGAGGCATAGAGGAGAAACAATAATGTACAGTATGTAAAAAATAATGTGTTTTTTTTTACTTTAAACCGCATAAACACATTTCATTACACCAAATACACAAAATAATGTTCTTTTTAGCAGCATCATATGACCCCTTTAAAACAAACCAACTAGCAGGAGTTTTCACAGACATTTTTAACCTCTGGTCCTTGTCTGTTGTCCCCAAATGTTTCAAAACATCCACCATTGTGCCCAAACAATAGACACCCAAAGTCACCTGCTTGAATGACTGGTGCCCCATTGCTCTAACCCCCACCATCAGTAAGTGCTTTGAGAAACTCATCAGAGATCACATCTGCTTTGTTCTACCGCCATATCTCGACCCATTGCAGTTTGCCTACCATAACAACCACTCCACTGACGACGCAGTTGCCTTCACCCTGCACAATGCACTTTGCCATTTGGATAAGAGGAACACAGTGCTTAATTTGTAAATGAATAATTGCCAGATTCAAAACAGCAATTAGTCACTAAACGGTGATGCCACAATTATAAGAGAGCATAGTTCACAAGTTTCAGCATTAACCTAACTAGGGCAAGCTTCAAACCCTGGGTCAAACACACACACACCACATATTCGCAACTCAAACTTGACATCGCAATCTGTTCATTATCAAAATAAAATACAGTCAACCAAAAATATAAAAGGTTACACTGGTCAATTTAAATAGTCCGTGGTATAACTGGTCCACTTTGGATGCCAAGCACATTTTTGCTCAGTGAAGAGGATATTTCTGTCGATATACACATGCGCGTGAAGTACAAAGCCTCTATTATAAATAACATACCGTTACATTTAAATGATTTGTTTTGAAATGTGAGGGGAACTAGGCTATGATTATAGTGTTTATACATTATAATATTTCACTTTATTTGGTATTATTTCTGGTATTTCTGGTGTTATTACACTCTCTCCAAACGTTCTGCTCACAAAACAATAAGCAGTAAGGACCAATCAATGACAGCGAGTTTGAACTTAAGAAAGCTGACTGGTCACGGTCAAAAATATGTTGAGGACCAATACATAACCTCCAAATACATAAACCTGTGCTCGCTCTCATATGCACGCACGCACTGTCACGATCTAAAGCCGGATCCTTAAAAACAATTACCGGAATGCAGAAATCCAAAATCGGACATTTTCCGGAACAGGATTCGGCAGGATCCGGCTCAAATTAAGCACTGGAGAACACCTATATGAGAATGCTGTTTGTCGACTACAGCTCAGCTTTTAATACAATAGTGCCCCCTAAGCTTGTGCTGAAACTCCGGGTTCTGGGCTTGAACAGTTCTCTGTGCAGCTGGATCCTGGACTTCCTGTAAGTCATACAGCAGGTGGTCAGAGTTGGCAGCAATATCTCCTCCCATTGACCCTCAAAACCGGTGCCCCTCAGGGCTGTGTTCTCAGTCCTCTCCTGTAATCCCTATACACACGACTGTGAAGCCACATACAGCTCAAATGTCATCGTCAAATTTGCTGATGACACAATGGTGGTAGGCCTGATCACCGACAATGACGAGATAAAGAAGAGGTGCGCACTCTGACAAACTGGTGCCATCATAACTACCTCTCTCTGAACCTCAGTAAGACCAAGGAGCTAGTGTTGGATTCAGGAAACAGAACAATGAGCACTCCCCCATCATCACCGACGGGATGCCAATGGGACGCCTCACCTGGTCTGTTCATACAAAATCAGTGGTGATGAACGCCAATCAGCTTCTCTTCTTCCTCAGGTGACTGAAGAAATTTAGTATGTCCCCAAAAATTCTCAAACAATTCTACAGCTGCACTGTAGAGAGCATCCTGACCAGCTGCATCACCACCTGGTATAGGAACTGCACCTCTCTCAACCGCAAATCCCTGCAGAGAGTGGTTCAGACAGCCCGACACATTGTCGGAGGTGAGCTTCCCTCCCTCCAGGACATCTACATCCAGCGATGTGTGAGGAAAGCACAGAAGATCATCAGAGACTCCTGCCACCCGAGCCACGAACTGCTCTTGCTGCTACCATGAGGCAGATGGTACCACAGTATCAGGACCTGCACCAGCAAACTGTGAGACAGCTTCTTTTCGCAGGCCATCAGACTACTGAACTCCAGCCAATAAAACAACACAACACACCTCATATACCCTTGCATTGCACTTTATTAACAGATTAGTTACACTGACTGTAAGTGACAGAACTGTAGCATGTCTTTGTACTGCTCAGCACATACACATATTCAATGCAGGCTACATCATCTCTCTTCAGCACTCTGACAAGCTATTTGTACTAAACATTACAATGCATCAACTGCTCTCTATAACAACATCGACATTTACCTCACTCTGTTATTACTGTGAATAATACTGACTATTACTGTGTAAATGTGTATAATGTTATTTAATGTATATTGCCAATTGTACATATATCGTGTTGTTTACACTGCCTTGTTACAGAAACTTGCACCTAAGAATTTCACTGCCGGTACACCTGTGTACACGATGTGTGACAATAAAGAGATTTGATTGATTTAATTTGATTTAATTATATTCAGCCAAAATGAATGAAATAAACGAAATTACTTGAAAAAGGATTCATTCATTCATTTGCTGAATGAGATTCAAAGATCTGAGTCAGTAAAATGATCCGAACTTCCCATCACTAGTCTTCTGTGCAAGTTGAAAAATTTCCAAGTGGTGCTTCTAGCTCCGCCTCTCTGGACGTCTAATGGGGTGGAGGGATAGAGTTGTCACGCAAACCAATCAGTGAACAGCTTATTGACACTTCCGGTTGTATAGTAGTTACTGTATCTCCAACATGGTTGATGACAGAAAAAATTGCAAAAATAAATATTGATGTTGTTGCTGTTGCTGATGTGCGTGAAGAGACTCCTCATCGTGCAATGTTTTTATTCACGTGAGTGACATGAAAAACATTCTGCGAGTAATCTAGAGTGAGTAAAGCCCCATTCACACTGCCAGCGACACACAGCGACAAAGCGACATGATCCCATTTCATTTTCAAATGAGAGCTGGCGACAGGAGCAACAGTGGCCGTTGGCAACAGAATGTAGGCGTGTCAAGCGAAGTGAGTAATGTGACAAAATTTAAGTAGTTTAACTTTATAAAATATACAAATATACAGAGAATTTCGTGAGCAACAACCTATAGGAGTGAAGAATCTGTCAGTGGTGCTCACACATTATCGTCTCGAATGCAGGCAAGACAGGACCAATTTCCGGAGCAATTTCACTGTTTTATATGATTTGACTGTAACCACATACATGGATTAAAAAAAATTATAAGTGGAAAAGAAACTGTTGGCAGTCTTAGTGAGTTTGATTCATACATTGATGGTTTGTGTTGTTAATTGTATGATGCAGTAGGCAGTTTAGCACTGGTTAATGATTTAATGCACTGAGCACTGCTGTAGTTTATATAACAACACTCTCCAACAGCAGAATGCTACTTTTATTTATTTTAAGTCTAATTTCTTGTTAAATTAGAATGGTATCTTAGTTTTACTGGCAATATATATATATATATAGATTGTGATTGTATTTTCTAAAGATATGTCCAGACGTGCAATCAAACAATAACATTAGAGTGACAGCACTAGGAATGCGCCACAAGCCCACAGTACAGAGTCTAGCGACATACAGTGAAAAAGTTGCTGGTGGAGTGAACAGGGCTTAAAGCGATGTGAATTTTCGTTTCGCTTTTGGTGTGCACACACCATTACACTTGTGTACCACCCGAGTAAGTTGTTTTCATAGTTATTATTAGTATGCCAGTAAAGGAACATATAGAAACATGGCAGATAGTATGTTCTTGGATGTTTTTATATATACCTGCACCATATAATACACTACATAATTTGAGAGTACCTGATGTCAGACACAACAAGACACACAAACTACTTTTTTTAACCCCAAATCTGCACATTTATGACTTAATGTGTGTATTTTAGGACCAAAAATTTAATTATAGGCTTCCTCATCATGGACAGATGGACTATCGTTTTCCTTCTGATAGTACAAGGCACGGAATGTATTTGATGATGCAAATTCGAACAGGATTATGGGATTTTGTAGGGGTTGATGTTTGTGGTCTGGTAATCTTTTAAGCTGCTTCAGTGGACATGCCACCTTACACACATACTGTTCATACACTCTTACAAACACCCACACATACTGAATACACACACACACACACTACTATGTTATCTTTCTCTATTCCGAATTCAGTCTTGAAGTCATGGCTGCAATCATAGACTGATGGACTGGGCGTAAAGGCCACAGTTTCCTTATCAAACCACGAACAGCACCCTGCTGGGTGGAAGCCCATACTCAACACTTTGAGCGTCTCTTTCTTTGCCCACAAAGACCAATGAAAACATCTGTCCGTTAGTGTAAAATCATCCTGGCGGCACGACTTATGTAATTTCTGGTAAGAGAATCACCCATCATCCGTCTCTATTGGCATATCATTAATGTTACGACACAGGGCCTTTTCAAATCAATGACACGGAGACTCTGGAGGTTGTGGATTAATTCATTTAATTTGGCGGTGTGTTAATGCCTGATTGTGAATTATCCCTGTGTTCTGATTTGAGCTCTCATATATTCCTTGAGATAATTTTTTTAATCCTGTTTGGTGATAAAGGTCTCTAATCTGCCTGACAAATAAATTTTTAAATGCATTATATCAACGTTGCAGAGACGCACAATATTCAAATCCCAAAATCAGGGATTACAATGAATAGTGCCGTTCACCCTGTACATAAACCGTGTGTCTATAATTGAGTATTAGTCCATAATATGCCATAATCTGCATGAGAAGCTATGTGTGGATTTAGAGAGAGAGAGAGGCAGTGTTATTATTACACTAAATTCTAATCTAATTCAACTCGCACTGTGATGCGTGTTTGTGTTGTTCCATCTTGCTTCTCTGATTGGCTGAGTAGCATCTGTTGAATGTTGATAGAAAACCTGCCTCATTAAAGAGATAGTTCACCAAAACATTTATCTTCTGATGTCATTTACTCAGCCTCATGTTGTTTCAAACCTGCATGACTTTTCTCTTTTTTGTTGTTGTTATGGACCCCACTGACTTTCATTGTATGAATAAAAATATTTGAAACATTCTTCAAAATATCTTTTATGTTCCACAGCAGAAAGAATGTCATACGGGTTTGGAACAAGATGAGGGTGAGTAAACGATGACAGACATCATTTTGAGGTGAACTATCCCTTTGTCTTCACCAAGATGCATAAGAATGTATAGATGTAGCATTCATGGATCAGCAAACAGCGCCTGCCAGTGTGTTTTGCTGTGCCCTGCAGCTTGTGGATGTGTCTCTTGCTCTGAATTTGGGGATGTTGTCTGGTTGATTGATGGAGTTGTGACTGTTTGTGTGTTGTCTATCAGCAGTATCTTGACAATGTTACATAGAAGGCTGAAGTTCCCTTTTGAACTGTCTCTCCCGTTGCGTTAATCACGTCATGAGGAAACTCCTGTTTACTCTGATACTGAAGCCTGATTTGATCACGTTCGTGTAGCTGCACGAACCAATGACGCTTCAACCCGACAAAAGGGGTGGAGCCGACTGCTATATAAGTTCGCTCTGAGTGCCATTTCGTCAGAATTTTCTCCTTTAGTGACAAAGGTCATCTCCTCGCTAACTCTGCAAGCAAGAAGCCAAAGAGAAGAAAGAAGCTCAGCCTCCTGCTCGCCGCTGTGAGAAGAAGCCACTGGCAGCAGAAGAAGCTTGACGCCTTCCCCTGTGGCCATCCGGCTTTTAAAAAGAGCATATTTTCTTAGCAAATTTCCACTGCAACGTTGTTGCAAATGTTGTGCCGCAAGTGTGGCTTGCAGCACAGAGAGGGGTTCCCTGCACGATGCAGATGGGCAGTGTGTCACCTGTCTGCTCGAGTGAAATCAAGCCAGCTCAGGTCCCGCATGCTTCACTCTCCCCTCAACGCCACGATTCACCCATTTTCTTCATACATGAGGATCAGCACCCCTCGTCAGCTGCGAGCGGCTTGATTTCCTTCGGTGGGTTGGAGAAGGAAGCTGTTGTGGATGACTCTATGTCGATGACGGCTTCAGATGCAGAAGAGTGGGCGTGTTCTGGCCAAGACCCCGACACCCTTCCTCCGACTCAAACAACACGGCTCCACTTCTGCCGCTCTCACCATTGTTGACGGCAATGAAGAACGAGGTTACAGCAAGCTGTCCCCTCTGGAAGAGGAAGTCGCTGCATATCTGTGCCTTCCATCGGCCCTGGGTTTAAAAGCTCATGCAGCACATCTATCTAAGCCCTGCAGAACTACCTCAGCCCTAGTGGCTTATTCAGTGGCTGGCCAGGCTGGCTCAGTGCTTCACACGATGGCGATGCTCCAAGTTTTCCAAGCTAAGCTTCTCTGCACCATGGACGAGTCCAGCCAGAGTTTCTGCATGGCAGAGTATGCCAGTCGCCATACCCGACTTAACCGAGTGACCTCCCCCCAGAACCTCAGGGCAGTGTTGTGCCAATGGCAATATGCTTAACTAGTGTGGTGCAAATGCGATCGCAAACGGACATCGATTCTGCCCAGATGCAGGCATGGATTACGCCTGACGCTCCCTGATAGGCTAGTGGCGTCATTCTTGCTGGGGACTTCATCTTCCCTCTGGGCTTTCCAGAGGATGCTCAACTTCATGTCGGCCGCTTTCTCTGTGATTTCCTCTGGGCCTGCTTCACATGCGGCCCCTCCAGTATTGACTCAAAGCACTTGTCCCATACCATCTTGGCGCCTGGGATGTTTACATCTCAGGGTAACCCACTGCTGCATCGGAGCTGTGACCCCCGTTCGGATGACATAAAGGGGGTAGCCTTCATAAATCGCTAAGGTCTCAGGTCACACTCCCTCTGTAAGTTGGCTCGATGCCTCCTTTTATGGACACAGGGCAAACTCCTCTTGCTGAGAGCAGTTCATGTGCCAGGCAGACTCGTTCGAAAGGGAACACTCCGGTTACTTACATAACCTTGGTTCCCTGAGATAAAGGAATGAGCATTGCGTAGGCTGCCGTGCTATAAGGCTGCACACGAGTCGACGACTGTCGCTTCAGTCGAAAGATTGTGAGGAAATGGCACTCAGAGCCGACTTATAAAGCAGTCGGCTCATAAAGCAGTCGGCTCCACCACATTTGGAAGCACCATTGGTTTGTACATGAACGTGCACAAGTCAGGCTTCAGTATCAGAGTAAACAGGAGTTTCCCCATAGTGTGATTAACACAATGCTCGTTCCCTTATCTCAGGGAATCGAGGTTACGCAAGTAACCGTAGCTTTTCCTATTCCCCTCTTATTCTTTCTACACCTATCAGTCTTATCAACTTTCTCTTTCTGGATTTATCCAATGAAATGTAGCTCTGTGATGTGAATCAGCAGATGCGTTTATATCTCAGGCTTTTCACACCTATATCCCTCCATAGCTCTATTATATGCACACAGACATTTTAAAGAAAAAAAATTGCACTATTTGCATAGTTATGGAGCGATAAGAAGCTCATCATAAAGCTTGCCAAGTCATGAACAGACATTTATCCTTAAGATCTGAGTAATTTATTTTAGGATCATACTTTTCTAAGCATTATTCTGTTTTTTTTTATGTCAAAATAGATGAATGTTGAGTTAAAGTTCAGTCATGTTTGGGTCTTAAAGGGAAAGTTCACCCGAAAATTGTAATTCTGTAATAACAGAATTTACTCACCTTTGCGTCATTGCAAACTAGAGCGGGCGGTCAAAAAAAATGTAGCACGGGTCCCGCCATCCCGCCTTGCCATGATTTGGCACATAACAAGAATCGTGGAATTACATAAACACTAGGCTTGCTACGGTAGTCTGTGTTACATGGTGTTTGGTTATACATCGATTACATTACTTGGCCACTGCAGCACCGCCCCACTGTCATTTTGCTTTTTTTATAGAAATCAAAATAATTTAGTTCAGTTGGAAAACAATGGCTACCATCAACAGTTTGGTTACCTACACACTTTAAAATACCTTCTCTTGTGCTCAAAAAAAAAAAAGAGAAGGAAACTCGTGCAGGTTTGGGACAATTTGAGAGTAAGTAATGACAAAATTTTCCTTTTTTGGTTGAACTATCCCTTTAAACTACATAAATGGCCTTTAAAATTAAATGACCATTGGAAATGGATGCAACTCTGTACAGTCTAGATGTTTATGGATGGTATCAGTTTTCCTTTGGTTTGAATTGGACTATAAATTTACTTGATTTTCATAACTTGCATCTTGTTTGTACTAACGTAAACCACAAAGAGCTTCTGTTTGTTGGAGTTTTTATTCAAGTTCAATGTTTCTAAAGGCTTATGTTTTTACTTAATGAATGTTTGGGTGAACCTTAATGTTGAAAAACAGGATTTTGGATTGTGTTCAGCAGCTAAAGCTTATTAGGGGACTGTTAGTGTTTTAGGGTATTTTGTATTCAATTAAGGTGGATCCATTCAGTGGAATAACAATTTAAAGTGTGTTTGTTCAGATATTTGCTGAGTATTTTCTCTGGTGGCTTTGTGCAAATTTATTTGCTCAGCTTCTTAGAAAAAAGTAATTAGTTTCTTTGCTTAAAAAAAAAATCATTGTGTTTCCTCTAATTTTCATTGGGATTTATAATACATTGTTCTACCTACATCTTTAAAGAACTGTTCTTTAAACCCTTTGTGCTGAGCCAATCTGAATCCAGGCTTTGCTGAAATGAATCTAGCACACAGCCTCTCTGGGGACACATGGACAAACAGTTATTGTGTGAAAGTTACAGAAATGACTGGGTTATATTTTTTTTACTTGGAGAATAATTCCATCTCCGTCAGCCGCTCTCCGTACAGTGGGCTTGGTGCATTTTGAATGCTGTTTTGGTTTTATTAATAATTGATTTCCCAGCTTCTGCAGTTGTAAAACTTTTTGTGCTGTCACAGACTAAATTAATTTACAATCCCCCTTTTTGGAATCTATGATAAAATATTTATTACAATGCAAATAAATACAACAAAGTACCCTAACTACTTTTGATTTGTATAAATAGGAGAAAATAATGTGAAATAAATGTGTTTAAATTAAGAATGAAGTCAAATATTTTTTGACATATATTATATATTATACCTCTTATCCAAGATGCATTTGTGCATAAATGCAATGATTTTGTGCTATAGTCATATACTACAGGGAAACAATTCTCCAGCGTACAAAGCTGAGAATATTACTACCATTTTTCTATGCCACAATGCCCTTTTTAAATAGGCACATTGTCAGATATGCACCCTGGAACAGCCTTGGGTTTGAAATCCACTTTTTATCATTGTAAAAAACAAGGGTAACAATATGTATAAGTGTATGTTTCCTAACCAGGGGCTCTCAGATGGCAACATCTATAAAATGTCATATCTCATAAATTATTTATGTCCACTTTAACTAGATTTCCTTGAGAAATTGTTACACTGGTGTTTAACAGAGGCAATAAATTAGCAGCATATGGCAATACACTGAAGAGAATTACATTTGCCCTGTGAAATCTGGACACATTATCCCACCTGTTCTCTGCGGGATCACCCTGACATTTGCTGCATTAATTGCCACTGGTTGATGAAAATGGACCATAAGTTCTATAATGGTCAATATGCTTAACTGTTGTAAAGTAGTGACTATGACTCCTGGACAATATAATTCTTGATCCTAACTGTGTTGCTGTTTTTTCTTCTCTTTCATTTTCTAGCCTGTGAGCTCATGAATCAAGGGATACTGGCTTTGGTGTCGTCGACGGGATGTTCTGCAGCCAATGCGCTACAGTCTCTCACAGATGCCATGCACATTCCTCACCTATTCATTCAGAGGAACGGAGACGGCACACCCCGTGCTGAGTGCCAGCTCAATCCCAGCCCCGATGGAGAGCGCTACACGCTGGCCGCACGCCCTCCTGTGCGTCTGAATGATGTCATGATCACGCTCGTCTCTGAACTCCGCTGGCACAAGTTCATCGTTTTCTATGACAGCGAGTACGGTGAGTGACGTGAGGGGTTACGGGTGAAACTATGTGGCTTCCATCTCCAGTCGGGAGGCTGGTTGGAAGTCAGTGATAGGAGAGCAGGGGTGACACTGATGTGAAGGGAGAAATTTACTTTGTGACATGAGCTGGAATTCACAATTCATCATGATATTTTGGTGCATAACAAATTTGGAGGACTTTTCAAAGCAAAAAAAAAAAACTAAAATAAAATAAATGATGCAGTCCATGAGCAATGCTTAAAAAAAATCATAATACAAAGACATCAGCTCTGAAGTTAAAATTTGATATGAGCAGCTGGACTCTAGCAGACTCTGGCAGACTAAAAGGCAGACTGTCAGTTGTTAACAAACTCTAGCATTGTAGTTTTGAAAACCATAACAATTTTCAAGATATATAAAAATGTGGACTTGAATAGCTTTAGATTCCTTCATTGAGCCAGTGATGCTCATCTCATTAGAATCAGTTTGGCTATCATTCCAGAATTCAGAATAATCCATAATCTCCGCTTTAATATTAAAGACTACTTTTACCCTGACCTCTCTCGAAATGTAACCTAATGTAACCAAGACTGAGAACTGGTCTTTACCCTACCCCAACAGTACATCCTACCCTTAAACAAACCTCTTTTAGCCTGATCCTGTTCAAAAGTTTTGAGTCAGCAAGTTTTTGTTGTTGTTTGTTTTTAAAGAAAAGATAGATCACACTGTTCACGCTGTTGGAAAAAAAACAAAAAACTTTTTGGGCCACTTTTACCCTCAGTCTGAACGTGGCCAATGAATCCTGAAAAAAAAAAATGTATCGCTGTTTTCAAAAAAAATATTAAGCATCTTTTGTCAGCATTGATAACAATAAGAAATGTTTTTTGAGCACCAAACCATTACTAAAGACTGACAATTCAGCTTTGACATCGCAGGACTCTCAGTCCCCTCAGTCCCTTCAGGAGGGTGGTAGACATGAACGAATGTAATTTTACCCCTCTAGCTAATTTCTGATTTTTTAAAACTGAGGATGATGCAACTCACCCTGTTACTGTTTATTCCTGGTCTCAATGCTGGTTTTGTCTGAATCCTAACCTGCCCCTAAGATAATGGCTCAAAGCACATTAGCTGATAATGATTCTTCTCTGCTTTCTTGTTCTATCTGACAGTAAAATGTATTAATGGGTTAAAAGGTGTGTTCAAAGAATCTGGTGACTAATGTTTCTACAGTATTTGCAGACTGGGGTTGGCAAACGCACTGGCGCATTTTGTAGCATTTTTTCCTGATAACACCGAAAAGTACTTAAAAGTACTTGCTCTGTCAATTTTTATCGTACAGATAAATCATTTGAATCAGGAAAGGGTCTACTTTTGTTTGTATACACTCATAATAACAACAAAAAGTTGTGCTTTTGTAAAATAAATAAAACAAACAGGATCCGCTTTCTGCTGTCTCGGTCTCCGTGAACTTCTTGAACCAAATGAACCAAAACTCTGCTAATACTTGACACACAGACATGAGAGATACAGTATGTCTATAGAAAGCTTGAAGTGTCTACTTTTAAATGAAGTAAGTCATGTCGAAAACAGATACTCTCTGATAAAGTAATCCGTATGAAACAAAAGCGATATCTGTCCAGTCTTTCCCGTCTGAGCTCATTATCTGTAATGTGGTCACACTCACGAGCAGCGCGCGCTATTCATACGGTAATCATCCATGTGAGAAGCGTGAGCATGTAAACGCCCACATCACCTCCATAAAAGCCTGAAGATTCATCAAGTTAATCTCGGCTACTTCTCGTTTCTGGAAGAAGATGCGCTGAGAGGAATAAGCCAGAATTTACCTCAGAAGAAGAACGCGATGCGACGCGCGGCTTGATCCAGCGGAGGAGATCATTTCTGACGAGTAAGTCATGTTTTATTACTTGCATTAGTAGTTATTGTGTTATTGTGACATAACTTGTACACATTTTACTAGTTATACTTTTCCCAAACTATAGTTTCTGACTAAATGTATGAAATCAAGTGAATTCTCAGTGTTTAGATCAGTGTGCTCAGTAATGTGTCTAATGTGACCTTCACTGTGTATATTTTGATTATACTGTGTTGTAAATAAAATACAATAATCAAAACCCCCATGATTTTACTCTCCTCACATTCTTTCTTCGTGACCTCACAGTCACAGTCACACTGATGACCTATTAGGGGAGGGCCCTTTGTCTCTCAGGTGTGAATCACTAAATATAAATGGCCATTGTCACTCCCTCGCATACAGCCTTTCTAACACAAGACATGACTTACAAAAGTTAATTTAACATTGTTTTCTGTGACTAAGTGAGCAGAATGATTTTTTGTAGCAAATGTTCTGTATGTTTCATGGCCTTATTTCAGTGACTTAAAAATTCTAGTTTTTCACTAACCACGCATAAACCTTATTTTCTCAGAAATATAAATTTGTACAAACATGCTGATTATATATTATTGTTGCACAGTTTGTGCTGAATACAGTGTAATCAGACTTTAGTCATTAATATGTTTATAAGAAACTGAAAAAAGCACAGGGCATGTAAACATTTCTTCAGGGCCCAAAAACCCCCTCAGACGCCAGAGGGTTAATAAGGTCTTTAGTTCTGCAGCTTTAACTGTAAGTTGGTTGTTCAGGCTGAAGTGTGGGGTATATTGTTTCCTGAAAACAACACAATACATTTTGAGGTCTTGTTAGAGAAGGTAAAGCATAAAGCTCCCTCATAAAAATTCTTTGTACTTACTAGTACTGACACCAATTAACACTTAAACTGTAAGAGTCTCTTCTGCAGTGCTGCAGGCTGTAACAATGCATTTTAACTAAGAATGTTTTGGTATATTTATCTTGCCTTTTTTAAAGGGATAGTTCACCTAAAGATGAATTGTCCTCACCCTCATGTTGTTTCCAAATATGTGTGACTTTCTGCACAACGAAAAAAAAAAAAAAAGTGAAATTTTGAAGCAATGTACTGGTTGATCTTTTTGTCATGCAATTGCATTGAATATTGAACACAAAACACAATAACGGCAAACTGCACTGCTGTATATTCCAAATAAACAAAGCCATCGTTAGAGGACCACCCTATAGCTTAATGGAGAAAAAAAATCAATGATTTGTGAATGAATTGGCCCTTTGAGTCTTTTTAATGAATTGCTTGATTAATTTGAAATGATTTCTTAGAGGCTTAACAGCTTGCTAAAAGGGAAGATTATCTGTGAAAAAGAACATACATTTTGATTTGTTCCTCACACAAAGCTGTCATGTGGCTTCAAATGACTTGGAATATAGCAGACAAGCAAGTTGGACTACTTTCATGGTTCTTTCTGAATGTTGGCATCCTTGATTTTTTTTTTTCATGGAAAAATAAATGATGACTGAATTATTTTTATTTTCGAATAAACTCTAACAAGCATGCAGGCCCAATTTCCTTTTGTTCCCATCCTATCTTCTTAAAATCCCCATTATCCCAAGCAAGTCTCTTTAGCCCATAGCTCTCTCCTTGGGTTGTTGCTGTGCTATCAGGCTGCCATCACAGATTCAAAGGTCTGGATAAAAAGCGACTCAGAACCATGATGGGGCATTTAATCCACCTAGTCAAAGCAGAGCTCCCTTGTGGTCCACATGGATGAGATCTATTTCAGAAAATATGCAGCTACACTGTGCTTTAAATAGCTCAGCAGTTAAGGCTATTTGTGCTACAGATTTTGGATTCAGGCAGGTTCTGGCAATGGGCTGAGATGAGTCAGACCACCAAACACCCTGGAGCAGGTAACATCCTTCAAACTGTATCGCAGAGGTCAGAGGAAAAGCCCCAATGAAGACATAAAACATGATTGATGGTGGTGCAGAGCTTTCAGCACTGAGCATGGCACCCTCCTACAGGAGGAAAATTACTTTGGATGTGTCTCATGGCCTGAAATACTAGACTAAGAGGCTTCTTGGTAAGGCCGTAGGTTTTATTTTTATCTATCTATCTATCTATCTATCTATCTATCTATCTATCTATCTATCTATCTATCTATCTATCTATCTATATCAGTCTATCAGTCTTTCATTCTATATCATTCTGTCATTCTATATCATTTTATATATCGTTCTGTCTATCTGTCCATCTGTCTGTATTTGTCAATTATATATATATTTGTACAATGAATAATAATGACAAAAAAATACTATGGAATTAAATAATTAAATGTAAAGGTTATCTGTATTGTTTCCTTTAGATAACTGGTTCAACAGCAAGTGGTTTTAGACAGGCGGTTCAACCAGCTGTTACTGTAACTGGGTTGAAAACCTCTGCTTAAGACAATGCAATGGACAATATTAAGCGATTCTCAAAGACCTATACTTTCATTTTACAAATGAAAACAGGACTCTCAGTGCTTCTATTACAATCAGTCACAACGGTGATGGCTTGAAAAAATAGGCACAGAGCTGGTAACTTTTGTCCATAGCGCCAATTTTGTCCTTACACCTTTGCCTTTAACTTTTCAACAAAACCATTATTTCATAAAATATGCCAATGTGCACAGCACATTCTATAATAAAAATAAATGCATTGAGAGTGGTTTTAGACCATATAAAAAGCAGTGACATTTGAAGGGCAGTGTAATAATAAGATAATTATTAATTTAAAGATAATTTAACCGAGATCTCAGTTCTGCTCTTGTCACTTCTGTTCCACTGGTGCAGGGACACTGGTAGTACAAATGGAAAACCACAGGCTGCGGGTGTGTTAAACATACCCAGAATCTGAAAGCAGGGAAACTGATCTGAGTGAGCTGCTACTCCTGATCAGATGGTTGAAATTCAAGAAAAGTGGCTCATCTGTTTAAAGAATTTGTCCCCAAAACGTGTTACATGTGAGAAAGATTGTCTGCATGCACTTTGGCTTCATATAGATGTCATGTTTGGATCTGTATGCAATTAATACTCACAGATTACCGCTTTTGTCTTAAAACCTAATTGCTTCTATGTGAATCAAGTGAGAAGATTTATGACTAACTCTCAATGCATCTAAAGCTCGATCTGATTTGAGTAAATAGGTTTTTCTCACTATCTTCCACTCATTTCTCACCCTTGAGCACTTCGTAAACATCCTCCTCTATCACTGTTAGAAACGTTACTAGTGCCTGCTTTTGCAACTCTACTTAAACAACACAGCATAAACCAGGAGCTGATATATCAACAGATTATGTATTTAGCTCATGGTACATTGCCTGCATAAATGGGAAATAAGAACCAATCAGACTGAACTGAACTCTATGAAGAAGCATGCATGTAATCATCCTCATTTTTTTATTTTTTTTTATACTGTCGATAAAAGTTACCTCTGTTTGACTGATTGGTCTATAATCAACATCCGGACATTTTGAAATGGATTTAGGTTGGAATCAGGTTGCAGTGCCATATATAGTGTGTTGTAGCATGATTTTTCTCTTGGTAAGCTTAAGGCTGTGGGCTCTTTTATTGCTAATTTAAAAAAATGTGACCACTAATTTTGTCTTTTTGAGTAGTATTCCTGCCAACTGCATTTCAGGCTATTTTTAGAAGGACAAGTAAACAGCCTTGAAGGATTGCTGTGTGAAAAGCTTTCATAGCGTTTGAAGTTAACATTATTTATCTCTTTACTGGAGTGAACAGAAAATTGAAGGACACTTCTGTAGCAACCTTTCAGACAAATTGATTTAGTTAATCTGGTTTTCAATTAAATTAATAGTTTTCATGATCTAATGAACAGTGGAGTAAAGTATTTCAGTAAATGTAACTAGTTACTGTACTTAAGTATATTTTTGGCTAATTTGTAGTTTTACTAAATATCAAAGATATTCATATATGAAATGAGGACATGGCTGCAGTTGATGATGAGGCCAAAACCAGCATTTCTTTCTGAGCACTTCAGCTTAATTTAGACTTGAGTGTTTGTAGACGTTTAAGAGTCTGTAGTGACGACCTTGATTTATTGCAATTTTGAGGTGTTCAGTTTTATTTTGATTTTAGTAAATAAGCATGATTGTCTTGTGCACAAATTAAATGTTTCTTGTTTTTCACTTATAGGTGTTGAGGACTAGTGCATCTTGTGCCTACACTCAGTATGAGTAAAATACTTAAGTACTGTTCAAATCAAACACACTAAGACTTTTACTTAAGTCGTATTGGAATTGCTGACTTTTAACTTGTAATGGAGTCATTTTTGCTGTAAGGTATCTTTGTAGGTATCAAAGTATGCTTTGCAGGTACTCTTTACACCTTTGCTAATGAAAGACGAATGTGTGTTTGTTTGTTTGTTTTTAAATACTGTCACTATTTTGTTGTTGACATCAGTCAACTTCTGTGCGATCTTAGACATTACTAACTTTAGTGTGGGAGTGGCAGTTTCCTGGCAACTGATTCTCCCCTGAGCTGCCTGAACCGCTCTTTTACAGTATTTTTGTGTACGTTCAACCTCCATAAAGTAAGTCTATAAAACATCTTAATGTGGAGATCTTTTTGTGTTTTGCAATTTATAAACAGCAGTAAGCTTGCCCACAGGCCTGTGAAAGTTGGTTTTGTAAGCGAGTTCTCAGTTTAATTGATGTTTTGGTTTTAGCTGAGCAGTCCCAGTGTTTACGAATGTCCCTTTTTTTATCATGCCGCTGAGTAATGTGTCCTTTTGTTTTATTCACTAGTGTAGAACTGATAGTTTTTTTAACCTACTGTACCACCTGTTCTGAGAAGTGATTTCATTTGCACTCTTACATGCACACAGACAATCTGTCGTTTGTCTAATGATGACTTCTGCTTTTAAGTTTTAACAGTTTTTAACATGTCTTGTTTTGACATGTATGTATAGTATATAAACAGGGGTGCACATAAGTTTTCAGTCTGGTTCTCATGAGAGCACCTGGAGATTTGGTATGGTGCTCACACTGCACATGTAGTGTGACCTATTAAATATAACTATTAAAAAAAATGATTGTAGTGATAAGAATATTATTGCACTTTATTTATTTCATTTTTTAAAAATCAAATAATAAACAAAATAAAGTCTAATATAATAATACTATTATATTTTAAAATAAATAGTGAGTATTAAATAAAAATACAATTATTTTATAGTACACCTAAAATACAATGCTTATATTTGCATGTATTTTTTTTTCCTTTTTACTGTTTGATTTCTTTATATGAATTTATCATTTTCAAACCTAAAATCAGCATTTTTAGTTTGGCGGGTTGCCAGCAAGTAAGTTCATTTTAGTGCTGCCGAGTGAAGCGCGTCAGTGAATGAAATGGCAGTTTTGCATTTTGCTGTGAAACCAGCAGCATATAGCCTAGGTTTATGCTTTCAGTTTGAAATGAAATCTTTTACAGTATTACAGTTAGTCGATCTAAAAGGGTGATTATGCATGATTATGATTATGAGCGAACTGAACTTATTTCCACAGCGCATTTTTTATTTTGGTCGCTCATTTATGTGCAGCCCTGAATATAAATATATATATAGATTATACAGCATTGGACTGTTCTGTTTTGTTTGGATGGAGAGGGTTTTTTATTTTATTTTATTTTATTTTTTATTTTCTGGTTGTCATTCACCACAGTAAGATTAATGAAAGGCATATGTTTTGTATTTGTCTATATTTGCAATATTCTGGATGTGCTCTAGTGGTCTTCTGGTCAGCTTTGTTAAACTGCAGTGATTTATGCTGAAATCTCTCTCTTATGTCAGAATGTTGGGGTAATAATAGAGTTTGTGTCATAATTTGCTGCTTTTGAACAAGAGGATGATGAACCTTTCTTAATTGGCTCCCTCTTCAAGACAAGGAGAACCCATTTGTAGGTGAGACAGAGAGGAAGAGAGAGACACAGAGGCTGGGTATGTCTCTGGGCAGTTCATGTCACAGACAGTTAAACGAGCAACAGTCTCCAGGACTGTGAAGATTTAGTAGTGCTGTCACGTGGACCCACTCAACAGCATGTCAACCAAACCCCCTCTCGTTTAATAGGTCATAAGTGTTCTAAGTCTTTCCAGGAAGAGCGCTCCCCATGGCCTTCATGAGCAATACTCATACTCAGGCCCCCAGATCTCTGTACAGCAGGCCGGTGGATTGAGACACAAACAGAATCATAAAAAGAAACCACAGATGAAATGATTTTACCATAGCAACTGTCTATATATCTTTGTAGTGGATCAAATTATGATGTTCATACCTGCTAACCCTATGCAGAACCAATTAAAAACATATTTTCAAAGGTTGTGTACGATGACCTTTGATGCAAAGACCAAGCATCCTGAGGTCCATTAATCACAATGTGCGTCAACTTGTGAAGATGCATTTATAAAATACTGAACTAATGGTTAATAAGAAATAATTTAGGTCCACTACACAGTCTTTGTTGTTGTTATTTTAAGTCCTCTGATGTTTAACTTTATGATCTTATTCCTCAGTAATATTCTACTGAGTATATCGTGATAGACCTCCACGTTAATTTTGATCAGCAACATTCTGCTTATATCAAACTTCAGTTCTTGATAAGATTTGTTGTATTCAAGACCTTGCTGATTACATAATGATATATATGACTGTCGATTTGTTGCATAACCTCATGCTGCTTTAATCAAGACGAAGCTCCAAATCCAACAGCAAGCCTTGTATTTTATTTTTCGACCTATTATTTTCATTACAAAGAAAGGAACAGAAGAACGTCAAACTGCTCCATTGATTCCCTCCACACCTCCATCACTCGCGTGTTTTTGCCCAGTGAGACGGCAGCTTGTATATGCCCTTGGATATATAATTACACTCTTTAAGCAAATCCAGTTTGTTTCTCAAAAGACTTTTCTCAGATCTTTCTTTCCACAGATTTCCATGTTGTTTATTTATATATTCCTGAGACTTTCTCCTCAAGAGAGTACATTTTTTTCTTCAGTTTGTAGCTACAGCTGTGATATTTGAATTACGGTGGTATGGTGAAACTAATCTCTGCGAGAGTTTGAGGAAATTGTTTGAACTATTGTGTGTGTTTGTGTGTTGGGAATGTCGATGGGTCACTTTTAAGTCACACCAAAGTCATTAACATCAAGAAAGGAGCATAATATGACATTCACTTATTTGGTGATTAAGTGATGCATGATCTTTACCTCATCGCCGGTGTTCATTTATAAAGTGTGCTTTAGTATATAGCATGTGCATACATTTTCACATCCGCATAGAGACTGATACCATTTTTGAGATACATAAATATATCTTGCCAATATAGACTGATTTAGTTATTTATTCAATGAGATTAGTTGAATATGTTAATTATTCAAATGTACAAAAGGTTCCGATTCAAATTATCCTGATGTATTTGCTGAAGTTCATTCATCAGCTTATTGCAATGTGAAGTAGCATTTACCTTCAGCTGGACTTCTTAGCTAATAGCACCAAGGCTATATATATCTGGCTTTACGTTCTCCATTGTGCTCTGATAATATAGCAAGCATGCTTTAGTCCTTCTCTTAAACTGTCAAATTTATTTCTGACTCTTCTACAGAAATAACAGCTGCTTGAAATTATTGTGTGCTGCTACTCAGTACTAGTGAATACCGAATCTCTGCTGTTCAAGAAGCCAACTTCTGAACTTCAAGAAGTTCAATTTCTGTCAACTTTCTTTTTTCCTTTTCTGTTTTTAACAGAATATATATATATATATATATATATATATATATGGTATATAATTTATTTAAAGCACATGCTTCATTACACTTTGTCTCTTTTGACTGAGGAGATATTAATTGATCTGTTCACTAATTAATTTTTTTAATGTTACATGTTCTTGTGTCATGAAAGCAAATGTCTTGTTCCTTTATTCTAATTTGTATATAATAATGGTAGTTTTTTTAATAATATTATTTAAAAAATGTTATAACTAATAATTCTTATTATTCATAGTAGTAGTAGTTTTTTTATGGTTTGTCATGTTTTCATTGTCCTTTTGGTATGTGTTTAAATGCTGATATGCTCAAAGATGACCTGCAGGCTTCTGGATTAAGAAAAATAATGATTTAAATGCAAAAATAAATAAATAAATAACACTAGCTTACTATGATTATTGCCAATTATACTGAAAGGGTTTTCATTAGTGTATTTAAACCCACTTGCATTTCATTTCTTTGCAAGTGCTCAAATAATTAGACTTTCTCGTTAGTAGTTGTTTTGAGCACACTGGGGCCAGTGTGGGGCAAGTAATCTGTTTTGATGGTCAGTTGTCATGGAAACAGTTTGTAGCTTGTAGCAAAAAGCATTGCAAAGAGGGTGAGTTATGATAAAGTATATCAAGCGCACACTCACACGTACGCACAAAAAATATGGTGTTTGATCATTCTTGATGCCTGTTTAGCTTTTCTGTGTTGCAATATAACCCTGAAAACTGGGCTTTGTGGTTGTCTGAATAAATATATGCCTGAAGCAAAAGGTAGACCTGTAAAATAATAATAATAATAAATTCGAGAAAAAGAAAGGGAGATTGTCAGTCATTCTTTGTACTTAAACATGTGTCTTAGAATGTTAAAAACATCACTTTGATCTTTGGCCTGCAGCACTGTTGGACAGCAGGATAAAATGCTAGATGCAAATTATAAATGCAACTAACCATATAACTGTAGATCATTAGAATTGCAAAATAAGCAACTTTGATTAAAATACTGTAAACCTAAACTTTCAAGAGAGAAAGGAATATACCTATTTAAAATATCAATATCAATTTGTTGCTGATATCAAACACATCGAGTCAAACTCTATAATATTTTGACACAAATTAATATGTCACTTGGTAGAGGCTAGTAAAATTAGACAGATGTCAACAGAAAATGTTGTGTAATATGCCCTTATTCTTAAAAAATATGAACAAGCTAACTCAAGATGAAAGAAAATACAACCCAGAATATAAATATGGATTCATTGGTCATTTAGGGTATCTTCAGTTTCTGTAGTCAGCCATTGTCATGCAATGGTAATATCAATACATTTCTGTTATTTTTTAAGGACATTTGTAATAATTTGTTTTTATGATCATTTTGGTCCTGTGTTGGGTTGCGACTTGATGTCCACTGTAAAATCTGACGCTGTAACTGTACACTCCTTGAGTATATTTGGTTTGAAATGTACTTTACAACTGTTAAAGAAGTGTGTCCTATATAGTATTAATAGAGGTAGTTTGAATGAAATTTCAGATGTACCACATCTGCCATCTTGCTATCACATGACGTACCAGCGTCAGTTGCGTCGCTTCACTGCCATTCACAAATCCTGTCCTGTGGCCTCATGGGATAGTAAAGTGTCCATTGGCTGCGCACTTCAGAATCTCGCTTGAAGTCGTATGTCATTTGGGTACTTTTCGCCTGCTGTTTTTCAAATACTATGACTGTGGAAATACTATTTTCAAAACTTTTCAGCTACTATATAGTATGGAAGTAGGTATATTTGGACGCAGCATGAGTTTTGAAGCAAAGCTAGTTGAGAACTACCAGTTGATACTGAAAAACTGATTCAGATTTGTTTGCAGAGGAGATAAAACTGATGTTAAGACCTTGCTATCTGCAGATGGGATAAACATTTTCTGCTCCTCATAATGCTTTTTATCAGACTATTTTGCTTCCTTACTTTGATAGGTTCTTGAAAGAATTCTGTTCCTTCTCTTTGTTTTCTTTGTGTTTTTTTTCAATCAGTGACTACAAGAAGAAATAGAAAATATAAAAGATGCAGACATGTCATAGCTCTTCACAACATTTTTTAACTGCCTCAATGTCATGCTATGAACATTTATTTACAGCTCAAAGTGAAGACCATAAATGTATGCATTTCATGATTGATCTATATAGCTAATTAGACCTTGAAGCCTCATTCTCACGTCTTGACCCTTTTAAGGGACGGTTTTAAGGGACTTTTGTCCTTTTGGCATGTAGATGGGTAGATGGTTAGAAAGCTCCATGCCAGACAATTATGTCATCAAAAAGCCACTTCAGTAGACTGAACACGACGTGACTTGACAGCCGTGATGTGCAAAGGGGCAAGAAAACAGGATTCTTTCTCCTAGACTCCTCAAATCTCCAGAGCAAGGAACAGAGAATTTTCAAATGTTAAATGGATAGTTGATGAAAAAATTATCTCTCATCATTTACTCACTCTCATGTTGTTTCAAACCTGTATGACCTTCTTTCTTCTTGTGGAACAAAATGAGATATTTTCAAAGATATTACTATCCCTTTCAACATAATTTCCCTGAATTAAATTTACAATTAGGTTGGACGTTATGGAAACCTTTGATCTCAAATCAAATATTTAGTCTATATTTGATCTATTTTCATCTCACTTTTCATCTTAAATACAATTTTTAGCTCTCTGCACATGAGCCTTGGTTTTTAACCATCATCTTTTGCTTTCTCTCACACTATGTCTCTTTCAGATGTGAGGGGACTGCGTGGGTTTCTGGACCAGGCGTCTCGAATGGGTTTGGACGTGTCTCTACAACAGGTTGACCGGAATGTGACAAAGCAGATGTGCGGGGACTGCGTGTGTTTCTGGACCAGGCTTCTCAAATGGGTTTGGACGTGTCCCTACAACAGGTTGACCGGAATGTGACAAAGGTCTTTTCCACTCTGTTCAGCACGATGAGGATGGAGGAGCTGAACCGTTACCGAGACACTCTCAGACGGGCCATCCTGCTGCTCAGTCCTCGCACTGCCCAGGTCTTCATACACCAGGTAGGTGTTATTGTAACAGCAGTTCGGAAGCAATACACGCATAGGTGGAAAGATGCAGTGATGCTATTATGTACCAGTGCCTATATGTTAAATATTATAACATATAGGATATATAGTGTTTGTGTGTTTGAGAGTATTTTTGCCTTACTTTGAGGACTTTGTCAGAAGAAAAAACAGTTAATGAAGGATGTTTTTAGGAATGAATAATGTCTATTTTTTTTTCTAGAAATAGAATCAGTGTATTTTTAATAGAGCCCGACCGATATATCGTTTTGCCGATTTTATCAGGCGATATGAGCCTGTCGCAGATATATCGGTATCGGCGTATATGCCGCCGATATGCCACCGATATGAACATTTTTTTAGAGAACATAAAACGCAGATAAAATGCTTGGAAATGGTGTAATTACGTAGTTTGTCCAGCATAGTGTGCTCCATTGTTTGCTACTGGCGATCTGGATGAAATGCTTTAAAGCTTAATTGTATGGAATACCATTGAAAATTTGAACATATCTTGTAACGGCATGGCAAATCCGCACCAAATTTGGGGGGATCCCTTCAGCTCGATGAGCCCTCTCGAACGCTGAGTGTATCGAATATCGAATCGAGTGTATGTCTCAAGGCCCCCTTTCGAATGAAACCCCCACGTCGATAGCCCCCGGGGTCCGGGAGTTAAGTGTAACAATAAAGTGTATTGTTAAATTGTTAAATACCTTGCCTCCATTACATATCTTTGACACGTCATTATAAGTGTCATCACCACATTTGAGTGATCATTGCAAAAAATGTATTCTGTTTATGTATATACTGCATTCTATATATAGTACCAGTCAAAAGTTTGGACACACGAATGGGAAAGTGTCCAAACTTTTGACTGGTACTGTACTATAATATACACATACAGAATATCAGCCGATATATCGATATTGGCATTTTTTACTCCCTAATATCGGTATCAGCATCGGCCCTCATCATTTTTAACCAGAAATGTGCACGCTGCTTTTCTGATGTTCACTTAAGTTTTCTGTGTCTTTTTTCCCGTGTCACTTGAAATGTTTCCGTTTTGAATCGTTGTTGCCAAAGGCGAGACACGTGAGGAAAAAATAAACGATCAGTTGGGGGACTATATTCTGTCATAAATCGCATACCATTCATTGCTGAACTTTCTACCGTCCGTTACTGGAAATGAAATTAAAATACTGGTTGTTATGTCCCGATCTCAATAAAGTTTACAAACGCTTTGGTCCATGAATTAGATCTCGCTCGGGGTGCGCGCTGTCTGTGGAGGTTTGGCCAGGACCGGTTCCAGAATTAAATCAACATATTTTATGTTCCATCCATTGCCAATCACTGCTATTTCGAGAGTCAATCCCGCATAAATATGCAGATGTCATTCCCGAAACTTTGCAGGGTGTAGCCTATGTGCCCGAAAAACGAAAGTTTCATACAAATTCTGAATGGATTATACCCTAGAAAATGCGCAAAGCGCGCTCCCTTTATCACCAAAAAGCGTCACTCTAATATGTTATAATATTAATATAATATATCATATAATTAGTTATATATTTATTTTTCTAGATCTTATAATTACTTTATAGGGTTAAGGTTGGTTTTAGTTCATTAATATAAGGACAGTAGAAGTCTACAGAGTCTACAAAAAAAGTCATAATTTTTTTTTGTGTGGTCTATGGAATAGTGTTGTTTGTTGTTCAGTAATAAAAAGTCATTTTTGAATGAAGCTTTCGCTAGAGAGGCACATGGCTGTTGTGCCAAATGGGCTGGAAAATAACTAAAGTGGCTCATTCTGTGCATTGCATTCTGTTTAGCTGTAATCTCAGCAAAATGATCTGAACAGTTTGCAATTGAAGGAAGAGAGAATTGTGTTTAAATTAGTGTGTTTAAATTATTTGTTAAAGCAGCGACTGTGGTCACATTTGGAAGGTTATTGGCATGGGCGACATTTGACTCTTGAGTCAGGGCGGGGCAAGAAAAGAAAAGAAAAAAAAAATAATAATAAAAAAAAACTTTGCAGGGTGTAGCCTATGTGTCCGAAAAACGAAAGTTTCATACAAATTCTGAATGGATTATACCCTAGAAAATGCGCAAAGCGCGCTCCCTTTATCACCAAAAAGCGTCACTCATCTTTGTTCATCGCGATCTTGCAAAGTTCCGTTATAATCTGTGAAGCTCTCTAAACTGCACAATTAATCTGTTATTTATATCGCATCTGCACTTAGTCATGAGATGATTCACGAGCGTGCAAAACTGCACTTAAAAATTGCGGCGCTTTCAGCGGTGAGTGAATTCTGACAAAACGTTTCTGATTGGACATTGCATTCAAGAAATCAACAGATATCTGTGATTGGTTACATTGCTCAACGCTGCAAAAACACGTTGAGGGTATGCAACGTGTTTGGCTAAGCCTCCGATTGCAGTGGGGCCGGCATCGGGGATTCCATGACTAACAATTTGGTTGGCCCCCCAATGTCGCCCATGGTTATTGGTTTGAATCCTGATAGGGATGTGAGGGATTACAATTGAGTGTCAGGAGGTCGTTTATATTTAAATCCCTCACACTGCTGAGGTCACTGCCGTGCGGCCCTCAAGCCAGAGATGTAACAAAGTGTCTATTCCAGCTATTACAGTCCCAAACTTCTGGAGCCTTTACAGGACAATTTTGCCAACCTATAGATTCATTTTATTTAAATTTCTTAATATAAAAGTGATAAGAGAGGGTTGAAAACTGCTCATGCTTGTGAAAGTGAGAATTGTATACATCTACCTACGTTACTCGTGCACTCCAGTGTCCCTTTCTGTTTTGCAATTCTCCAGTTCATCAGTGTTCTGAACTTTTGCCCTCCAGGACATTTCCCTGTCGATCTGGGAACATTTTAAAATCTTACAATTGCTTTTTATTATTATGTGCTAAAACATGTTTTCTGCATTTACTGCAGAATCCACTAGAAGCAGCATCAAAAATGGAGAATGCATTGAAAATCAATATTATTTATCATTCATACTTTGGCCTGCTTGTGAATTGTAAAGTGCAGTGCTGATTACTTTTACACCCCTCACAAATCTTTGTTTAAACTTGTCCAGCTTCTTTTTTTTTTTTTTTTTTGTATGTTGGTGTATATGTGTTTGGGTTTGCTTAGCTATACTTTGGGGACAAAATTGTCCTCCAAAGTTCAATAGAACTGATCAAAATCTCGCTTTAGGGACATCTGAGTATCCCTGTCCTGTGTGTGTTGTATCATAAAATATTCTTATATTAAATGCAACATTCTGAAAAGTTTTGCAAAAGTCATCATGTGCAGAAAGTCTTTAGTAGTTCCATTATCATTCAAAAGGTTTTTTACTTTATTTCTTCAAGGATGCATTAAATTGAACAAAAGTGACATAAAAACTTTTTCATTTTATACATAAAAATGAACTTCAAATAAATGCTGTTATTTGGAACTTTCTATTCATTAAAGAATAATGAAAAAAAAAAAGTTCCCACAAAAATATTAAGCAGCACAAGTTTTTTTTTTTAAATGATAAGAAAAAAAAGTATGTTGAGCACCATGATTCCTAAATGATCATGTGACACTAAAGACTAGAGCAGGGGTGCCCAAACTCGGTCCTGGAGGGCCGGTGTCCTGCAGAGTTTAGCTCCAGCTTGCTTCAACACACCTGCCTGGAAGTTTCTAGAATGCCTAGTAAGACCTTGATTAGCTGCTTCAGGTGTGTTTGATTAGGGTTGGAGCTAAACACTGCAGGACACCGGCCCTCCAGGACCGAGTTTGGGCACCCCTGGACTAGAGTAATGGCTTCGGAAAATTCAACTTTGCCATCACAGAATAAATTACAAATATATTAACATAGAAGACAGGTATTTAAAATTGTAATTACATTTCACAATATAACTGTTTTTTCCTATATTCTTGACAGAAAAATACTGCCTTGGTGAGTGTAAGAGACTTAATTCAAAAACATGTAAAAAAAAAAATAATAATAAAATAAAATAAAATAAAATCATACCAGCCCCAAACTTTTGAATGGTAGTATATAAGTAGTTTAAAACAATAGCAGACTTTGCCTTGTGGTACTCACAATTTGAAAACAAAAAAAAACTAAATCACGTTTTGCTTAAAATGTTCTGATATCAACAGGTTTGTGTGAGGGTTACAGTTAGCAAATATTGTCACCCCTATATAAAAACCATTGCGTCTGTGAGACATCCTCACTAGTATAGTGGTGAAAAATTTAAGGGGGTCTGAATACTTTCCGTACCCACTGTATGTGCTGAGATTGAGATTCTGTGGCCAGTTTGTACAGCGTTTTCCAGGCTGTTCTGCTGATTAGCAGTGTGACAGCTGAGTGATAGAGTTCTCTAGAGCTGCAAAACATCCTGGGAGTTCTCTGCTATAGCCTAAAAAGTCTAAATTGAACTCTGAGCAGTCGAGGGGATGAGTTTACCATGCCATCTTTCTCTTGCTCTAAGCCCTGTGGCAGTAATTCACTCTTATCTGAATAACCTTGTCTGTTTGGGGAAGTCTTGTATATGTGTATATTTCCTCAGTGATTTGCTGCTCTGAGACATGGTCAGATAAACAGCTGGGTTCAGAGAGCTGCTATTTGTGTTTTTAGGGAGGTTCTCCATTCTCTGATTCTTCCACGGCTCTCTATGTGATTCACACAGCCATTACCACTGCTGTGCATAGGGCTGAGCGTGTTGGCCTGTCAGGACATGCAGGTGGAAAATAGCAAGGACACAAGGCACATCCATCCAGTACGTATAGTTTGTCACTTAATAGGCTTCCACTTGTGTATGTGGATACATTGTACTGAGCCCAAGCACAAACTATCCGGGAATGAATGAATGGATAAAAAAAAATCACAAGAGATGCATCTGATGTCCAAAAATCCATTAATTCTCAAGAGCCACGAGTCCATTAGCCGAATGACTCTGGCTCTGTCTGAGGTCTCCATATTGTAGTTCACAGTATAAGCGTCTGACTGGACAGTGAATCCATCTCTATCTATCTCAAGATAGAGATGAAAAAATGCTGAAAAATATGTAGCTGTTTGACATTTTCGTCTGAAACAAAGGCAGCCGCTGAGGGCGATTCTTCACACATCTGTCTTATTTCTTTTGTGCTGCTGAACAGGGTCTACTGCTCAACTGCATTAGATATCTGCATCATATGATAGTTTTTGCCAAGGTGAGATTTCAAAGCAGTGCTTGCTAATTCAAGCATCACCTGATTTTGATAGACCTCTTACTCCAAGTGTTTAATTCTGATGTGTAACTTGTGCTGGGTCGTTTGTGCTATGAACATGAATGATGCTTTAAATTAGGGCTGCTCGTTTATGACAAATATCATGATTATTTTGGTCAATATTGTAATTATGATTTAACACGATTAGGCATCTACGAATCCAAAATCTTTTATCACCATATGAGTAATTTTTTATTGATAGTGATATATATCAAGTAAAGAACACCCACTACACACCAGGTTATTGGTGGAGAGGAGACAAAGTGATGAAGCCAATCAGTAGATATGAGGATGATTAGGAGGCCATGATGATGGGCAGAGGCCATGCAGTAGGCAAATTTGGCCAGGTTGTACCCCTACTCTTTCTGAAGGGCATCCTGGGATTTTTATGACCACAGACAGGACAGGAGTCAGGTCATAGTGTCCCCATCACTATACTGGGGCACTGGGTCCCAAACAGCCCACAGGCCCACAGGACCCTCTGCTGGCCTCACTAGCATCACTTTCAGCAGCGACCTACTTTTCCCAGGAGGTCTCCCATCCAAGTACTAACCAGGCACAACCCTGCTTAGCTTCAGTGGGAAACCAGATGAGAGCTGCTGAGTGATGTTATGTTTACAATGTAAAGTAAAACACAACGTCGTCTTCACTGTAGGAATTAACCTTTCTTTTTAAAGTCACAGAAGTCATTTAGTCAAGAGCAGTGAGTGATTTGCTCTTTTTCTTTTATTGTTTTTTTAACATTAATGACACATATGGCAGCAAGTTTATTAGGCTGCTGTCACTTTACGACCTAATGCATGAATCCAATATACGGACACTCAATCGAGTTTCTCCCAACTGTTTATGTTCACTTAAGACATAACTGACTGTGTTTATGTAAATACCAACCAAGCCTGGCATTTTTGTGTGTGTTTGACTGTTTTGGTCAGGGGTGTCAAACTCAGCTCCTGGAGGGACACATTCCTGCTGAGTTTAGCGCCAACCTGGTCTAACTCACCTACCTAATTGAGTTTGACATCCCTGGTTTAGGCGCACACCGAAGCCCAAAGTGTACTTCAGCTCAGTCTTGGAGAGCATCCACAGAAAGCCACCTCGGGAGCAACTGAGTTCTCTATCGCAGCTTAATGTGCTTTTAATAACTCTTTTTAATATCAAGCAACGTTACGTTTGGGCTTTCAGTGGGGAGAGAAGGTGCACTACTGTGAAGGAAAGGAGCAGAATGTGGCACATTTTAGCTTGACTGCCATGTTTTCATAATCAGTGGAAACCAAAATTGAAACTAAAATATGATTAACTGCACACCCCTAGTTCAAATCATGCAACTTGTTGAGAGGAATTGTGCTTTTGCCTTTGTCCTATTCTAAGCAATGACCATACATGATGCATATGTAGGGACTAGTATATGAGGCCTGGGGTGGGCTCTTTGATTTTGGCCTGTAAACAACCATCTAGCAATAACCCAGGGGCCAGTTGCATAAACTTATCCACTATGTTAAGACAATGTCTTAAGAACTAGTCTGACAAACTAGCAGTTAGCCAAGTGGTTATCAGTCTTATATTTTGGATTCAACTTAATCTACGTTTTTATGTAACCAGATTTTTTAAAATGATGTCCAGTCTTACAGAAAAAAAATTAGATGACTAACTTGTAAGACTAGTCTAAACCTTTTATACAACTGGCCCCAGAACTCCCTAGAAACCACATAGTAACACCCAGGCATCCTCCAGTAACATCACAGCATCATAGCATAATGAGTTTTGCATGGACCAACACTCATCACATCACATTTCTAATAACTGTTTTTGATTTTAAGATGTATTGGGATGTGTGTCCCTTATGAAATTATTATCTTTACTAACAGACGTGAAGATAATTGTGGACAACACAATTAGACACATACCATATCATTTTGTTCTCATTATGATGCAAGTGCTTTTCCCTCCCCTGTTTGCACAAACACATGAACACATACACATGTGCACCCTCTTCATATCCATCAAAAGCAGCCCTAATGAGACAGCGTAGATAATTACCCACATCCAGTTGTATTTTAAAGATTCACATATTAAAATGCCAATGAATACTCTGGACGTGCTGATTAAAAAAAGGAAGGGTGGGGTAAGACCAATTAAATGCTCACAGAATGCCAATGAGTCTCAGGCTCATCAATCGGTCCAGTCTGCAAGTCATTGTTTGTGTCAGGAGTTTTAGGAGACTCCTGGGACAGGATCATGTGATTTTATTATTCATCTAAACATGCAAATTCTTCTGCATCAAGTTGTAAGGAAGTCTCAGCAGAAATAATATTTGCTAAATAAATTTCATACTTTGTTGATGCCATAATGAAGCCGGAAATAAAACCGCTTAAATGAAAGTAATATTTCCCAAAACTCATATTTTCCTAATTTCTCACCCAGTGAGTGTGTGTGTGTGTGTGTGTGTGTGTGTGTGTGTTATTAATGAAAACATACACAAACCAACAGTGAAATGAAATTTCAGCTCACAGTTTACTGGACCATGACTAGATTCAGCTGGGTATTCAGGAAACCTAATGATATTTTTCATTGTCGATTTTTTTTCCTTCACTACGAGATGACATCTGTGGTGATTTAATTCCGCATTTTGCTGCAACACTATTCAAATACAAGAGTGCATCATTCCAATTTCATAGACAAGGCTTTGCATAACATAGCTTGGCAGTTTGTTTATATTCAGGGACATTTTCTGTATTGTTTAAAATCAGGCAGAGGTGATATGTTTCAGATGGAAAGTGTTTGTATCATAGGACTTTGTATGGTGTGATGTTGCTAGTAGTTATTATAGCTGTCATTACCGCTCATACCCTGAACTGTCCTTGTCATGGTTCTGAAATAAAAGCCATCACTTACAGACTGATGATTGCTCGTGTCTAGACCCTGACAGATGCCTTGTATGTTCAGCTTAATGCTTTGAGATTTCACATTCAACACTGTAAATATTTGGTCTTTACTGTGACCTTTTCACAGATGCTAGGACTAGGGATAGGAATCATAAGGAATTTCTAGTTCTGATTCAGATTCCACTTAATGGTTCTGGTTAACAATTCTGTTCGGTGCTAATTAAAAAATAGATATATCCATGGTTAACAAATAAACTAAATTAACAACAACAACAAAATTTGGTAGCATATACACATTGTTTTATGAACAATCAACCAGTGTGATTAAGTGATGAATCGCTCCAGCCATTTCAGTCAGTGAGTCATTAGAGTGATTCAAATCACTTTTAGAACTATTCTGCTTTTATATTCACAGTTATTTAGAGATTTTGATAGCAATCTTTAAAATCTTCAGATTTTTATATAATTATGTATATACTTTTTTGAAATATTTGTTTATTATTTAATTTTTAGTATTCATTTATTCATTCATTGGTCAATCTTTTACTACTACCAAAAAAGGCAGACAAATAACAGTCATATGTTCACAAATTTGTTAAAATAGAGAATGACTTGTTCATTTACATTTATATTATAAGTACATATTATTTTTCCAAGTAGATTAGTATGGCATCAGCGTGGAAGAATGCAGGCATTCAAGATCTTTTCAACAGAACCCGATGTCGTAAATCATTTGAGTATTTTATAAACATGGAACTAGCTCTGAATTAGATCTGGTTCTTGGTTGCCAACCATAGAGGAGTTAGGACACATTGCACACAAACACACAACTTGCATTCCAGAGCCCCTGACCCCCCACTGCAGCGACAAATTAAGCCTGTCAGCGTGTTATCTATCACTGTCCTTGTCCTCATTCATCTTTAAAATGGACTCCTTTCTCTCTTTCTCTCCATCTTGTCTACTTCTACATTTCTTCACACTTTCTCTTCAGTTCTAATGTAGGATATTCTCTCTCCCTCTTTCTGTCTATTTTCGATCTCTGTTTCTCCTTGCATTTTTTTTCATCAGTCTTCCACCTTGCTGCCCGATTTCTCTCTAACCCCAATAAGTACATCAAAGACAGAGTTCCATGTCTATTCACTGTTTCCTGTGGTTAGGTGATAGTTCTAAAGTGTGACGGTAAGAAAAATGACCTGTAGGCTGCCTCACACACTCGAGAAGCTTTCAGAATCACTTTGAAAACTCTGCTGCTCTCAGCATCACCTCTAAAGCACCGATAGCACTCAGGTTTGTGCTTAGCATTACTGTTAATCTGTACAAATAGGGGTCTGTTGAATACTGTACTGAATGCTCACATTGTATTTGTAGGCCTATTCCAGTTTTTACATGGTGTGCGCTCACAGAACGCCTAAATGATTAATAAAGGAAATGATTGTACAGTACAGGATTCCACTCTGTTGTGTCGGAACCTCTTGTTAAAAGAATCTAAAAAGAACGTCTTCAATGTGACGCATGGATGATTTAGCAAATCTTAAGGTGCTGAGTCGCAGCAGGGTCAAGTTTAATCGTGAACATGATATAAGTCTTCAGGAGGCTCTCAACCTCTCAGGAAGCTCATACAAGATGCGTCTCAGAATACACCTCTGAAGGCAATCACGTACCCAATTAATCAAATGGCGGAGTGCAGGGTTCATGCTCTTCATTACAAAGCTGTCTCTCGTGACACAGTTTTCATTCAGACTGTCAATCAGCAAGCACTGTAACAACTAACTAACTTACAGCCAGAGTTTGAAATATTTTACACCTTTCTCAAAGGGGAAAAATTGTTATGGAAAGTGGCAGGATGTTAGATTAAAATCAGCGAAGGTTACATCTGGCAGCTCGTCGACTTGATGGATGATTATTACTTATGTTAGTGCTTAACGTCAAGGGACATTTAAGAGCCCTTCAGAAATAAATTGTTTCCCGAGAATTCAAATCAGTAAATTATAATGAAATGAAAGTGGAATCCTGTAATTTTTCTTTTTATTTAGAGGCATAATCTGAAAGTGTGAGTGCAAAAAGGTCTAATCAAAGTAACTTTTAATTAAATGTTATTATTATTTTTTTAATCATGAGACTTATATATAAGGGCAGAGGATTAAATTTGCAGCTAACCATCAGTTTATATCCTGGTTTAGCATGATACGTTACCCATTAGGGATTTATTACTGAGTATTTCAGACATGCAAAATTAGAAAGTATATATAAATATATACAGCATATTGATAGTTTGTTAACTCACCTTTAAGCGTTTGGTTAGTGTTTGTCATAAAATAAATGAATTATGTTTTGTTTTTCCTGTGTTTATTGAAATGTATTTCAAATCTGTGCAAACATTTTCATGCAGAAATTATGATTTGTCAAATTGACACTTACATTTACAATCAATTTAGGATGAAATATAAAAAAATCTCAAAGCAACATGTACTGTATGCAAAAATTCCTCCTGGAACATTAAATGTGTCAAACTGAAATGTTTATTTAGATAGATTACTTTTGATCAGAGTTACTTTGTGTTCTGTAATAATACTAATGTTAATTCATAGCTTGAAATTAAAATACATTTGTATAGGTAAAACTTAAGAGATGATAGATACTGTAATTGTGCTCAAGAGAGAGGGGGGTGCATTTTAATACACTCAGTGAGAGCTGGCAACACATTGTTGGTGCACTTCTGGTAAATCTCATTTGTGTCTCTGGTGCAGAATGGTTTGAGACCTCCAGATCTGTGTTCTGACAAGAATTGATTGGACATGAGGGATGTGTGTCATTTCCCAGACTCTTCTATAGTACCATAGTTCTTTTCTTCTTTCATTCTTCTGTATGTCTCTTTCTCTCTTTTGTATGGCCATGGCTGAAGGAGCACATTGACAGACATAATGGGAGAAATCAGAAAACTATTTTACACTGACCTCTAAACTTGACCATGTACACAGCAGGACAAAAGAAAAATTTTTCACAATTTCTCGTTCACTCTGCTTCTCAGTACACATAGGCTATATTTCTTATGAAGTTGGATTTGATTTTCATTTGAATGATGGTAAATAGTAGGAGAATGTTTTCAATGAAAACCAGCAAACTATACATTCTCAAAACTATCATATGAACATTTCAGTTTATATAGAGATGCGTACTGGATACATTAAACATACAAATATATACAGTATATACTCTGAATACTTTCCGTACCCACTGTATATATATATATATATATATATATATATACAAATACAAATACAAATTTGTATGTATACAACATACAAATAAATATATATATATATATGTGTGTGTGTGTGTGTGTGTGTTCCTTTGTTTAAAGCAATACGTATAATTATATGTTATAGATGCTATAGAATTATATGTTCAGACATATAGACATCTAGGCTATTTGTAAAGTTATTACCATTGCGGCACTAGCTCTCCGGCTCCAGAGAAGCTGATCTCGGAGTTATGTGTCTCATCTCACTCGGAAACACATCGAGATCTTAATGGCTGCATCTCATTAAGATCTCAGTGTGTTTCAGAGTGAGATGAGACACAGAACTCCAAGATCAGCTTCTCCGGAGCCGGAGAGCTAAGAAGATCTGAAGTGCTTTGGATATGTAAATGTGGCATTTTCCTTCAAATGCTATCCTGGAAAAGAATCAGAATAAATATTTTACCGAGGATTTAAGACAAAGGCAGCTGTCAGATCAATATGTACATGAATTCATTCTGAGGCAAAATGCTGTAATTTGTAAGCTAATATTACTGTGTGCTGGCTTTGACGAAGCAGTGGCATACATTTTGCATGTTAGCTGCTGGTTGCTCAATTAAATAAATTTCATTCTAGTTCACTTTGATTTTATTTGTACAATACTTGCGACAAGAATATAATTTGCTCAGAAAGACTGGTTGTAATCAAAACCCAAATCAGACTGAACGCAAGAGCGTGTGAAAGCAGGCATGAACGTAAACTTAGCTAGGATGGAGTGCATGAAGAGAAAAATGTAATGTTTATGTCGGGAAGGGGGTGGATTGACAGGACTAATTAATCGGCGGTGAACCTGAGGTTGCTCTGGAGCAGAAACGAGGTGGAACAAAAAGCATCATTAGCAGAAGATCGTATTGGCACACACTGAGGGTAGTGTGGAGAGAGATACCTGTATCTGCAGATTAATGGTGGCACAATAAGACATGAGATACCAAGGGCAGGTCTAGCATGAGGGCAGGCCGTGGGTCATAGTCTCCGCTATTCCACAGCAGGGTGTCCAAAACAAGCTCTGCCAAACAATGAGAGAGCTGCCACACAGAAGGCCCAGTCTACTGTAGACTATATAATGGGGATGGCCTCTGGCTTCAATTCTTCAATTAATCCATAGTACATGCAGAAATGAAGGGTCTGAATCCCAAACAGGTAGTTCTTGGAGAGGTGGGGAGCACAGCCACAAAATGATTTACAAGTCATAGTAGAACTGTATCCTTGAGATATTTTTGCTTATTTAGCACAATATTTGAGCATTTTGGCAGTTTTTCTGCCAGTATGTTTGTTCCCTGGGAACTGAAACCATGACCTTGGCATTGTTAATGGCATCAGGTAAACAAGAGCATAAGGTGTGAAAATGTGTAGTAGTAAATTGGATGACAGCATCCTGGAGACCTTGCTGAACAAAGACCTTGGTGTTTCTATAGACAGTTAAGAGAACAAAATCTCCAAAATTTGGATGATACTCTGTAAGTAAAAGAATGTCTTTTACCGTGACTCAACAAAAGCATATTAATTAACAATTACACCAAGGTCTTTGAAACTCAGGTTCCCTACTTTCTGCTTTATGTGTTGGTAAAACTTACATTTTAAGTAAGTTCATAGGCAAAAGGTGGCAATTTGTTCATATTATTAAGTCTAATCAATTAAGGCATGGTTAATAATACAGTGCTTTTCCAGTTATATCCATTCTATTATATTCTGTTTCTGTTATTTAGTAAAAGCAAACACATACCAAACCAAGAAGGTTGAAAATTGAGTAATTCAGTGTTCATGTGAATACTGAAATATCTTTTCAATACCAGCTACTTCACAATTATTACTAATTATACAATATATAATAAGCAACAATTGAAGCCAACATCAACATTGGTCTGATGATGTCATTTTCATAGCGGCATCAAATGTGCATGAAACCACAGCAAGACAGCTAAACCTGCCGGAGATGTTTGTGACTAACATTAATAAACGTTTTCTTGTGTGCTGTAGGTTATTGTGTGCTGTTTCTTTTCTTTCTTTTTTTTCTTGACTGTGAAAGGAAATCAAAGTATGTTTACTGTTGCTACTTTTGAGTGGCACAATAGGATCTCTTCCAGCTGTGAGTTGGGCAGTTGGAAGGGTTACTGGAAGGGAGGTACTCATACACACACACACACACACACACACATACATGCACACACAAACTAACGGACCCAGAATAAGGCAAGATGAACATCACGGAGCGCAAAACACTCTCATGCAGTGTATGTTTCATTCATACTCGAAGCTGGAGGGCGCTCAAGCGCAGAAAGATGTACCAGGAAATCCCTAATATGGACAAAAGCCTCTATCGCTGTATGAAAACAGTTGTTTACTTTTCACAGAAAAACAGAAAAATTTGGAAACATGAAGACATTAAACATATGATTGCAACAATATATGGTTTATTTGTGTTTTTCAAGTCATCTCTAGGTAATAAATAAAGTATATATT
>NW_015548239.1:853279-871816 GCF_001515605.1 Sinocyclocheilus anshuiensis | reverse complement strand
TTTTTACTATTTAAAATAACTGTTTTCTATTTAAATATATTTTAAAATGTAATTTATTCCTGTGATTTCAAAGTTAAATTTTTAACATCCTTACTACAGTCAGATGATCCTTCAGAAATCATTCTAAAATTCTGATTTGAAAAAAAAAAATCATTAAAAAATTATTATTATTATGATGTTGAAAACAGCTGAGTAGTGTATAATGTTACAAAGCTTTTCATTTAAGATAAATGCTGATCTTTGGATCTTTCTATTCATCAAAGAATCCTGAAAAAATTTACTCAGCTGTTTTAAATATTGATAATAATAATAATTTAAAAAGGTTTCTTGATCAGCAAATCAGCAAGATTTCTGAAGGATCATGTGACACTGAAGACTGGAGTAATAATGCTGAAAATTCAGCTTTGATCACAGCAATAAATTACATTTTAAAATATATTCACATAGAAAACAGTTATTTTAAATAGTAAAATTATTTCACAACATTACTGCTTTTGCTGTATTTTGATGCAGGCTTGGTGAACATAAGAGACTTCTTTAAAAACATAAAAAATCTTACTGTTCAAAAACTTTTGACTGGTAGGTTTTATATATATATATATATAAAAAATTGTAACATATTCCACTTAAGAAGATTTGAAATTGAAATTGTGTTAAATATTAAGATTTGTATTCAAAGAATATACAGTATGAATTAAGCTTAATTTTCTTACCACACTGGAAAAATGGTCTTGTAAACCATAAATCCAACAAAACTGACATGAGGTTCATACTTTCCTGGAAAACATTATTAAAAAAAATTAAGAAATCTTTTGGCTTGAAAACATCCCACTTTTTATTTTAAGACTGTGGTTAAGGGATTGATTAAATAAAACATTTCATAATCTGTAAGTATTCGTGAGTTTTTCGGTCCTTTAAATATTTCTTGCTTAGTGATTTAGAAAACTTTTTTATGCCAATTTAAGTTTGTTTAACATGGCCATACTTGAACTTTAGAGTAAACAAATCTATACAAAATCACAGAAAATGCAGCGAGTTTCTACTTTATCCCTGAAGCACATTTTCATAAACAGGATACTGCTCATGCACTACTCATGCACACTCAAATCAATGTCAAGATCATGAACATTTAGCAAGTCTTAACAAAAGAGAAGGAGTATTCAGTGTAGATAGTGAGCTGCTTACGTGCCGGTGCTTCAGCCCAGCAAACCTAATCAGAACTATTTTTAAATAAACAGAAAATTAACTTCCATATGGTTGAAAGTCAAATGAAACTTAAGCATATGCACATTGCAAAAGATGGGTGTCACTTTTGAAAAAAAATAAAATAAAGCTGCATCTGCATCTAAAGGAAGATATTTTTTGACTCTTAGAAGTGAGAATAATCTGTTGTTATATTATAGTGTAACAGTCTGTACAGGTCAGTTCTCCCTGTAGAATCATATGACAGATTCCAACACAAAGGCGTTTAATAAAGAAAGAAAACGAGTGAATGTTCCATTCTCATTCTTTGTGAAATATCCACAATGACACATCCTCTCTCTCTTATTCTTTCTCCCTCTCTCTCACTCTCCCCCTCTATTCAAAGACATGTAATTGCATCATTTTTCAGGACTTTGGCCCTGTCTGGGAGGTAGATTCACCCTATTCATCAAACTAATCGAGGCAGGAGTGATTTGAAAATACAGGCTTTGATCATAGTGTCCTCTTCTTTTTTCCCATCAATCTCCAGCATGCATGTAAACACACATAATAAACTTCATCTAGCATTGAAGGGTGTTATTTACAATGCACAATGCTAATGACTGAGCCTTTAAGGTTGTTTAGTAACTTCCCATTTAGATGACACTTTCCATCTGAAATGATTTACAGTAATTGAAGGGACTAAGTGGCGACCTCATGGGGAAAGCGGGCTCAGTATGTCTCTAGTTTTAGGGTCCTTCATAATACTGAACCTATTACAGTGTAGATACTTACAGTAGCTGTTAGGAGTGGTGTGAGATTTTTGATGTTATAAACCGAGTTACAGGCTATTCACACAAGACGTGTTGTGGGCTATATAAAAAAACTAAATGCATTATGTCTTATATGGGGGAAAAAATCTTGTTTTTTAAATGTTGAACTATTATGTTTAAATGTTTAATATAAACAGTATATATATATATAATTTCATTTTATTTATTTATTTATATATATTATATATCGTTTTTAATGTTTAGTTACTTATTTCCTCAAATTTTGTTTCGACATTTTTTTTTAAATCTTAATATATTTGTATTACCCAAAATAATATACAAATGTTAAAGATTGTATTTCGAGATTATGAATGTATTTTCTTGTGTATTTTGGCATTTAGAGATTTAAACAAAATATATTCCGTTTAAAAAAATATTCCTCAAGCTACGCAACACATAGCATATTTAAAATATATTTTTGCTCTAAAGAAAATATCTATTTTCAGTCGAAGTTGTCTGTGTAATGCATATGGACCAACAAAGGCCCCAACCTTTATGTGTTCTGTTTGAGAAGACTTGAATGAGTCGGTCTTATTTAATAGGCATTTTAAAAGCTCAAATTGCAATTATGAAACATTATGCAGTCTCAGGCTGTGGTTTAGAGGGTGTTTATTGATTGAGAAACAGGTGATTTAATTAGTTTTCACAGCAGGTGAACAGAGAGCCGTACGCTCAGAATCACTAGAGCTTGTGTTCAATCCACGAGAGAGTGAATGGGCAAGTTGTTGTGTTTCATTGCTAATATTTAGCTTTAAGTGTCCTATTGTATAGCAATCATAAATATGTCACAATATGTCATAAAGGAATATATAAATGTCTTTTTATTTTGTAAAAAAAAAAAACTTAAACTTCAGCTTTCATGTGGACAAACTGCAAAATAACATTTTTAAGGTCGAAACCGAAATGTTTCAAAATAGTCTTTTAAAGAATAAATGAGAGATCTGATATTTACAGAACTGTTAGCTTGACATTCAGTATGCATTTCTAACTGATGTGAAGCATTTGCATGAATATGTATCCCACTCACTGGGAGATTTTTGAGTCTTTGTCAGAGTGTCTTGCAGTTACAATAATAAAGTGCTTTCTTTATTCACCACGACAGCTAGTTCCAATTTTTCAAACCACAAATTGGTCAGTCAAGAGTATCTTTATAAGCAATTTTTAAAACCACTGTTTTTATTCTCGTCTCTGAAGTCTGATATTACCTCCAGACCAAGGAGATAGAGAAAGCCAGTGAAATTATACAGAGAACTATCCCACCTCTACAAATTAGCTTTATGCACCCACTGTCTATTTAGATTTTGCAATGGCACTCGGAAGTGTTGAGTTCACACTCTACTTTGTGCATTTTAATGTCTTATTCAGAACTTACAGCCAGTAAAAGTTTCCTGGTGAGCAAAGATCATTTGAGAAAAATTATGATGTGGATACTCTGTTCTACATTGTCTTACTGTTGGGAAAACATGATTTTACACTTCAAACTGATTGAGTTTAGTGTATTTCTCACTGTGAGTATTAATATGTGATTTGAGTAAAATAAATTCTAATTATTATTTAATAAGCAAAAAGTATGTGTTGCCATGGTCATTAGTACCTGTACCCTAAGGAGACTGATAAACAAATTCATTTTCTTAAGCATTGCAATAGGTATAAATACAACTATTGCAACTTATTGCAACATAGAAGTTCTGTGCAGCCTAAAGTTTTCCACTATTTGAACTTTCTTAGTGCTGTCTATGTAAAGCAATGATTGAAACGGTTATGATAACATTTTTAAAAAGAGTTAATGGTTCTAATCAACCACGCTTATTCTGATATTTATCTTCTGAATATCTATTTTTTCATTCTATTCTAATAATGAAAGATGTGATTACTGATATCAACTAGATAATACAGACTAGGGTGTTTATGTATAATTTTGAGCAGGCAGCCAGTGGGGCCGTCATAAAGGGCCCTTTGCTAATGATATAGTTTCATTCTCAAGTCTGACCCTTGGTGGGTCTAGCAGAGAGTGGCTTGAATTCTTGCTTGCCTTTTTTGCCTGTAAGAATATAGCAGTTCTCTCATGTTCTGATATATGATGAGCACTGGCAAACTTGACAACCTAATGACTAGCCAGTGTATAAAATACATAATGGAGATCTACGTGGGATGCATTTTTAGTTTCACTCCTGCGAGATTCTGGCCCGCTCCCACAAAAAAAAAAGAAAAAAAGAAAATAAATTAACTTGCAGGCTTTCGCACACAGTTTTCACATTTTTGTCACAGAAAAGGCCACAGGTACACTCTTAGGAAGAAAAGTGCTTTCATTGAGGCCATATCTTTTCAAAAGGTACTTTTGTACTTTGTTTACCCCTAAAACGTGCATAAAGTATTAGTATCTAAACATCTTTGTGATACTATTATAGTTTTTATTGATATTTTGAGTCTTGAGTTTTTTAATTATTTTTATATTTTCCATTTTCATTTTATTTTAAGGTTTTTTTGTGTTGTCTTTTAGTTTATCTGGTAACACTTTACTTGAAGGGGTGTGCATAAGACTGACATGGCACCTTCATAATCATGACATGACACATGTCATGAATATGAAGGAGGTTTTATGCATGTTTATGACAACTGTCATTAAGTGTCATTTGCTCAGTTATGTCATTTTTAATACAAATATGACATTATTTGACCTAACCCTAACCTAACCCTACCCTTACCCCTAACCATAGTCCATAACAAAGACATCTCAAACAATGTCATCTTTGCATTAAAAATTACATAACTGAGCGAATGACACTTAATGACAGTTGTCATAAACATGCATAAAAAAACCTTCATATTCATGACATGTGTCATGTCATGATTATGTAGGTGTCATGTCATGATTATGAAGGTGTCATGTCAGTCTTATGCACACCCCTTCAAGTAAAGTGTAACCGTTTATCTTGATGTACTAAAGCTACTAAAACTAAACCTGTTATAAAAATTAATTGAATTAATAATTAAAAATTAATAATAATTTAATATATTTTTTAGTTGTTTTTTTAAGTTATATTTATGGGCTTTTTGATGCAGTAGGACAGTAGAGAGCTGAAAGGAAAGCATTAGATGGAGAGAGGGGATCGGGATCGGCAATGTATTTTATGTTTTAGTTTCAGTTTTAGTTAATTACTTTTACCCTGGTTTACATATTAGTACCTAAATGGTACACATTAGTACTTTATGAAAAAGGTAGCACCCCAGTGACAGCATTTGTACCTTTTTTCTGAGACGTCTATGCATATTTTCAATTCTTCTCCAATAAGATTCTGTCTCGCGTCGGTGCAATAGGCTTTTTTCTCCAATCCCCCTCATACACATTGCTTCAGTCCTCACCTTCTGTAATTTGTCACAGCAGGCAAAAGGAAGCTGCTTTCCCTCGCTGCCTCCCACATTCGAAAAACATTGAGAAGATCCAACCCTGCACCTGTAAACCGTTTATTTTTGTTGCTCAATAGATATATACCACTATACCATACAAACATAAAATACATGTGAATATCTTTTATTTTATTTTATATTTAGCTATGTGTGCATTTATAGGCACGTGTATCATGAACACTGGCATGTTAATTTGTGGGTGGGCACAGAATCAGTTGTTTTAATCATATTAGTCTTCACATAATACACACACACACACACACACACACACACACACACACACACACACTCTCTCTCTAAATGTTAAGTGCTGTCTCACCTTTTTTAAAGTTTGAGAGCTGGTGACCTCTTAAGGGGAAACTCCTCCATCTGTGTAAGGATGTGGGTTTAATTTACAGTTATTCTTGTACATTATCAGGTGTTCCGTTTTATTGCTTGAGTGCTGCTGTAATGTAGGCTGTTTTTTTAAACACTTTCCCTTGAGTATCCAACAGCTGTGAACTGACTTATGTCTGAGTAATCATTCTGCCTTTATTGCCTGGTCATGTACACTAGTAATTTGAGTTTTCAGAGTTGATCAAAACACACCATAAACTCATATGTTTATATGCAATTCTCTCAGCTTGGGCTGACAGTTGGAGACGGGGCTTGAGAGTTGAACTCCGAGCATGAGGTTTTTGACTGCAGGTAGTCCTGCTGTACAGGATCTGTCAGCAGCTCAGACGCATGTTTACAAAACAAGTCTTTTGTGTCTGTTTTCTCCCTGTAAATCTTTGCAGCCTTGAAAAGGGATTTGATCATGCGGCATACAAAAAGTCAACATGAAGTCAAAATCAAAATCTTCTTAAGCCTCTTTTGGTCTCGGTCACTATGTCTTTTTACTTTTCTACTTTTCAACAACCAGTTTCTATTCTGATTTGAAATTTGCATTTCTCCTAATAGATGGACACAATAGTGCACTTTTTCTGTTGTTAAATATCCTGTTTCTTCAAAATGCATTTTATTATAGAAATAAAATGGGTTGCAATTGTTATTTTATGTTGACTTACCATGTAGATTTCCTTTTTTTTAAATGGACATTCTTTGTGTTCTGTGAGTAAACGTCTTTTTATTTTATTTGTTTACTATTTTTTTTCTTTAGCTCAGGGATTGTCAACCAGCGGGCCAGGACCCATTAGGGGACCTCAGGATGAAATATATATATATTTCATTTTAATGCAGTGAATTCAAAATTGTTAAATAATTTATTTAAATGCTTAAAAAATAAAATAAAATAAACACCCCAGTGACAGCATTTGTACCTATTTTCTGAGAGTATAGAGGTCTATGCATATTTCCAGTTCCTCTCCCATAAGATTCTGTCTCGCTCCAGTGCCATAGGCTTTTTTTTTACAATCCCCCTCACACACATTTCTTCAGTCCTCACCTTGTTTCATTTGTCACAGCAGAAAAATATAAAAAACTACATAAAATATTTTCTCTTTTAACAACTATTGTTTCTTGGGACCTTTGAAAAATGTGTTGTACAGTGGGTGGCCTTCTGGACAAAAAGGTTGAGAACCACTGCTTTAGATAAGGCTTGGTTTAGAGTCCAGGTCCCTGAGAGCACAACACACTGTCCTCTGTACGACTGTGTGACAACAGATGTCTGTTTACTAATTTAAAGCTTGTCTTATCAAAAGTTTATCACTTTTTATTACAACTTTTATATTGTTTTGTGTTGATAAGCCTGGAATACACAGTCCAGTATGACAAAATCAGATGGTTAATGACATTACAAAAGGATGAAAATGTACTTTGTTTTGCAGTTTTGAAATTTTTTCCCATTTAACACAGGATCTGTAATATATAATGGAGGTTGAGAGTTTGTGTGCGATAAAATATCCAATCAAGGCCTTTGTAGTAGAAGAATGCATTGTATTGCGTATGCTAGATTCATGGGTCTACCTAGCGTCTGACATAGGTTGAGTATCCAGTATCTTATACATGTTCATGCATGCAAATGCTGATATCCAGGGGCAAAAAAGAAACCAAACATATCAACACATGACAGGGTAGTTTAATAAATAAAGGAATAGATTTTATTTTCCTTACTGTTCCCTGATGATGTCTGTTTTTGTTTGTGAAGCACTGAATACATTGATCTCACATTTTAATTCATGTGATAGATGAATAATAAGCCCGATTTAATGCTCATTTTCAGTCACATGAATACCTGTTGCTTCCTTGAGCAGAGCAGCCTCTGTCTAAAGCCTTCCATCTTAAATTAAACACTCTCTCTGAGAGACAAGCCTGGATCAGAGTTACCATAGCAACGGGTTATCTGACTTAACAAGGTCCAGCATAGAATTAGACAGAGCTGAAACATCATTGTGAATGTGAGTACCATAAGATAGAAGGAGAGAGTAGGGATGAGTCAGAGTGTCAAAGTTAAGTGTAAAAGTACTTTAAATAGATATGCTTATTTGGATGGTTTCAGATCATTTCATTAATTAATTTCATTAATAGTTATTCTGAAAAGTGCTGTTCAAGTAAACTTGTTTCTTCTTCTTTCAGGATTACACATGTAAGATTATTCTAGTAATGGGTAGAAAAAAAAATTACATTACCATTCAAAAATGTGGGGTTGGTAAGATTTCCTTTTTAATCAAAAATACAGTACAAACAGCAATATTGTGAAATATTACTATTTACAATAACTGTTTTCTGTGTAATTTATTCCTGTGATGGCAAAGCCAAAGTATGTAAAAAATTTATTTTGGCTTCAGTACAGTATCAAAATAAAAGCAATTTATGTAATTTTGTGTAATGTCATGCTTTTTGTGTAAAAAAATTTAAATGGGTCTAGATTGTACAATAAATATAAATATATACCTTTCAATGTACTCTAAATATAAAATGACTATATATCAGCATTTTTATTTTCAAAAGGGGGTCTCTTTTAAGGAGGTGACATGTTTGGAGGTGATATTTGGCAGCAGAAAGGTCCTGAAAGGAATAGTTTACCTAGAAATTAAAACTCTTGTCATCATTTACTCTCATTTTGATCCCTTCTGTATACATGAAAGAAGATATTTAGACTTTTTTGTATCAATGCAATTCAAGTCAGTGAGGTTGTTTGGATGCCACTGACATTTATTGTATGGACAAAACAGTAGAAAGATTATTCCAAATATCTTCTACTGTGTTCCACTAGTCGATGTGTAGTTTTGAAATGTAGTTTTGCACATCCCTAGGGGAGAATTGATTGACAAAATGAGTTGTCCTGTAGTTTTTCATAATGGTCTAGAGTTTATGCATGACTCATTTGCAGTGGATCCCTGTCTGTTTTGCTGTTGTTTATGCTGTTGAGGATTGACAGCAGTCAGTAGGTGTTTGATTCAAGAGTCTGAACTCAATCCTGGACCATCAAAGACATCCTGCTCTCCCACAAGTGTCAGGGAATCAATTCTCATTGGCTTTCAGCTGATTCTTTGTTGCACATATTGATGGTCAGACAGACAGAGAGAGAGAGAGAGAGAGAGAGCATGTTTATTACTGTTCAGAAGAGATAATTCATACAGTTAGAGTGTGTGACAGACTTCAAACAGTACAGAACAGAATTATGGATGAGGGTAGATCCCAAAGGTATAACAGTGAGATGCCCAGACAGACTGTTTATAACCTATTTAGTGCTTTACCACTGCGCCCAGTTCAATTGACTTGATCAAACCATTTAACAGTCTTTCTTTATTACTTCCATTCCCACATTTCAAGCATAAAAGGGCTGTTTCCATCTCTCTCATCTCTCCTCCCATCTCTCCTCCACCTGCTTAAACAGCTCTTGACAGTGCTGCACGGGTGGCGGTATCATTTCTCTGCAGATTTCTGTTTATTTGTTTTCTCTGGCAGTGATATTTCATGCGATGACACAGGGTACCCGCTTGCAGTTCCTCCTTTCATTGACTCTTTCTTCCCTGAGGAATAAAAAACACATTATTCAAATGTTTGCCTTTAATGGAGCACCCTGTAGTCATTAAAAAGAGAAGCAAATTAGACAGTGTTCTTATTTTAATTCTATTGTGTAAATTTAGAGTATCTTCATGTTTTGTTTATTGCCTGGTTTAATTTAAAAGTGAAACTGTGGCTATTAGCATGGAAAGCAATTTACTTGGTCTGTCAGTAATGGAAAAGCCTAGCCGCACTTTCTCAGCGTTTGTCTCCAAGGATTATTGGTGGTTTGCCAGTAAACTTTGCTTTTGTCAGAAAGCTGTCATGTGTATGAAATGCATGTAGATACATAAACAAATCCACAGGGTGGTATGTGTGAGCAGGCAACACAGGAAGTCGTTCCTATTCAAGTGTTGTTGAGAAACCTAACGAATATTGACACTCATTTTGTTTTGTTTTGTTTGTTACCATGCATCTCTGAGGCGAACATGACCGGTGCAAGCATTCCCTCTGGCCGAAAATTGGCAAATGCACTTTTGTGAGTAGCGCATATTGATTTTATTTCAGTTGCGCAATCTTTGGCGGGCATTATTCTGAAGACAAATAGGGGAATGCATTCACCTTGCACTCGCAGCAATAAAGAAGACATGTGTTTGTACCTATGTGCGTTTCTCTCCATCCTCCTGGCTCTGCCAGTAAACCAATGAAGGGGCCAATCAGAACTCACTATAGCTCCCCGTTGACCAATCACTGAGAGTTTCAATGTGTGGAGCAATATTTCATCCCAAATAATACTGTGTCCCATCCCTAGCGCTATAGTTTCACCTCATACACAGGTTTTTGTCTGGTTTTGCGGGGTGGGAAATAATGAAAAAATTCCTCTCTGAGGAAAAGTTGCTCTCTGATGATATTATCTGCCGTCCCTGGATTATATTTGATCAGGCCATAAGCCTTCTTTTGAGAGGAACCATGTTTCAAGCGAAGCTTCTTTCTCCTTTGTAAGGCTGTTGACCCTGAGTGAATGTGAGTTTAGACATCAAATTTTCATAAGACCTTTTCCTCCTCAAATTGACCATGAGATTTTCCTGTCTGGAAAACCACAGGTTTTGAAATTTTCCTTATGCCTTTTTGAATCTACAGATGAGAAAGTGAGAACTCAGCATTAGCTCAGCATCTTTCAAGGGCACAGCCTTTTTCACGAGCTGTTTATTTCTCAACTTCAACAAATTAATTATGAAAAAGCAGAGGGAAAACATCGCCCGTGCAACTGACATGTTTAGGTTTGTTTTTGTCCTTTTTAGTGTTGTTCAGATTTTTACCACCACACAATATTTGCTCTTTCTTACAAGCTGCAGCAGTAAGAAAACCAAGGCAAAGAAAAACAAAGGTGAAATCAATGCAGAACCGAAGAAACAGGCAGGTTATGTGATGAGGAGAATCAGGAGAGAAACACTGCAGATAGAAGGCTGGATTTCATTTCAAAGTGTACATCCAACTGATACATTTATTCCTTTATGCTTCTTCTGCCAGTAAGAATTGAATTATGGAGGTGTTTTGAAATGTTTTGTTATTGCCATCTGAGAGCAATATATATACGTGCTTCCACTCACCAAGAACATATTTATTTTTTTCCTTTGCCAAAGGTATTTTATTCACACACACATCCACATTTTGATGGACAGCTGAAATCCCAGCTTAGTTGTCATCAGCCCATCGTTTGGCAGCTTTGCCCACCTTTGCAATGGACACTATTATTGAGGCAAACAGGTACGGAGGACAGGCCGTAGCAATCCTGGGAGTGCATGTAACATGAATGAAAACAACTGTGCAGAGTTTACAGAAAGACATACATTGGAAAAACTTGTGAATTTGCAACAGAATTGGGCATTATAGTCTTTTTATTGTTGCATTTATGCATTTGGAAGATGCATAGATGCATTTTATCAATCCTGGAGATCAAACCCATGACCTTGGCAACACTATGCTAAGAGCAACATGATTTGTTAAATGATTATGGGGCACAGAAAAGGCTAGGTGTTTTTCTTTATCAAGGCCATGTATCGATCCGTTAGCATTTCTTAACATCTTACAAGGACCTCATGTATGATACATGTGTGATGAAATGATAGAAAGAAAACAAATGGGGTTTTTACTGAAAATCACTGCTTAGAAAGTGCTGCTGCTTGTCTTGTTCAAGGTTTACCACAGCTGGAGACGGGACATTGCAATCAGTGCTCAAAAGAAATGCAACTGCTTTCAACCAACAATTTCACTTATATATAGTCAGATAATGGTCACAATTTATCAGTCTTATAAAGACTTCTGGGATGGGCTAGGATCTGTGTGCTCAATAAGATTACTCCTGAAGTAGTTTTCTCATTTCTTGTTGTCAGGAAGTCTGTATTACCAAAAAGTGAGAATTTGTTAAATGCTGTAGCCTGTCCAATTGATTTTAGTTTCAAGACAACAGTAATAATTTTGGAATAGATTAATACTATTAATATTAATGAGTACTTATGGTAATATTCTTGCTCATATAGTGTTATTGATGAATTTCAGACATTTTGAATAGTTGATAGTTTCTCTAAATTTTGAATGAAATTGAATGCAAAGACATCAAATAAATAACAACTGTATTGTTTATGTAGATTTTAACAGTTACATGTGAATTCACTTCAGCAATCAGATACACTCCAAGCCAATTTGCTGAAAGAAGTTCTAGAATTGTGAAGTTTTTGTGAAATCAGCTTGAAATGGAACAGCACAGTAGTATAGCAAAAGGGGTTATCTAGTACAGTGGTTCCCAACCCTGGTCCTGGAGGCACCCCAACACTGCACATTTTGCATGTCTCCTTTCTCTGACACACCAATTTTAGGTCTTGAATTCTCTACTAATGAGCTGATGACCTGAATCAGGTGTGTTTGATTAAGGAGACATGCAATACGTGCAGTGTTGGGGTGCCTCCAGGACCAGGGTTGGGAACCACTGACCTAGTACACTAGCAGTTAGTCTTAATTATCATTCCTTAAGTGGTGCTGTCTCTAATTTTGTAGAACAGTAATGTTATTTTTGTTTGTCTACATGTTGCTTAATAAAGCTCAATGTAACCACATGTAAACCTGCTTTTTCTAATCTTTGCCTCACATTTTTAATTAATTTACCATTGAAGTTGGATCATCTGCTACTGTATGTTCTCTCTTTGATTCATGATATAAAGTTATGGTGGTGAAGGAAGCGATCCCAGTTTCTGCTTAATAATGTCACAGTTTTTGCAGTGGAAGATGTCAGTACAAAAAGGCATAAAATTCTTTGAAGGTTGAGAAGAAGAATGAAGGGATCAAAAGCTGTCTTCTTCATGAAATCAGAAGTTTCAGTTGAATAAGTCAGCGAGGTTCACTTTTCTTCCTTGTCATTGTGGAACAGGATTGCATTCATGGAGACTCTTATTAATCTGATCTATTGCAACAAGAGTGAAAGAGTCGCCTTGTAACATACTGCAGAAAACAAGGGAATTTGGTTATGACTTTGGGGATTACCCTGCACTACCAACATATAAATTCATAATATGATGTTATGGTCTGGGTTTGACTGGTTGCACAACAGGAAGCATAGATTGAAAAGCAAGTGGTTTTTACAGATGCTCCAGTGCACTTGCTCTTTCCAGCATGGTGCAAGACTGTGATTCATTCCCTTGGACTGTGGACTGTGGTGCATGTGCAGTGCTGAGCATCCGAGTGCTATTCAATAGAAGAATTTGGATCAATATTTGTTCAAGTTGATGTAAAGAACCACCAAGACACTCTCCATTGTTTTGAAGCATGCATGCAAGCGGCATTCCAACCTCCAGCTGTTTTTTAATCTTTTCCAGCATCCGATGTGTACTCTGAAATGCAGCCTGAGCAGGAAAATTACTTTTTTTTTTTTTGCATTTCATCTATCTGTGCCTGACATAAAAATACACTCCCACTATCTCTTTCTGTATTTCTCTATATACACCTATATTGAACCCAGACAGGATGTTTGATAAGGAACGTTTTTGATCAGTCTCCTGCATTGTGGTCTTATCGCTTTATTACTGCCTGCGGTTAGTCCGATATATACTCCCTAAACTTGAAAGCCAGTCTGTCCATCTGCAGGTGTTCCACTGTAACCACTGTCAAGATTCACAACCAGATATCCAACAATTGCTATTCCATTTCATTGACAGGTGGTGATTTCATTGCATTTCTACCCACGGGACTGCATTTCTGAGGAATTCTTTACTATGTACTGTCGCTGTAACCTAAAGGGATCGTTCACCCAAAAATTAAAATTCTATCATAATTTACTCACCCACATGTGAGTAAAGAGAACTTTTTTCTTCTATGGAACATAAAAGATATTTTGAAAAAAATTCTCAGTGTTTTTTGTCCATCCAGTAGACGTCAATGGGAACCAAAACAGTTAGGGTTACCAAAATTCTTCAGAATAACCTCTTTTGTTTTCTACAGAAGAAAGAAATATAGGTCGAGTAAATAATGACAGAATTGAAATTGTCGGATGAACAATCCTTTTAAGATTGCGCCATTCCATGTGTGTGTGATGTAAATAGTTTCCACCGACCCCAGTTGTGCAGCGCTCTGTTCTCGATTTTGGTATCAAAGATGCAAGAATTGTAACTCTGACAGATGCCCTATACGAGTCTTTAGCTGGTGCACTATGTTCATCATTCTGGAGCTCATACAGCGCAGAATCTGTTTGATAGTGCTTTAATTAGATGCTTAAAATGCCCACATATTACTTCTGATAACAATGATTATTAAAATGTATTATTAACATATATTTTCATATTATTATTATTATTATTATTATTATTATTATTACATATATTAATTGTTTTTTAATAATAATAATAATAATGTAAAACATGTATACTTTTGCTTTACTATTGTTATTATTATTACTACTGTGTGTGTATTATAGCAATATTACTTTCAAACCATTAGTTTGAAGATTCAAAACATTAAAAGCAAAGTTTTCTTTTTACATTGGTACAAGAAGCAGAAATTCTCATTTTTGAAGTGCACAAATTGTCTTCTGAAAAGTTGAAAATCAGCACATACAGCAACGTTTCTTTGAATGTTTCACAAAAGTACTTTTTAAAAAGAGTATCCTTAGCTCTCTATGCGGCATAATTGAGCTTATAATTTTTGTATGCAGTATAAATTTGGTTATTTTCATCACAGTAATTTTTCTGCATTATTTTGTCTTTTTGTTTTCTGCAGGCAGTGGAAACGAATCTAGCATCCAAAGATAGTCACTGGGTGTATGCCAATGAGGTAAGCACATATTCATAAGTAGTTTCATTACTCATTCTTATCTGTTTCAGAAAAGAGGGATCGACCTTGAAACTGTCAGCAGTCAGATCGTGAAAACAGCCCAAATTCAGTCTGCTGTCGTCATATCCAATTTCAACTTGCAGTGTTTGATATGTGGCACATCTCTCATTCAGTATGTAATATGCTGTCACCATGCTACAGCAAAGCTGACAGTGGATTATTGCACTGGTACAACTCTGAGGCACAGTTTTGCTCTCCTTATTTCTCTCTCTCCCTCACTCTGTTGACTGAGAACTGGATGTGGAAGCAAGACCAAATGAGAGTCTGGCCCTACAAGAACCAGTGTGAGCTGAGCATAGAAATCTAGCCCAATAAGAACTGAGTGCAGTACTCAATAAGACAGAGAGCATGGCTGTGGGCTGAATGGCATAAAAACTCTGTGATTCTGTTTGATGTGTTGACACCAACAGAAATTTCAACACAATAAGACAAAAAAAAGCATCAGACAATGTCTTTATATGCACAGAGAGAGAGAGAAAGAGAACTTTGCTTTTACTTTGCTTTTCTGGGACTACCTGATAATATGACAAAGTCATACTCGAGTTTAAAATCTTACAGCACACTACAAGCTTATCCAAAAACACTTTGTCTATCTCTCTGTATCCATCTACACTACATGGCCAAACAAATATTATTTCAGAACCATTCACACGGTGAAAGAGGCATCCCTCACCTGCTATAAGAACTTTCACTCTTCTCAGTAAAAGCTACCATAGAATTTGGATGCAGGTATTTGATCCCATTCGGACACATCTAAAAAAAATGCCAGTACCAAAATGATATGAGTGTCAGAGGTGCACTCTTTAATACAACAAAATTGGATGGGAACTAAAGGCTGTAATACAAAACATGACTTTTGAAATCTGAAGAGATTTTAAAACACTGGGCATCATACAGTACACTTACCAACTTCATTTATGAAGGTCAGTGAGTCAAAAGCTCATTTATAACTCATGCGTTGTTTCTTAGAAAATAGAGACACTATTTAGGCCTGCTGTAGTGCAGAATTACATTTCTAAATTTATTTTTTTTCTAAATTAATACTTTTTTTCAGCAAGGATGTATTAAATTAGTCAAAAGTGACAGTAAAAACATTTGCAGTGTTTAAAAAGATTCTATATAAAAAATGTTCTTTTTAACTTTCTTAAAATAATTTAATTTTTTTGATAAATGCATTGTTGGTGAGCATAAGAAACTCAAAAGAGAACACTAAGACAGCAGTATTAAATCAGAACAAGTTGAGGAAACATACTCATAAGGAAAATAAATACATAAATAGACTAAATAATGATTTATACTGCATCAACTTTGTAATAGTCACAGAGGAAAAACTGGCCATCATACACAAAATGACTGAGGATCACATACTATCAGACTTTAAAGTTGTTCCAATCACTACAAACTCAAGCTGAAACGTGCACCTTATTGCTAGGAGACGAATGACAAATAAAAACAATGTGTATTCTAAAATCAGCTGGAAATATCAAACATGTTTGATATCCTCTGACTGGATGGAATCGTAGTCTGAAGGGAAAAAATCGGAGTTTGTGACCATCACACACTACGCGATTTTCTATGAAACCTGTCAACTCAAATCTACAGACTGGCTCTGACTTTCTGCAACTAGCTTCGACTTATCCAAACTGTAAATCGGGAGAAAATCGGGGCAAAAATCGTATAGTGTATTCCAGCCTTAAGAGTGTTAAAAAGGTCAAAAATGCACCATACAAGCATAATAAAATTAGTCCATAGGACTTATTATTTATTTCTGTCTTCTGAACTGATAGTTGGTGTATGAGAACACTAAGTCGTCATTCAGTCAAAATATTGCTTTAAAAAAAAGCTTAGATATTCTGCTAAACATCTCATTTTGTGTTCCACTGAAACAAGAAAGCCATACAGGTTTGGAGTGACATGAGGGTGACCAAATTATTAATTTTTGGTTTAATTTTTGTAAATTGGCTGCAGGTATATGTGTTTGTCAACATTACATTCAAGATTACATTCCTTTTATGCACTTTCTTGGAACAGGAATAGAAAAACCTGTTATTCAGAAAGAGATGCCCACATCTTGGATATGAGGCCATGTAGTGCATCTCTCTCTCTCTCTCTCTCTTCCTTCTAGTATATAACCCTGTGTCATACTGACTAAACTTGCTTAAGGCATATGAGACATTAAGTCATAGGATCTGCCCACTTATTCCATAAAGAGCATTCAAAACAAGCTGTCATGCTCCACTTCAAACAGTCCCCTCTTCAAGATTGGAAAAAATATTTTTAAAAATGTTTAATTTTGCACTTCTCATAAAATTCACTGTAATGATGTACAGTATGTGTACTCATAATATAGTTACTAGAAACGGAATGTAAATGTTCTAACATGTATGTAAATTACATACCGCTCTTTTACTGTAGTGGTTTTGTTTTTTTAATATGTGTCTCTAATCCTAATCCTATTTTTGGCTCTTCTCGTTTCATATTTGCTTATTTGCATAATATAGTCAATTTTCAGTGTGATCAAATTAAAGCAGTCGTATTCAACCTAGAAACGGTAAAAGAGAGAAACTCACGCTGCATTACCTCGAGACAGGAAAGGTTTAGATTTAGGTTCAGATTGCTGTGATGCTTCTGTTTAACCCTTATTCTTAATTGAAGTAATTTGCTTGTGCCTCGACACAGTCGATATGAAGGTCACTACAACACCTATGAACACAAATTAAGCCTCTGCAGTTTTCATCCATCAAAGTCATGGTAGAATGTCTAGTATAGTTCATTCATTTTGAACTGGACTTTGTTTATCAGTGTTAAGAACACGAAGTCCAGTTGCAAATGAATGATTAACATAACAAGGATGCTAAATAAACAATTTTACTGGAAATAATTGAAATATCGAGAGAAGAAATATTAAATCTGTTTTCCCTGTAATGTCATCGTTTCATTAAGCCTAGGCTCTTGTACAGATGTGTCTTCAGTTATATTCAGGGGTTCTGACCTTTAATAGATGTCACAATATTCTCTTACTTTCACAAGCGCTTGAAGTTTAATTAAATGACAGATTTCATGCTGCATGTTCAGGGATTCAAACATCTGTGGTGATTTAATTACAGAGAGTGACATCAGAAGTCCTGACTCTGCTTAATATCACCTTGATCAGTTGATCGGTAAAAAGTTTTATAGTCATGAATAAATTAATAATTAATACCTTCACCAGGGATGTGTATCAGAGATCAGTTACATGGTGGGCTGGCCTGTTTTGATTTAATGTGTTTGGAGGTTGCTTATGAACTCCAAGCATTCCAAACTGTGAGTCATCTCAGCACTGTTATCTCAGCATATTCTCCTACAACCTTATTTTTTATTTTTGTTATTTTGTTTTATTTATTTATTTATTTATTGTCCAAATGGCGCCAACTGTTAGACTGCTGCCAAGATTATAGAAAGATATTTTTTAAGATCAAAGTCATTATAAGGAGTGAATGTACTTCATTTATAAACGTCAATGAGTCAAAAGCTAATTTATAACTCAAGCGTTGTTTCTTAGAAAATAGAGACACTATTTAGGCCTGCTGTAGTGCATAGTTACATTTCTAAATGTAATACTTTTTTTCTAAATTAATACTTTTTTTCAGCAAGGATGTATTAAATTGGTCAAAAGTGACAGTAAAGACATTTACAGTGCTTAACTTGTTAATCTACTTGTTGTTCTTTTTGTTTGTGTGTGTGTGTGTGTGTGTGTGTGTGTGTGTGTGTGTGCGTGTGTGTGCGTTTTTGTGACAAATGAGGACATAAATTTGTATAATGACAA
>NW_015548239.1:849121-853145 GCF_001515605.1 Sinocyclocheilus anshuiensis | reverse complement strand
AAAAAAAAATGTTGTTCTTTTATCTTTCTTTTCATCAAATAATTAATTTTTTGTTGGTGAGCATAAGAAACTCAAAAGAGAACAAGTTGAGGAAAAATACTCATAAGGAAAATAAATACATAAATAGACTAAATAATGACGGGTATCGTATTTAAAAAAATGCCATAAGTTGTTTTATATGATTAAAGTGATAGTTTACTCAAAAATAAAAATGAATGGCTCTCTTCTTTACATTGAAAGTAAATGAAGACCAAGGGCTATCAAGCTTGCTCCATATAAAAATGCAGCATACAAACATCAATATGACTCTCATATATCTAATATTCTGAACCCATATGATAGCTAAGTATGCGAAATACTGCAAGCTGTCATTCACTGGAAATACAGCTCTGTTCAAAATTGCATGAGGGTAAAAAACATGCTTAAATTCAACAAAGAGGACATTTCAGAGCTTTCTCTATTTTTATAGATTTTAAATGTGGACATTTATTGTACCTCTGGAATATATTCCTTTAAGAATTTTTCAGTTTGCAGCTGATTAAGAATTTTTCAGTTTGCAGCTGATTAAGAATTTTTCAGTTTGCAGCTGATTAAGTATTGCAGATCTTTAGAAGTGTTTTGATTGTCATGCACCATATTCTCAGAGGGACCAATCCATCATTGCTGTCATTATTTATCCTCCATATGTTGTACGTCACATTTCTGGACATTATTGAGAGAGTAGGTTTCAGTTCTTAACTGCCTGAGGCTTTAGCTATTCCTGTGTGTGTTTATAAATTGCACTCCAAGGCTATGAATGAAACTATATGCTTTACATTTTAAACAGACAGGCTTTAATTTTGTTTTGTTTCTTAGTAAGGCTGAAGCACTTCTGACTTTTGATTGATGTTTCGATGCTGATATTTACTTCTACTTTGACTAGCAAGACATTTATGCATTAACTTTTTGTGCATTTTAGCATTTCCTTGTGTGTGTTTTTTTTTTTACCCATAGCTGTGTTTTCTTGAAACTGGTTTCTTTATTAACATTGATATCTGATTTATGTATTGTATACACTCACATACTGCATTTTTTTTCTTTCAGACCACAAATCATGTTATCACGACATCAAATTTATTGCCAGCCTGTTTTCATCGTTATTGTTTTCATTGTTCTGCATCTCCAATCAATGAATCATGTTTTTACACCAGTTTGTTGAGTTCAGAATTTTTATAGTCTTTTAGTGTGTGATCCGTTGTCGTTTAGTGTTTGTTTAGTGTCATTTATTGTACAAAGTTGGCAAGTGTATGATGCCTAGTTTTTTAGAATCATGTTCATGTAGTGTATTTTAGTCTTTACATGGCTAAATAATGATGTGTAATAAAATAGTCAAAAACCCTCCTTTTTACAGATTTTACAAAATATTTAGAAGAGATGTCAACAGATCATCTCCATGGTTACCACACAATGCATGCTCATTGTAATTCTGGTATACTAGCTTGTTATGTATTTATTATATCTTTCATTATTTTAGTTTGTTGGTTTTGCAGAGGTATTATTTTTTCAGCAGCGATATCAGAAGATATCATTGTTTGGTGGCTTTTTTGTGCCAGTGGGTTAATATGTCTGTTTTCACACTATACCTTTATGTATGTGTGTGTCTGTCTATGAGTGTAGGAGGTTAGTGACACGGAGATCATGGAGCTTGTCCACAGCGCTCTGGGCCAGATGACAGTGATCCGGCAGATCTTCCCCCTGTGGAGGGACACCAACATCCGCTGCATGAGGAACAATCATCGCATCTCCTCGCTGCTTTGCGACCCACAGGAAGGGTACCTGCAGTCTCTAGAGGTACGTATCTTAGCAACATTTTTTCAGAGCACAGTGAATTCACACTCATTCATCAGAAATAGATCTCGAGGTCAATGTCAGTTCAGGTCATTTAGTGCAGTTTCAGCATCAGATGGCCTATTTTTGTGGTACAATCTATTTCAGATAAATCTGCAACCAGCACATAAAAACAAAACAGACTTTGGTCAGTTGCTTCAGACAGTCTCTTCCTGTCAATTTAGACCAGAATTGCTAGCTTTGCAAGACGATGCATTGTTTTGCAATGAACTGCTATAAGCAGAATGATTTACAACTAGAAATCTCAATTCTGTGGCCTTTTTGCTAAATGTTATTTTGTATTCATAAGCACATAGCACATTTAAGATACACGGCAGCTGCTTTCCTGCAGCAAGAGTTCATTGCACTGTGTTAGTGAGATTTACTCCAATAGTTCAAGTCTGAATTTATCTTTAATTGTCTTTTCATTACAGCTTTGCATTTGCAGTTTGAAGTATCTGCAAGGCTGCATAATGACTGCAGTAACTGTCAAGTTTATTTTCTTTGTTGTATCACTTAATTTCTCTAGAATCTTAATTCAAAACAAGGTTACGCACAACTGATCCAGATTAGCCGCCTGTGCCCTGATGCTTTTACCCGTTAACAAATTACACTGTAATTGTGAAAACAGTCCCCTCCCTTACACAACATTAAAATACTGTATCTGTTTCTGGCTCTATGAAAACCTTGTTTGGGTCTTAGAATCCATTTTCCCTCTTCTAGAGCAGATGGCAAATCCATGCGTCTTTTCTCTGGGGCTCACTGTCTCAATAATTCATGAAGAAAGAGGGTTACTTACCAGCTAATGCCAAAGCAGCACCACAAAACGACAAATGAGTTCTTTACAGAAAGGATGAGAAGATATGCAAGATGTTAGGAGCCGCAGGGATGCCTCTCGTTCCTCCATTGGTGCAAAGTATACAGTGCAAGTTGAAGAGAGTAAGAGATTGAATCTGTGCTGTGGCAGATTGGCTGTTTTAATTAACTCAAGAGGTTGCGGCATTGTGATTCTGAGCCCTCGGGCCATGGGTCTCCATGCACCATGCTGACGGTTCACGCAATGCTGAATAAAAGCTCTGTGGGTGGCGTGCTTTTATCCGTCTAATTGATGTCCTAATTTTGTTGTTTTGTTTTATTCATTTAGATTTAAAGCTTGTGTCATCAAAATTGTTACATACTCAAAAAATGTTTACAGCTAGACGTTTAGTAACATATGGACTAGCTGCAGGAGAATAATCAAAAAGCCCATGAGAAAATGGGCTGATTTAAAATCATGTACTTTTGTGTGCATGATAAATTGAAAGCACATCCTGATCACTCTGGTATCAGCAGTTCTCACTGAGGAACACGCTGATTTTAAAACAAGTCATTCTTGTGTTATAATCATTTCATCTAGCTCACAGTCACACAGAAGCACACAGGGAAGTAAAGCCACCCATTCATTTTATTTGTTACTTAGTAGTAACTGTGTGAGTCTTTGTTTTACATAGGCTAAAACAGATAGCATATTTTCTCACTTGTGGGCGGAAAAGGCTTTGACTCATAAATCCATAGTCTTGCAAGGCTTTCAAAGCCTTGAATCCATGTCAAGGATATGTCTGACTAATTGGACATCTGGCAGAGCGTTCTGAAAGCACTTCACTACTTAGGGGACGAATGAGGAGCCTCAGAGGTCAAAATTATGTGATCTTATGTCACGGGCACATTAGCATTTTCCGCAACTCTTACATGAGCAGATCATGCCTCGGCTGTAAACCCAGATGACCATGACCACAGTTTGAGAAAGGTTGTTGATAGGGTTGCAGAGCAAATAAGGAATGCTCTCCATTTCTTTATACCACATTTGGCACTTAAGATTTCAGTAAACTATTGGTGGCAAGCTGACCATGTAGTAAACTGAAATGAAACACAGTCACAGCTTTATGCCTGTAGCTATGTCTGTGTATAGTTCTGCTTGACTGAATTAAGTGCTAAAAATGCTTTAGAGATGCAATTGCTTTGATTTTGGCTTACAACTTCATTGCATCTGTTGTAAAACTAAACCATTTTTAAAATGTGTCGCGTCATTACATATATATCAGTTTATCTTCTTTCTACACATTTTAACACTTATATTTACATTTACATTTACATTTAGACATTTAGCAGACGCTTTTAT
>NW_015548239.1:848380-849058 GCF_001515605.1 Sinocyclocheilus anshuiensis | reverse complement strand
CATTTAGCAGACGCTTTTATCCAAAGCGACTTACAAATGAGGACAATGGAAGCAATCAAAATCAACAAAAGAGCAATGATATGCAAGTGCTATAATAAGTCTCAGTTAGCTTAAAGCAGTACACGTAGCAAGGTTTTTTTTAATTAGGCTATATAATAAATAAAAAGAAAACAGATAGAATAGAAAAAAATAGAGCAAGCTAGTGTTAGAGGCCTTTTTTTAACTTAAGAGAAAACAACCAGACTGTACATAAATATCTCAACATGAACATAGTTAAAGTTTTAACTGCTTTATATTTAGACAACTTCATTATGCAGACTAAGATTTTTTGAAGTAATTAGCATTATTGTGCGAGTACAAAAACAGGGTAACACTTTAGTTTTGGAGACCAATTCTCACTATTACCTAAGAGCATATTAGCATGCATATTGCTAGCATATTGGCTGTTTATTAGTACTTATAAAGCACATATTAATGCCTTATTCTGCATTACCATATTTTAGATCCCTTAATCCTACCCCATACCTTACCACTTATTAATAAGCAGCAAATTAGGAGTTTGAGGCAAAAGTTGTAGTTCCCTTTCAGTCAGTCACGTTCGACGTTACGTCAGTCGTGACTGACGAATTGGGATCTCGCCCGAGAGCCCAATCACCTTCGAGTGTTAACTAAACAAGC
>NW_015548239.1:847730-847928 GCF_001515605.1 Sinocyclocheilus anshuiensis | reverse complement strand
CCGCTGTCACGCCGCTCGGGTTGCTTCATATGAGACCGCTTCAGCATTGGCTTCACGACCGGGTCCCGAGATGGGTACTGGTCTGTACGGACACCACTGCGACCGTTGCGTACATCAACCATCAGGGCGGTCTACGCTCCCGTCGCATGTCGCAACTCGCCCGCCATCTCCTCCTCTGGAGTCAGAAGCATCTGAGGT
>NW_015548239.1:836042-847596 GCF_001515605.1 Sinocyclocheilus anshuiensis | reverse complement strand
TTTTAGGGATCAGGTGGTGAACTTGCAAGCGCTGCCCCGGGAGGAGGCAGACCCAGCCATTGCTCTGCTCTGTCCCGTTCGCGCTCTGCACGTTTACGTGGACCGTACGCAGAGCTTCAGGACCTCAGACCAGCTCTTTGTCTGCTTCGGAGGACAGCAGAAGGGAAAGGCTGTCTCCAAACAAAGACTTGCCCACTGGTTAGTGGAGGCTATAGTCTTGGCGTACCAGGCCCAACGTTTACCATGCCCCCTCGGAGTGAGAGCTCACTCTACGAGAGCAGTGGCATCTTCTTGGGCATTGGCGCGGGGCGCCTCGATAGCAGCCATCTGTAGAGCTGCCGGCTGGGCGACACCTAACATGTTTGCGAGATTCTATAATCTCCGTGTAGAGCCCGTGTCCTCTCGTGTACTCACCTCAGGTAGGCAGTAACACCGGACCTGCTCGGTGTCGATCACGCTTGCTGCGCCATTCCCCTCTACGTACCGGATACAGCGAGATCCCAAAGCCGGTCATTACCGACGTAACGTCTCCGTTCCCTGCTTCAGGGAACGAGGGTTACACAAGTAACCTAGACGTTTCTTGTTACTAAATATTGAGAATTGGTCCCCAATTTGGTTGGTCCCCAATTAAAAAACAAGTCATAGCTTTACCCAGATTCACAAAACAAGTGAAAATTTGTTTCAACCACAAATGATAATACAGAGGCCAAAATTATTTAAAATCATCATGAAAAAAGGAATTGTGATTTATCCAAGTGAAACGGCTTCTTGAACGAGAAAAAAAATATAGGGTGGGACTTGATTTTGTCCTTTATTTTTCACCATTGACATAAAAAGTCAACTCATTTCACATCCATCGTTACCAGTTTGATTTCTATTCCAATCTCTTATCTTTTGTCACTTGAAAATGAATAAAATGCAATAAATACTCGAGCATCCTTAGTTGTTTGGGTGCAAGATGCATGTCATATTTCAAATTGAATGCAGTTCTTTCCCTTAAATACAGAATGATTCTGTATTATCTTGGCCGGTTGTCAACCTTAGCAGGGATGCAAACTAGATGAAAGGATAGAAGGCAGATAAATTCATCCCTGTTTGCCTTCCTTCTTCTGCTTGAAAAGGGTAAAGGGTTTGGAAAAAAGGGTTTGTTTCATCGCTCTTGTGTGCAGTCTTGACTCCAGCAGGAGTGAAGAGGTCTCATCATTCTTGTAGACAGCTATTAAAGAGAGTGGATGAAGATGTAATCTTCATTGTAAAATGCCGTTTTTTTGTTCCTCCCAGCATCCCTCACTTACATTCTTTCCTCTCTCAGTCACACCTTCATTCTCTCTCTCTCTCTCCACATTGAAGTGTGTTGTTTTGTCAGGATCACATGTCTGAGGGGACATTGAGTTTTGCCGTGCGGCCCCCAGACTCTCGTCTCCTTGACGATAACAGCACTGTCGTTCAGGGTGTCTTTTCTCTCTCCAGGTGTCTCTCAGCACGACAGCTGCTCTCTGCAGGAGCAGAGTCATGCAAAAATCTCCTGCAGCGCTCTTTCTTTTCCTCTTGCTCTCTGTCTCAAAGGGAGTCAGCAGACACATTCACACACTCAATCTGTCTTTCACAAAGTTAGAGAACAATTTTAGTACGTGGCTTGGCCATTCAGCCCTATTAAGCTACTTTTTAAAAATGTTTTAGGCTTGGGCCGCCTACGCACTTGGAGAAACTGACAGAGCATTTGACAGACAGCAATGCACAAGATTGGTTTTGATTTTGGTTTTGTGAAAAGAGACATTTTAATTTGCAATCAAGTAGTTATCCGAAATGGATTTCCAAAAGTACAACAAGACCTTTTATTAGTCAGTGGATGCTTGTACATGGTTTCATGATGAAGTGTCACTTTCAGAACCCCATTGTAATGCACCATTTACATCAAAGTCAAAGGATTTGCATTGTTCTCTGACATAAACGCTAGCATAGATGCCTTTATTAGGGATTAAGTGTGTTGACATGTACAACAAAACACTGATAACTATCATAAAAACTTGACAAATCCAAGAAAAACATACTTATTGGCTTAAGAGACCCCTTTTAGCCTTTGACATTTGCATATAAATTACAGTCCTGGTCACAGACTTTACATTTATATGGGAGCTAAATTGCCAAATGGTTCCTCGCTATCAAGGAAATGCTAAGCAGTCCCCCACTATCATCTCCCCATCTGATTTCAAATACAGTATGTGATTGTGAAACGCATCATACGATTTGTACTATATTTTGGGTTAAAACCGCAGCAATTCCAGACCGGCCATAAAACATGCAAATGGGCCATAAAGGGAAACAAAGGAAACTTCTCCCACTCAAAAATTCATGCCTGGTATTGGCCAGTCCACCCAAAATAGGAACCCTCAAAAGTGATTAGCCCAAAATGATTTTTTGCTCAGAAACCCTCTTCGTAATGGTAATATTGATTCTGCTACAGTTAATTCGAAGATCTAATCTAAACATTTATTATTAATCATAACCAGTTATAATTAGTCATAAATATTTCCCTTTTGAGCTGATTTACAACATATTATTCTTTGAAATTGTATTTGTCTGTTTTTTTGTCAATTACTAAATGGATATCCACACAAGACATAAGAGCAATAAGCTGTAATGTAAAAAATGTACCAATTGGATTGTGCTTAAACCTTTTATGATCTTTAGAAATACTAATAGAATACAGGGAATGTTCACTGCAAAATTTAACTGCTGTCATTTAACTGCTATCATTTACTCACCCTTATGTTGTTCCAAACCTGTATCACTCTTCTGTAATCTCAATCTTTTGCAGAACTCAAAAGGAGAACATTTTATTACAATTTTCTATGATTGGATCAGGTCCGAAAATTAAACAACTGCATAGTAAAATTTATTTGTGCTTTCCTTTGTACCATCCAGTGCTTCACACTCCAGTCCAGTAGGTGGTGGAAGTTAACCCTTTACGTTGGTATGCAATTAAAACACCAGAAGAAGCAGGTTAACATCTTTGCCACCTACTGGACTGGAGTCTGAAGAAAGTCATACATTAGTGTGAGTAAATGATGAAACCATTTTCATTTTTGGGAGAACTATCCCTTTAAGATGGTTACATGACCTTATACATTGTCAGGTTTTTAAGTATAAGAATTGCATGTGAAGTAATCGCAACATTTGTTTGGTGTATATGTCTCTAGGTGTCTAGCCTGTACCTGTACGACAGTGTGCTGATGTTGGCCAATGCCTTCTACCGGAAGTTAGAGGACAGGAAGTGGCATAGCATGGCCAGTCTGAACTGCATGAGGAAGTCAACCAAGCCCTGGAATGGAGGCTGGTCCATGCTAGACACAATCCAAAAGGTCTAAAGTCACTTTACAGTTCATCTTAATTTGATCTTTAGTTCAGCCCACTAACATTCAGTAGTGTTCAATAAAACTGGTCTGGTTTGAATGATGTATTTCTTTCTAAACAGAAGTTTTATTTGTCATTCTTTAGGGGCGGATTTCTGGGCTCACTGGTTTAATGGACTTTCGAAGCAATGGAGCGAACTCTCATGTCCAGTTTGAGATCCTGGGGACCAGTTACAGTGAGACGTTTGGAAAAGATGTAAAGCGGGTGAGTGGAAATGTTGTAGAAGCGTGAGTGGAAGTTACTTCTCAGCTGTATCTTCCATTAAAATCTCGAGATTCTCTGCAGCCTCTCATCGACTGTCTTGAGGATATAAAATGCTGGATGTCAAATAACTTCCTGCAGCTCAACAATGATAAAACTGAGGTGATTCTCTTTGGTCCCTCTAAAACTAGAAATTCTGTTGCTGGGAACTTAGAAAACCTCACTCCATATGTTAAGTCTCATGTAAAAAATCTAGGTGTTATCTTTGACTCTGAGCTTTGTCTTGAAAAACAAATTAGCTCAGTTGTTAAAAATAGTTATTATCAGCTGAGGATCATCTCGAAGCTTAAATCACTTTCCTTTCAAGATCTGGAAAAAGTAATTCATGCTTTTATCACATCTAGCCTGGATTATTGTAATTCGTTATATGTTGGTCTTCCACAATCTTCACTGGCACGGCTGCAGATGGTTCAGAACGCGGCGGCTAGATTGTTAACTGGCACCAAAAAACGCAAACATATTTCTCCAGTTTTAGCGTCCCTTCATTGGCTTCCTGTCTTTTTTAGAATTCAGTTTAAGATTTTACTTATTGTTTTCAAAGCTCTTAATGGACAAGCCCCATCTTATATTTCTGATCTTATTTATTTGCATTCAACGCCGAAGTCTCTCAGATCCGCTAATAAAGCTCTATTACATGTCCCTCGGTCACGACTTAAATTAAAAGGAGACAGAGCCTTTGCAGTCGCTGCTCCACGTTTGTGGAATCAGTTGCCACCTGACATTAGGAGTGCTTCTTCTGTTTCTATTTTCAAGTCCAGACTTAAGACACATTTTTACTCTCTCGCCTTTCCGGGCTATTAATTGAATGTGAAACTGTTGTTATTGCCGATATTACACTTTTTTTTATTATTGTTTTTTCAATTTTACTTTATTTTAGAATTTACTGTGTTTTATTATTGGTTTTGTTCAGCACTTTGGTCAGTGTAACGCTGAATTTTAAGTTCAGATTAATTTAACAGCATGATCTGCCATGTTGTATCGCAATGATTTCCCAGTGCTTTCTCATCTTGGTTGTCATCTGTTCAAAAATGGTATGCATGTGTTTTATACTAATGAATGGGACATTTGAGGTATAAAGTAAGTGCACAGTTAAATTAACATATAATCGCCACTGGTGAGATAATTTGCACAATATGGTATGCTGAATACTGACATTTAGTGTCTCAGTTTCTTGCTCGGTATAGGTTTAATTCTGGAAACATTTTTTTGAACCAGTTACTTGGTATTTGGGTTTGTTTTTTCATAATGTACACAGCTATTTGTTATTATTTGTGAATGGTTTACAAATGAGCTTTTTGCCTACATAATTATGCAGTTATGTCATCAAAAGGGGCTTAGGTAACCCACCAAAATCCTGACCTATACATTGTGATTAAAATAAAGGAATAAGAAGGCTAATTCTTTCTCATAGAGGTCACATGTGGCTGGGAAAAAGCAGAGCCCATTTCTGTATTCTGGGAGCATTAGCTACTCCAAAAAATAGACAGAAATCATGACGCACAACTAAAAATATCTGAAAGGAGAAGATAAGTGGACTGAAAGTGAGGTGAGCGAGACAGATGGACAGAGAGTACAAGCAACTGAATGATGGATCCTGCTGTGTTTTGAAATTGGAGACACTGACATGAAACATGGCCAAGATACTTTTAACACACACATACAAATAACTCAGAGATCATTAGATCTCACAACAACACACAAACATCAACACACGTAGTCCAACATATCCATCAGAGCTGATGAATCTATCGCTTCTGTCTCTCTCTGTCACTAGTTCTCTTTCATCTCTTCATCTGATGCACAAACACTCATACGCACATGCTTGCAGGGCAGTGGAAGTGCTTTGCGACATGGTTGTGGTCATTAGCAGGGCTGCCGGGTCTATCACACGCCAAACAATCTCAATCTTCTAGCCTGAATATTAGTGAGTGTGTGAGTTGAACATGACCATTCCCTCTGGCAAGAAACACAGAAAGCTAATGACTACACACACACATACACACAATAGCACCCCTGCTGTCCAATACACTAACAGCTAATAAACACACACACGCATTCTGCTGTCTGTCAGCATGAATATATGAGCATTCTTCCACTCTGATCTCTTCTTAAAATTATGTCTCCTCCTCAAGGCTCTCTAAAGCCCACATAGAGGCACTCTGCATGTCACAGACTCTCTTCCTGCGGTTTCATCTTTCCACTCTTTCCTCTCCCTGCCTCTTTCTTTCTTTCAGAATATGCAGTTTAATTGTGAAAGGTGTTACATTCTGCATTGAATTTATTTATTTTTATTTTATTTTATAAGGGGAGCAATATATGTGTTCAAATGTTCAATGTTCAAATATGTATTTTTTTATCAGATAAAGTGTTAATAAAATAAAACTTAAATTAGTAATTAAATTAGTGAGAAAAAAATCAATGTATTTAATTCATGTAATTTTTTTTTCCGAAGCAGCTCACACATTTTTATTGTTAGTCCTTTTATTTATAGTATTTTTATATTGTAAATATATATTTACTTTAAATATGTAAATATATCAATTTAAATATATTTATTTAAATATATATATTAACATGGAGTATGCGTAATATGGGTGTGGGCATTTTTTTCACAACAGTAACGCTCTTTCTTTCTTTCTTTTTTTCTTTTTTTCAGAATATGCAATTTTCAAAATGTTTAATTGTGAAAGACGTTATATGCTACATTAAATAAAATGTATTTATTTATTAATTTATTCATTCATTCATTTTTATATATTTTAGGGGAGCAATATAATATCCAATGTTCAAATATATAATATTTTTTATAAGATAAAGTATTAATAAAATAGTCATAAAATTAGTGATTAAAGTAGTGAGAAAAAACAATGTGTGTTTAATTAATACAATTATTTTTGGTAGTAGCTCACACATTTTTATTGTTAATCCTTTTTATTTACAGTATTTTAATATTGTAAATATATTATTGCATTATTTATATTAACATGGAGTATGCGTTGTGTGGGTATGGCAGTATAAAATGCAACAGTAACATTGTATATTGACTAATGTACAAAGAAATTTTGAATAAATATGGACTCAATGGCTCATATGGACATGCACACACAAACACACACATATATTCACACAAATGACCAATCAATATGAACTGAGCTGTTCAGACGCACCCAGAAGTTGGCCTGACAACCTAACGATTGCTATAGAGCAAGAAAATGTGTCTAGTATACTGGATGTTTGGAATGAGGAGGTTATTTTTCAGCCAGACGTCGAGAGGAATCTACCTTCATAATGAAGACAGAGATGTTATTTTCTCTCTCTCTCTCATTCTCACCAATTTCATCTGTGTCATTCCCCATCTCCCTCGCTCACTTTCTTTTAATCTTCTCTTTTCATTAAATTGTCTGTTCTCATGTGGTGTAATCCAGATTGGGAAACCGAGCATCTTTACAAGATGGATCTGTTCCCAGTCCTGCTCAGAGCGGTTCAGCCCAACACCCTCATGTGGGGAGCAGGTGCTGTGAAGAGAAAGTCCTGTAAGGTTGATGAACTTGACAAGCCTCTCAGTTGATTATTGAATGAATAATAGTAATAGTTTTGCGATGTAATATTGGCAGCAGTGTTAGATGGATCAGTCCTGATGCATTAACACACTAGGTTAATTTAACAACTTAATGATCTTAATAAACAAGAAAGTGAAAGGAGGGAGAGAGGGACAAAAGGGACTGCAAATCAGACTAAGCAGGCGTTGTCATTTTGTCCTGCACATGCTTGTAAAAAATAAGGCAAAGTGACAAGCTACACACATGATCTCAGCTGGTTTTTAATGGTATTGTAGTGACATTAGGCAGTGACATTGTGTTTGAGTCTGTCCAAGTCAACGTGGTGACCTCTGCACAATTGCCTGAGCAGTTCCCATGGCAATGGGTTGACTGCGGGTTGCAGGTGAATCTGGGAGGGGAAAAAAAGAGCCTTAATGAGCCTCTGTCCACCCTTGTGAGCATCTGCTGAAAAGAAGCATATAGCTGACCTCATGGGTCTCAAAAGTCACACATGTCTTAGTGTGAGAAAAAAGCAGGGCAAAACCTGAAATGTTCTTTATTTTTCTAACACATGTACACAGTATATTCATTATGTTTCTCTCTGTTCAAACTCTGCCTGCTCAATTTCCTTCCTACCAGTGTGTTTAACTGACTGAAGTACGGCCTCAAAATATCATATTCAAAAGCTTGAGCTATAATGTCCATACTACACTAGTCATAACACTTGTACTGCAGAAATAGAGACTAATTAATGAAAACTTTAATAATAGATCCTTCCTGCCATAATGAAATCCATTTCAGGCATAATACTTCCTGACTGCTGATTGGTTCTCAAGAAAATAAGTGGACTGCTCACACTCAGGACAAAATCAGTGGAATTTAATCACACACTTCTTTACACATATTTTTACATGATCAGATTTGTTTTAAGGAATTGTAAAATTGCATTTTATTTAGGCATCTCCTTTGAGGCTAGTACTTTTAAAGATATTTTTTTAAAGAAGTCTCTTATGCTTACCAAGGCTGCACTTAAAAAAGTGCTATTGTGAAATATCATTACATTTTATAATAACTGTTTTCTGTTTTCTATAAAATTAATATGTTATATAATTAATGTTATTAACATTAAGCTTTTTTTTTCTTGTGGAATACACCTAAATATTTGTTACAGATCCACTTTGACACTGTACTAAATAAAAATCAAAACTCTTTTATGATTCTTTTTCTATATAACATTCTGCCAAAAAAATCCTAATACTTGTGATTACAATTGTAGATTAAATTGGACTATAATTAGTTTTTCAGATAATTGGGCCTGCTTTGTAATAGTAACATAGTTTGTTCATAACCTATACTGCCAAAAAGCTGCCAATGTAGTCTGTTTAAAATCTGAAATGTTTAAATTGTTACAATTCTAAAAAAAATAATATGTCCATCATAATCTGTTTAAATTGGCTCAGTGAGTTGCATAAAGAGCAGCACAGTTGTGACAGATATTTTTTTTTCTGTGTATTTTGATAGTGTGATGATGCAGAGATGAGGTGAATTTATCACTCATGAGAGTGAGAGTCTCATTTGATTTGATGAATGGTAATGAGTTTCTCTCACAGACTCAATAAAGAGGCCACAATACATCTCTCTTACCAATCACAGAAACAGGCAACAGCAGCTTACAGAATCATACAAAGGCAACAGCCCTCACGATACGGGAAGAAATTTAGGCTTCATCTTTGCACCTAAAAAAAGTCTCTCTCTCTCTCTCTCTCTCTCTCTCTCTCTCTCCCCGTTGCTCTGCACGACTCTTGTCTCTCATACTGTTTCCTACTGTACACTATTGTTTGTGTGTAATCCTCTCTCCCCGGCTCTTTGTTCCTCTGCATCTTTTCCCCATGTGCTCTCAAGTGGAGACGTCAGCTCTCCAAATCACAAACAACAAAAGCTGTAAACTTCTGGCTCACGGACCTTTAGTCTTGACAAAATGTTTATTTGTCTTCACAGGCGGGATTCGGGTTGGCTTGTAGCACAAATATTACAAACAAGAGATGAGATAACGAGAGGCTAGGAAACGGCACAACCAGCTCAAGAGTCGGGCAATACAATGCTACCAACACAACACTCAGTAAAGACAAATGACAGTCAGAGATGTATTATGTAAATGCTGAAAAAAGGACTACTGAAGCCCTATTTTCAGCTTGACGTCTGTAAACAGGAAGCTTCATTTATATTGAAGTATCGCTACTGTTGTGAGGGGTTTTGTAACTGTTAATGGGCTTCCTGTCAAAGTAAATACTGGGCACTGTGACAATACACATTGCTGCTCTGGTTAAAGGAGTAGTTTACCAAAAAATGACAGTCCTTTTGTTTTCTCACCTTCATGTCATTCCAATGTAACCCAGAATTATTCTAAATTTTTTCTTGAAGAAAGCATGTCATACGGGTTTTGAACAATATGAGGGTAAGTAAATGATGACAGAAAGTTCATTTTAGGGTGAACTGTCCCTTTAAGAGACACATGACACTGAAGTGTTGTCGGTGAGATTCTACATACACTTTCACAGACACACTTGCAGATGATGGAGATCTCTTTTGTGCTGTAGGAATAGATCTGTCTTTCAAGTGTTCGCTGATCTCCAGTGGACAAGCCACATTGCTCTCATCTCTGTCAACACACATCCACATGATTAACTATTTAACAGCACAGGCAAAAGCTAAAAGAGAAAAATTTGAAGGAAACGTACAGGAAATAAAGAAAAAATCCTGTTAGCCTCACCTGGGAAAACGGCAGAAAAAAAGAGGAATTCTTTCAGCTTACTGAAGTGTGTATGGCAGAACAGTTCTCAATTTACAGCTCTCTGGAAGCAACTGAACAACTACATTTCTGATTCAACTTCAGTCCAAAGTAAGACTATAACACAGTTGATTAAATCACACTATTCACAAATCAATTTAAACACAGTATGGCAAAATATCTTTGATGTAAAAAACACAGAAATCCCTGGCAATCCCATGCCATGGAGCCAAATTGGCAGAGACCAGTGAGACCAGCTGTACGAATTGGATGGGACTAGTTTTCTAAACTACGTTTGACTTTCAGTTCTTATCACTCTCTCATGTCTGCGATTTCATGTACCAGTTCAGACTGGACTAACATCTCTGTGTTTATTACAGAGGTGGGTGTGTTTTCTAGACGTGTTGTGGTTGCGTGCATCACATATGACGTATATGACTTTTAATGAAATGTGTATTAATATCATTTAAATGTATTATGATAACATTATCTAAATAAACTTCGCCTGAGTTTATATTAGTGGTTGCTTATAATAAAACCCACAGAAGTGAGCAGAAAAATCTAGACAAGTATCTTACCTGACACTGATGTTTCCGCGATTTGGCTCTCCTTAATAGTTTTATTATTTTATTTTATACCATATTGAAAGTTGCATCACGCGGAAGATTGGTGTGCAAATGGTGACTTACTTGTAGGTTGGCCAAAAACGCATGAGGAGAAGCGTTGGGATAATACAATATCAGCAATCACAGACATTTGCATTCAGACGGGATTAGATTTCTCAGAGGACCATTTAGTTAGCCGAAAAAGTAGGTAATTTGCTCTGGAATTTTTACAGAGGTTGTGTGAGAAAAACACAGACTTGGCAGATTCGCACAGGATTAAAATCGCAAAGTATGTCTATGAAAGCCTATATTCGCACGGGATTAGTATTATCTGGGGACCTTGTGTGATTTTCGTCAGCATTGGCCAAAGATGGCGGAAGAACATCCATGCCCAGAAATGGCTCCTCCTTTATTTATTTGTTTTGTCAATGAAACATGAAAATTATATTATGGCTGGATTAATTTTTAATTTTTTTGTTAATTGTAAAAAAAAAAAGTAATTTTATGCCGTTTCTTTTTATTACCCACCAAGTCCTTCGGATAATTAAAGGAAAAATTAACAAGGCATTCATTTAGCTTTAACATAAAAAATAACTTCGTCATTTTTTCATGTGTTTATTTTTGGTTTTATTACACTTTCTTCTAATACATCAAATAAAAAATACAGTTAAAATAATATCTCAAGCTTTATGCTTGATTTATTTGTAACACATTAACCTCAAAACCTTCTCAGCTTTCTCTTTCTGCAAATTGTATGGTGTAGCGATATGATGACAGCACCCAAAATACTATCAAACACTCCAACGCAGCTCCATTCTTTGCGGAAGATGGGTAAAAAGGCGCACAGCAAACAAAAACCTAGAAAAATTATATACGACCCGCCAAATGCTGGCCGAATCACAGAGATGCCGATTCGCACGGGACTAATATTATCACAGGACCTCGGT
>NW_015548239.1:830781-835844 GCF_001515605.1 Sinocyclocheilus anshuiensis | reverse complement strand
GACAACCTCCGCAATTATTACAAATGACTGGAGGTCACCAGGTAATACTAATCCCGTGCGAATAGGGTTTATGAAATGCAAATTTCTCTAACGTCCAAATAAGGCTTTTGATATTGCTTTTACACAACAGTTCAATAAACAAGAAGTTAATATTAATGTACGTACATTTTAGACACAATCTCAGCAGTGACTGTCTTTTTTTGCTCAGTCAATGAAAAAGATCCAAACGAAGTGGAATCGCTGTTGTGCGTTTCCTGGTAACACACGGTAGTAATGTTTTATTCCTGAATGGATCAAGGTTCAATGACTCCCTCATAGAGACATTTTTCTGCATCCGAAAACGCATATTCTTTGAGTAGGTACATCTTTTGAATAAGTATTTACTTTGCAACCATTAAAAGAAAATGTTTGAAAGTTATATATAGCATGTATGTAGCAGTGGCGAGCGGTGACCCTTTTTGAACCGGGTATGCTGAGTGATAAGATTAAGCCCCCCTCCCCCCTCCTCATCAAAGAGGAAAACACCGTGGCAGGTGTCGATTTAAATGTATGCACATTCCTACTTTATTTGTAAAGGAAATTCATCCCCAATCCTTCTTCTATAGTTTCAGGTAGCAGTATGTTTTGCCAGTGCCTGATTGTATTTTATATTTATTATTAATCAAACTGCCTGTATAATTGACATCAGATTCAATTAGACAAAAAAATGTAAATGTTGAGAACGAGTTGAAATTACTTGTACAGGCAGTTTGATTATATTTAAAATCTTTAATAGTTTACTCAAAGAGGAAAACACCGTGGCAGGTGTCGATTTAAAAGTATGCACATTCCTACTTTGTTTGTAAATGGAATTCATCTCCAATCCTTCTTCTAGTTTCAGGTAGTTATTCGAATGCTAGAAAACAGCTGCTTTTCCGAGTAAAAACCGCCAAATAAGGTAGTTACTTTATGATACGTAGCCTAATATTCAAAGGGTGGGGAGATGGGGGATTCCCCCGCACTATATCTCTCTGCATCGACTGAATTAGTTTTATTTATTTATTTAGGCTATTTATTCATTCATTCATTCATTTTTATTCCCAGTGAATAGGAGTTAAAACTCCCACCCGGGTGACACTACTCCAATAATAGGCCATGTAAAATACTAAAAAAAAATAAATAAAATTATTTTTTTTATTAAATAAATAAATAAATAAATAAAATAATTATAATAATAATATATTTTAAATATTGCCAAGTAACATTGCAAACAACAATAAAATCAGAAAAGGACTTTAATTGTAAGCTACACAAGTATACGGAAAATATACAGTTATGATGTTTTTTTTATCATGATTTAGTCGAGTTTCGGCAGTCGAGATCTGACAGCAACAGCGCATTTTTCCGCTTGGGCGAGCGCTTTGCGGACAGCTTACCTCGCGCATGAAATCTCCCGCAGACCAGCAAATCACTGAGAACGCGCTATAAATCCTGAAGGGTCGCCGTGATTTTGCCAAGTAAGACATGTTCCTGGATCAACATCTTTTGTTGATCCTGGATCAACATTACTGTCCAAAAATACAGACTTAACCCAATCCCTACCCCTAAACCTAACCTTACCCATAATTTATTCCTAAAATCAGAGGGAAATTATAGCTGATTAACAAGGGTGTAGAAGCACCTAATCCTGATTGTAAGCCTAAAACTGATATTTCCTGAAAAGTTATCTCTCAATTCGGATTGGTTGATTGGAATGATGTTCCAGGATCATGTTGTACTTGGTCAAATCACGCTCACCAATCCCGAAGAGTCATAGCAACAGAGCAGAGGTGAGAAAGCTGTGGAGATTCGCAGCTTATATGGACGGAACGCCACTGGTATGTAGTATGAATATAACCCAGACATACTGTAACCGTCATGTTGTTATTGTCATGTGACCTACCAGTGTCAGCTGCAATGCTTTACTGCCATTCACAAATCCTCTTCCATTGCCTGGTTGGATTGTAGAGTCCTTCAGATGTGCACTTCAGTTTGTGTTTTTCAGATGCAGCTATTCACTTGTTTCATTCCTGAATTAATTAGTAATTTTTTGAAGAATTGCTCTAATGAAAGATTTAATTGACTCACTCATAATGTCAGTAACTTGTTTTCTACCTGAATGGTTCAGTTTTTCTGAACGAATCACTTGAGTCAATGATTCAATTACTCTTTATAAAGTCAGTTCTTTGTTTCATTCTTGAATGATTCAGTGTTTTTAATTAATTGCTCAAGTGAGTGATTCAGTGACTCACTCATAAAGACATTCCTTTGTTTCATTCATAAATGAAAGAGCATTTTTTAACAAACCGCTTAAGTTAATGATTCGACACTTGTCACTTGTCGCCTCTTACTGTAACTTGCTGTAAAAGACACTGAAAAATCCCCACTACTACTGAACTAAAGAAAGAGAAAATGCTTTTATTAAATCCTGAAAAGGATTTAATAAAAGAAACATGTTTCCAAATTCCTGTTATCTTATCTCTTTGTCTCTCTTTCTTTCTTTCTTTCTTTCTTTCTTTCTTCTCTATTCTTTGTGTTTTGATAATATTAAATCGATATATCTTGCTTGTAAAAACTGAATCTGCTAATATGGGTGATGTAGGGGTTATTGTGACAGGGATTATGTATAGGCACTACAATGAAGATATATGACTCGTGTCATTGGGGCAGATTCTAAAGCCTCTGTTATCCTGTCTCTCACAGAAGACTGTGAGGTCAAACGCTGGCCATACAAGAGCCGTACATGATTTCAGGGTCAGAGTTACTTCTTTCCAAGATGTTAGTGTGGTGGCCTGCTGAATCCATCACAGCGGATGAATGGATCTGGTGGGATATTGGGATTATGATGAATGGGCCTGGAGTTAAAGATAGATGCATCACAGCTTTCATCTTGAAGGGCGGCACTGTGTTTTACAGAAGCTCTGTCATTGCTTGTGGAGGGAGAATTTGAGCAGTTTTCTTTTGTCATTTCTACACTGGCTCAGCAACTGGCTTATATGCTGCTAATGTGGTGACTCACAGATAGGATAATACCCACAAAGATGAGAGAGGTTTTGTTCATGGAATAATACAAAGAAAGTGAGATTGAATGAAGATGAATGTGCATGTTCTGTATTCTGTATATGGTCTGTCTTTGTGCATATACAGTAATAAAGTGGTATTCATATTCGGTTATTAATTGAAGCATTTTCAAGGCAGCACTTTATTTCTTCCAGAAATCTCTGCAATTATTTTAGCCCAAAGCACTTAATATACTAATTGTATTTGAATGTTTATTTATTTTTTGTAGCCAAAATGTTCATCCTTTAAAGTATAGTCGACTACAATGACATCTTCATATATATATTTAAATTAGCTTTTCACTTTTCATGGACAGGACAGTAGAAAGGAGACAGGAAACAATGGGAGAGGAGAGAGGGGAACAGAACCTGGAACTGGTATTCCTGTGTGGGGTTGCCTGAGGTCCATCTGTGCCACATGTCAAAGTGCTGCCCACAACCGATGGCTCCGACAACATCATCATCAACAACAACTGAGATCTATTTGCATACAGAATGTGACTGAAAAAAAGATGATGCATGATGCATTTACACCATACAAAAAGCTAAAACTTAATCTTACCTAAAACTTTACAACTATGCTTTTAATCATTTGTATATCCTTCAGGAATGATTACATAGAGGTTTCAAATTAAGATTTTTTTGTTGTTGTAGTGGCATCAGTTCAACTTCAAGGCCTTCAGAAATTAAGAAACTTTTGATAGAGTTGTTCTTTTGGATTGTTGTCTGTTTTATTGTATTTTCTGTGCTGATATTGACTGTAATCAACAGCCTGTGAAAGCATATCGACAAAGAGCAGGTGTGTGTGTGTGTGTGTGTGTGTGTGTGCATGTTTATGTGGTTTATGAGGACACAAATTTGTATAATAACATGGGTATGACATAGGTATTACACCGTGATTTATGAGGACATTTTCAGTGTCCCCGTAATTCAAAAGGCTTATAAATAATTCAGAATGAGTTTTTTTGAAAATCTAAAAATGCACAAAGTTTCCTGTGAGGGGTAGGTTTAGGGGTAGGGTTGGTGTAGGGCAATAGAATATACGGTCTGTACAGTATAAAAACCATTACGCCTATGGAGAGTCCCCATAAACCATAAAAACAAACCTGAGTGTGTGCGCGCACACTTGAGTGTGTGTTTCATTTTAGTTTTAAAAGAGAAGGGGAAAATGTGACAGCTGCTGCCTAGGCAACCACCTCACACACTTACATGAACATTTTCACCTGGGCGTGTAACAAAAGCACAAATATGTGAACCTCTGAGATGAATCCTGAAAGGGCTACTGATTTCTGCTTGATGTTGAGGGCTCTGTCATAGACAAAAACGTGTTTGGGGACAAAAAGTCATCATGTAAGACCTGGCTTTCAGCAACTGTCCTGTTCCTCCTTCTTAATCTTTTTCCCCCTTACCCTTTTCTTTGCAATCATTTTTGATCAATCACAATCTCTCTTCCTCCGTCTCCCAGCTGGCGATGTGGGACTCTGATCGTGGGCTGAACGGCAGTCTGAGGGAGAACCGGGCTGAGCATGGCATGCAAGGAATTACTCTGAAAGTGGTGACCTTACTGGTGCGTATTTCAATAAATCTGATTCAGCTCCCCTAGGTACAATCAGCATCTTGCTGATGTCAGATTACTCTTACAGTCACTGTTGAATAAAAAACATGACATGATTTTCATACAGTAAGTAGGGCATGTTCATGGAATAACATTCCTGTCAAGCAATCATTTCTGATCCCCCTAAAACTAATTTTTGATGCAAGATTGTTGTTTAAGCCACTAACCCCATTCCTAAGCCTAACTGTCATCTTAATGCTAATATCAAATCTGACTGGTAGATAGGAATGTTATTCCAGGAATATTATTCCAACAGATATGTATAGATTAAATAGTAGGAGCTTTATTCCAGAAATAACAAATAATTTTCCAGGAATGTGTCCTACTTGTTTAAAGGGATAGTTCACCCAAAAATGAAAATTCTGTCATTA
>NW_015548239.1:815665-830312 GCF_001515605.1 Sinocyclocheilus anshuiensis | reverse complement strand
AACGAAGGTCTTACGGGTTTGGAACAACATGAGGGTGAGTAATTAATGACAGAATTTTCTTTTTTGGGTGAACCATCCCTTTAATGATGTGAAATGCAGAGAAACATTGCATTGTCATCTGTTCTTACACTCCATCTAAGAGCATACTATTCAGATCTACATTTGAATGGCCATGATTCTAAAAATTCTGGTATCAATCTCTTAGTCTATGCCAGTGTTTTTTGGCCCACTTATATGCCCAAATATAATTTTATAACAATTTTACACATTGTTATAATAAGAAATACAATTCTAAAATATGTCCAACTATTTAAAAAAATCTAATCAAATTGAATTGAAATCAGAATCGAATTGAGAGCTTGTTACTGGAATATATCATGGATTACAGTGACATTTGTTGTTCAAGTTTCTCATAAACACTATACTGAATAATACCACATGGTTGCACTGTGTGGTTTTTGTCTTGTCTCTCATTAGACATCAGTATTTTTGTCATGCAGACTCTTGATGGTTTTCTCTAGGGATTCCTATGGGGTTTGATCTTTATTTATTCTCCACTCTATCTCTGTTGTGGTCTCTCTAAATACAATTACAGTGCACAAGCTTGAGTCTCAGATATTTCATCTGTCTGTATTTGAGTGCACAGGGCCTGCTTCATGAACAGTCAATCTTGTTTGGTGGCGATATGCCTTATTGCAAATTGCCCAGGTGAATTTAAAAAGGTAATTTATGTCTGATGAGGCATTGCACGCTTCTCTGGCCATAGTATATCAGGTCAGCTGAAACACTTCATTTAGATTAACCTGAGACCAAAGGGTCCCGGCTTTCACTGGTAAAAGTCTCACGTCAGCCAATGGTTTGAATGTGACAGAAAACCAATCTGACCACATGTCACAGTCTGAACAGATGGATTCACCACAGAAATGTTCTCTGCTTTCATCTTTGCTTCCCCTTCAAATGAGTAAATGATAAGATGCAATCTAAATCTGTCTGACACTAATGGCAAATAATAGCTATGTCAGCTTTTAAGCCTGTCCATTACTGTCAAGATGCTGCAGGAGATACATGTGAATTGTGGGAAATCTATTCTAATGCCATTGTTTGAAAACATTTGCAAATGAATCCTCTTGTATATATTGAGAACAAGATCAAACAAAAAGTGTGGTATGCATGCATGATCATTCAAAAGTTTGGGGTTAGTAAAAAGTTTTAAAAAGAAATTTATATTTTTATTAAGCAAGGGTACATTAAATTGAGTGAAAGTGACACTTAAGACATATAGAATCTTATACGATGTTACAAAAGATTTGTATTTCGAATAAATGTTCTTTTGAACTTTTTGCGCACCAGTTTTCAACACTGATAATAATAACAGTGTTTCTTGAGCACCAAATCAGCATATTAGAATGATTTTAGAAGGATCATGTAAGACTGAAGACTAAGAGTAATGGCTGCTGAACATTCATCTTGGCCATCAGAGAAATAAATTACATTTTAAAATATATTAAAATAGAATACACTTGTTTTAAATGCTAGTAATATTTCAAAATATTACCATATTGATCCAATATGCAGCCTTGGTAAGCATAAAAGACTTCAAAAACATTAAAAATCCTAACAACCCCAAACTTTTGAATGGTAGTGTTTGCGTGGACAGAACAAGCATGTTCATCCTTTCATCGCTGCTTAATTTAGTTCCAAATCAGGTTTCCAAAATATAAAATAATTAAAATAAATAAACAAGTGAATAAAATGAACCCCTGAATTTCTCTGTTGTCTTCAGGAGGAGCCGTTCGTAATGGTGGCAGAAAACATTCTAGGTCAGCCCAAAAGATATAAGGGATTTTCCATAGATGTTCTAGATGCCCTGGCCAAAATTCTGGGCTTTAAGTATGAAATGTATCAAGTGGCTGATGGGAAATACGGATCTCCTCAGGCCAATGGGTCTTGGAATGGACTGATTGGAGAACTAATGGGGAAGGTGAGATTCACATTCATAAAGACTATTCCATATGTTTCTTTTATGTGAAACTGTGTATTAATATTAGTCAATTAATTGTTAACTGCTTTAGGCACATATGGTTGGCGTTGCACTTTGTTTATTCAAATTTACTGTCTTGTAACTTGTATAAGTGTACTGTCACTTATATTATCTCAGACTGCATGTACATTTATTACTATTTAGAGGGCAGATGTGGCTATTTCAGCCATCACCATCACTCCTGATCGAGAGAATGTGGTGGACTTCAGTAAACGTTACCTGGATTATTCTGTGGGAATCCTGATGACTAAAACAGAAGAGAGACTCAACATCTTCTCCTTGCTGGCACCGTTTGACCTGGCGGTGTGGGCCTGCATTGCTGCTGCCATTCCTGTGGTGGGTGTCATGGTCTTTCTGCTCCGACGCATCCAGTCTGTCTGCTCCCAGAATCCTCCAGGGCCCCACCAGCCTGCTTCTGTCACGACGTCCTTCCAAAGTGCCATCTGGATCGTCTACGGAGCCTTTGTACAGCAAGGTGAGTTAGGTCACGTCACGTGAACATGAGGGATGAGGTATTGCTGAATGATCACCTCACTTGGATGATGCAATCAGTTGCTGACATTCTCGTCTGCAGGAGCACAGAAGGTACAGCTTTTTAATACTTTTATTTTAAGAAAATATCTTTTCAGCAGAATATATAATTCTTCAAATGTTTCTCAAGTACAACTTACAGCACTAGAGACAATCCCTAGAGTCCTACATTTTGACTGTTTGACAAAATAAATTATTCCATAGGAATTCTGCAACTCACTATTAACAGCTGCATGTGTCTAAAGGTGCCTATGAAGAGAGGAGCAAGTGTGTTTTGTTGAGGTTTTAAATAAATGCCTGCACTTTTCCGTTCTGCGTACTCTGGGAATCTTGTCTATACCAGACTGACTCTAAGTGTCTCTGTGCGCTTTCAGATGTAGCAAGTTAGACCAAGATGCTAGCAATTTACAGCAGCTGCTGAATGACATTTACAGGATTTTTTTCTACAGCTGTTTGCCAATTTGTAATTATAAGCCTTGGACCCATAAATTGATAATGAAACACACGGCGAGTAATTATGAAAATAGGTTTTGCATTTGGGTCACCTTTTTAAATAAACATTTACTTGTCACTTATGAAGGACAATCATATGATAGCAGGTGTGCTATACTGTTCAAATTGTGTCAGGCCTCCTAGTAGCAACCCTCATTAAAAAATAACACATCATGAATAAACAGCTCTGCTTAACAAGTGTTAAGAGCCTCAAAGGGGTAGTTCACCCAAAATTAAAGGGATAGTTCACCAACGAATTCTCATTTTTGTATGACCTTTCCCTTTACGAGCAAGCAAAATTTTGCTTATTGTCCATCATCAGTCCTCTCAAGTGGCCAGTTGGACAAGAGACACACTTCTGTGCAATTTTTTGAAAGAAAGAAATACTTTTATTCAGCAAGGATGCATTAAATCAATCAAAAGTGACCGTAAAGACATTTATAATGTTACAAAAGATTTATATTTTAAATAAATGCTGTCCTTCTGAACTTCCTATTCATCAGATGATACTAAAAACATATATTAAGCAAAATATTAAGCAAAACAAACATTATTAGCATTAATAAGACATTTTATTTTCTTGCAAATCAGCATATTAGAATGATTTTTGAAAGATCATGTGACACTGAAGACTGGAGTAATAGCTGCAGAAAATTCAACTTTGTCGTCACAGGAATAAATTACATTTTAAATTATTTTAAAATAGAAAAAAAAAATTTATATATATAATAATTCAAAATATTACTGTTTTTACTATATTTTGATCAAATAAATGCAGCCTTGGTGAACGTAAGAGACTTCTTTCAAAAACATTTAAAAAATCTTACCGACCCCAAACTTCTGATCGATAGTAGCTATTTCATTTCCAGTCATATATAAATTTGTCATATTTTACTTTGCCCTAAAATACATGCTACTATGTTGTAAATGCAACTAATCCTTAATTAAAAAAACTTATATTGTAACTATATTGTGAAATCCACTAACTAAACTTGCACGTTGGTGAGGAGGTGCATGTTTAGAACAAAAATGATTCAAAGATTCAAATTTTATGTCTGGGCATATTAAAAAAATGCACAAGCACTTTTTTTTCTTGGGAGGTTAAATTTGAAACTAGCTCACTCTCAACCCTATAATGAGCGTGGTTGCCCACTTAACCTTTGACCTTTCCAATTACAGACTCTTTGGATATCCTTTTAGGCCTAAAGGGATATTTCAGTTCTCAGATAATTTGGCTCAGTCCCAAAAGAAAACTTATAGCCCCTAACGAGCTCCACTGAGCATGATAGCGCCAGATCTTTTCCCTGACTGTTTTATTCTCACCGTCTCTGTGTCAGTGATGACATTTCCAAGGCTGTGTGCGCTGGAGAGGAATATTGTGTTGACATTTCAGCACAGGCTTATAAGGTGTTGAGCTTTTCTGAGAAAATGGGTGATGGGAGAATGAATCTTATTACATGGCTGCAGTGCTGTGTCACTGCCAAAAAGCAGCGGGAAGAAAAATAATGGAAGGCTGAAATGAGATAAAATCACAGATGTAGACAAGGGGTCAAGGTTTAGTTGGTTAGCATGAACCAGTTAGACCCTGCTGTCTAAAAACCCTGCATTTTTCTCCATTCTTTGTGTTTTGTTTTTTTTGTATCAATGTATCTTTGAATTGGTGTAAACAATGACGAGCAATCCGTAGAATGTTTTCTCTTCTTCCTTGTGTTTGCAGGTGGTGAATCCTTCATGAGTTCAATGGCTCTCAGGATTGCAATGGGAAGCTGGTGGCTGTTTACCCTCATTGTCTGTTCGTCCTACACAGCCAACCTGGCAGCCTACCTCACCGTATCCCGCATGGACAACGCTGTTCGGTAAGCTAACTAGTCCAGCTCTGTATCACAGCGCAAGAACTCCACACATCTGCAGATGCTTGTCCATATGCAGGCTTGTAAACCCTGACTCATCACGCTGTTGTCAACATGGTGTGTCATAGAGCTTTATTAAAGCTGTCACATCACTAAACGTAGCTCTGGGTTAGGATATCACGTCACTGGATTGCCATCATTAGCATCAGATTAGGGCCTGCACAACTGCTCATTTTTACTAGTTGACTAGTCATTCAGAAAAGAATACAATAAGTCTGTCGGTCAGTGTTTACCTTATGTAAATGGATCACAATGCACTGTACCGTTTCAGCAAAGTTCAACGCTGGGTTAACAGGGTATGTGGGGTGAGAAAGTGTCTACTAGTTTATGTGGGATAGAGAACATGAAAATGTGTGTATCTTCATTATTACATGGCTGCAGTCATGTGTCACTGCCAAAAAGCAGCAGTAAGGAACATAATAGAGGATGAAATTAGATAAATTCACAGAGGGGTTCAGTGATATAGACAAGGGGTGTTGAACATGTTTGATATCCTCCGACTAGATGGATTCAGAGTCAGGAATTAAAAAAATATATATTTTTTGTCTTTGCCCATCACTGCACTATTTTCTGGAAAATGTCAATTAAAATCTGCAATCTGGCTAAAGTCGTATAGCGTATTCAAGCTTTAAATGTCATTTTTTTAGGTGGTTATTCATTAGAATTTTGGCTTGTGAATATGCTTAATGAACTTAGACCATCTCAGGTGTCCGCAGTGGCAGTGTGCTTTGCTTAAAATGTGCTTTTTGAGCACAAATCTCTGTAGTGTTATTTTTTATTTTTACCATTGCATAATAGCAGTTCTGTTGTCACTATATAAAATTGACTATTTAGTCATTTGAAGGGGAAATGAATAGTTGATACTGACCCAATGTGACAGAACTAGTCAACGCAAACCCCATTCGACTCTGAATTTTCGAGGAAGTCTAAAATTGAAAGTAGAAACATTGTGAGTCAGTTAAATATTTCATATTTCTTCAAATTAAATCTGAAATCCCAGCATGCCGGCTGTCTCTTAGAGACACATTGGCCCTTCACTTCCCAGTAGGGAGCTCACAGTTCCTGACATTCTCCATAAATTCCGCGAAAGGTCGCCTCATATTAAAATCCTTTCTTTTTTTCCCTTTGTGTAGACGCCAGAACCTTTTCTTCTCCTTTTATGTGTTTTAGGTGTTTTGTCAATGCAGGCTACTCCCACGTCAGAGAAATCTCATACGCGTGTTGTTATAAACACACAGGTCTTTTTTATATTTATACTTGATGTGCATATAGTTTCCTTCTGCCTCTGTAAATGTTATCTGCCTGATCATTGAATTCTGCCCTCTCAGCTTGGCTGAAAACCCAAGACTGGAGAAGCTTATTGCATTCTGTCCCTCTGAATTCTGACTTTATATTCCTGGCGGACCTGTTAGCTTACCAGTGAAATGCCTCACACCGTTTGCCCAAAGGTTCAGCTTTGGAACATTAATAGAGAGTTTGGTGCCGTCACATTTCTTATTCAGCTCTTGTGAGTGTGTGTGTGTGTGTGTGTGCGCGTGTGTGTGTGTGTGTGTGTGTGTGTGTTGAGCCTCTGGGGGATTATTTCTTCCGTCTCTCAGTGGCAGCATCCACAGCTGCTATGGTTGTGCTAATCACCTTGTTTATAACTGTTATTAAAATCAGGCAGCCCTGCTGGTGCATGATACGGTATCGTTAGCACGCTGGGAGCCCACTGGGAGTCTTAGATCTCTCACCAGCCTTAGATGTAAAATGGGATTCAGGCTTGACAAACGTTGTGTTCAGTCCTGAGGTTCCCAAATGGGCTGTGATTGGCCGATGGAAAGGCTGCTGATTGGCCAGTTAGTTGACTTGCCATCCAAAGAGCTGTGCTGATTTGTATGCTATATATGCTATATAAAAATCAGTGGATGTGTAATTGTGTGTATAAAATGGTCTACTGTTTTGCATTGTGTTTGTAAACTATTGTGGGAGCATTTAGTGACCCTTTTAATTTGCATGATTTATGAAGCGGTTACTTTTTCTTTTTCTTTTTTTTTTCCGCTTCAGAACAGATCATTAAGCCAACTTTTAAGCCAATTATGGTTTAATACAGCACCATGTTTCTTTGCTAAGTTGGATGTAGGGCATCTAGAACATTCTCATACAAAACAAAAACAAGATAATGGATCACATCCAAATCCATTTCCCCATTATGGTTAATAATACCTTTTATAGAGCACCTCTATTGATTTGTACTGAAAGAAACTCAGAGGCATGGAGTTTGTACTTACCCGCTAGATACCCTGGGAAATTGCATTACATGTTTAGGACTGTCAGTCAATGTAACATTTTACATAATATTCTGATTAATCGATCAAATTGATTGCAAATTGAAGCATACAGATCAATATCTGCTTATAAAAAAATCTAATTAAGATTATTTAAACATATTTGAGATTTATTTTTACAATGTTTGTTTAGTAATTTATAGATTTTTTATGTGATTTATTTTATATTGCAGTTATATATGTGTAGCTCTAACTTTTTTTCCTCATTAGGACAATAAAAGTATATTCAGTTGATCTAAAAAAATAAAAACTATTTATTAATTCAATTTTTTTCATTGTTGGTTTATGTAAATGCTTCAGGTGGACATCTTTGGCAATTTTGTCGTTTCTCCATGTTTTTTTCAGCATCTCACACAGTGAGCACATTTTAACTTCAGTATGTCAAGTTAAAAACACTTCAGTGATTGAAAACACATCCAATGACCCCTGCATTCATTCTGTTCCATTCATTTGCATACCGTCTAGTTATTTTTGAATGCAAGAACACATTCCGTGTTAACAGCTCATTACTCATTCTTTGCTGCCTGCTCTCAATAAGTGTGGTTTGGTGAAGTGTGTTGTCTAAAGTAGCACGTGGATCACAGGTCATAATTAAATTCATGTTTTTTTTAACACATTATTTATTTTTAGAAGTAATTGTAAGTTGCTAGGTGCGGTGGTCATTAACTACAACTTTATAAATTACTTTTTTTTTTTTTTTATTATAGCACAATGGAGACTGTGACCTCATACATGCTATCTCTATAATTTTCACTGTAGGCAGACTATAAACTTCATTCTGTTTGCACAAGAACCAGTGGAAACAGGAACTAATTATAGAGTTATAGTGTTGCTCAATCCATGTTTTGTCGACTGAACTCCAAAATGTATATTAATAGCATTCTGTATCTCATCTCAGTATAATGATGGTGCATCTGTCCGCATGGGTCAAATTAGAGACCAAATTAGGCTCAATAAGATAGCTGGCATGACGCAAGCACATTTTTTATTGTTTTTTAAAATGTTAAAACCTGAAGAAAAAAAATAGAATTGCTAATGACACTGATTTACACTGCCGTTCATTTTAAATGTTTTTGAAAGAAGTCTCTAATGATCACCAAGGCTGATCAAAAATAGCAATGAAATAGTAATATTGTAAAATATATTTACAATTTGAAATAACTCCTTTATATTTTATTATATTTCAAAATGTAATTTATTCTTGTGATAGAAAAGCTGAATTTTCAGCATTCATTACTCCAGTCTTAAGTGTCATATGATCGTTCAGAAATCATTCTAATACACTGATTTGGTGCACAAGATACAGTTTTATTATGATCAGTGTTGAAAACATTGTGTTGCTTTGCTTATTTGTTTATTTATCTACTTATTTATGATTTATTATATTTTTTTCAAGATTTTTTGATAAATAGAAAGTTCAAAAGAACAGTATCTATTAGAATAGAATAGAAATGGCATTTTTTGCTTTCACTTTTGATTAATTTAATGTGTTCTTTCTGAATACATATTAAGTTCTTTCAAACAAAATCTTTGAAATGTTGAATGTTAAATCTTGAATGAAAACAATAAACTGCTTTGCCACAGCTTTCAAAAGAAATTTTCAATTTCAGAACTGCAACATTTTTTCAGGAAAGTTAAAACTGTACAAAAGCTGCTCAGCAGGGTTTGGAGTATAAACGGCTATATCATAAATACAATGAGATGATATTGTAGCGAAAAAATATATATTGTGTGTTTGATTGGTCCAGACGCTACAATATCATATATTTTTTTCTCCTCCAGCTGTGGTAGTGGCACTATAATTAAACTGTTCTGATTTTATCTTCTCAAGATTAACAATCTGACTCATTGAATCTGCAAATAATTGTGTGGTCCTGTTAAAAAGCCTTGTCAAGGGTGATGGAAGATGCTTATCTCAACATGAAATCACTCCCCACTAAAACCAGAACGAGAAGTCACACAGTGTCATTACGCAAGAGAGAAGAGCAGCCGGCTGCCCTAAAAACATCAAACATGGGCTGCATGGCATCAGAAGTTGCAGATGGAAGGTAGCAGCTGTGAGCGGCAAAATCATTTAGAACTGTATTTTGTCAGGGGGTATTTTCCTCCAAATAATTCAAATAATTAATGAATACATAGTGTTTATGCATTCATTCATTATTTGTGGCAGTTTTAGTGTTGTTGTGTCTAGTCTGCCTTTTCATTAGGGACTGATTGTTGCATGAGCTCTTTCATTGTTATAATCTGCAGTAGAGAGTATTGTTCGCCCGTTGGTCTGGCTTCTACCTTTCTTGTACTTTTGCACTTTTTTTCACCATGCAAAAGAAAAACCAATGATTTTGTATTTTTTTCTAGACCCTTTTGAAGTCTACATTCAGTGTGGGGACAGCAATTTCGGTGATTGTTATAATCAGGCCACAGCCATCTAAACTGAAAACACATTTTAAAACCATTTCCACCCTACCAATTGCTACATTTTCACTACAGTTTAAATTTATTAAAGCTTTTCACAATATGTTAATTAACAGCAGCTTTCCAGCCCACACATTTTTAATCACTTTAATAGAAAACATGCATACATACTACATGCAAATACTGTATATAGGCAGATGAGCAAATGTAAACCAGCCAAATATTTTCATGCTGTTGGATTGGTACCAGGGCCGGCCCGTGGCATAGGCGACATAGGCAGTCGCGGCCTCGTTGTGACCATCGTGCGCTCCTACACCCATATATTAAGCAAACACTGACAATTAAAATTTTAGTACTGATCGATCATCGAACTGATTAAAATAATGTTAGAATAAAATAAAATTGACATCAACGAAAAATCATAAGATTTGACAACATGTCATGTTGGACTAATTTAAACACTTTCTGCGTCATGACGTAATTATAATACATCATCATAACGCATTAATTATGCATGGAGCAAGCATAGTTTTGCCATTTATGTGCTCTGAAAGGATAATTTCTAAAAAAATAAATAAATAAAAAAAAGAGTGAAATAAGAAAATGATCAGGGGCAAAAGGCAGGAAGCGATGCAAAAAAAAGAGGAGCAGAAAAAAGAGCAATATAGAGGTAAGAATCACAAGTTAATCACTGTGTATTTGCCCTTGATGTTTATGAAGTATTTTGAAATAGCCTTTTTAGAACATCTTAACTGGCAACACTGACACTGTGGAACGTTTTTGCTCGAGTTAACTGCTTATTTAATTTTACTTTATTTTCTTTAAAATAAATGTAAGCTTCTGTAATGTTGTTTTAATTTCAGTTACATTACTGCTTGATTTTAATTCACCAAAAGTGCACTAAATGTCTTTTGAAAGAGACCATGACTAGGACTATAATCTAGCATTCATGAATTAAAATAATTTAAGTTTAAGTATGCCAATTTCCACTGTATGCACAAAATGGAAATGAAATGGGTATGCTAGCTTGCTGGCTAACACCTACAAATAAATTACAATATGTAGCCTTTATTTTGTTGCCTTTGTTGTCTGTTAGACTCTTTTAGGCATTCCATATTTCTCATATTTCTCTTTGTTGTAATAAGTACTTGTCACTGTAGGCATAGTTGTGGGTTGCATTTCTCTGTTTGGGAGTATAGCTTATGTCTAGTCTCTTCGATATTTGAACAGATTCGATTGGAAAATACCTACAAATATAATAGGTTTTTTTTGCACCTTTTTGTTGATTTAATTTCTAATTTAATTTTTGTGTTAAACTTCAGGTGACTGTAAGTCACATTTGTTTATTTATTATCACAATTTATTTACTACTTATTTATGTTTATACTTATCAGTATGTTTTTTTATTAAAATAAAGGTAAGCTTCTGTAATGTTGTTTTAATTCCAGTTACATTACTGCTTGCTTTTAATTCACCAAAAAGTGCACTTTTGAAAGAGAACATGGCTAGGACTATAATATAGCGTTCGTGAATTAAAATAGTTTAAGTTTAAGTGTGTCATTCTCCACTGTATGCACAAAATGGAAATGAAATGGGTATGCTAATTAGATTTACTGATCTGTAGCTCTGAAAATAGTTTTTCTTTTGCACTTTTTTGTTGATTTGCACTTTCATCTCTAATTTAATTTTTGTGTTATTCTTCAGGTGACTATAAGTCACATTTGTTTATTTATTATCACAATTTATTTACTACTTATTTATGTTTATACTTATCAGTATGTTTTTTTAATGGAGGGGGGTCTAAAATCTCGCCTAGGGCACCAACAGCGCCTGGGCTGGCCCTGATTGGTACTTACAGAGCCAGTTCAAGCAGTAATGGTAGTGTAAGATAAGGGACTTTCATTAACCCCCAAATTACTCTATTGAAATGCAGCGTATCAGTAGCTCGACCTCACACCTCTGTGATTCATGAGCGCATTTGAGAGGAATAGTGTCATCAAGAGGTGAAGGACACATCGCCAGGGTTTTAATCAATTTAATTGTTGTATATATATATATATATATTTCAGATTCTAAACTTTTTTTAAATGAACTGTCTCCATAGCAAGTAATGGTATTCTATAGCCTGAGGACATGTAACACTAACACCAGTGCTAAACATGGACATTTGCTAATTGTTTAGATTTTAATCCAATATATTTGCACTATATCCATTGTTTTTCAAATATTTCATTCCATTAATTGTGATTTACTTCGCCTCATTTAATTTAGTCTCTGAACTAGTATGAGGTGTGAATGTTCTGTTCTTTAAAATTTTACAGTCATGCTAATAAAGCTTTGCTCACTCTAATTCTAAGAGAGCAATTCAAAAATAGAGTGAAATAATATTATCTATGTGTGTACACTGTTACATGTTATTCATTTGGCTGAAAAGCACTATATGATATGCCTAAATGGTTGGTTCCAGTGAGAGTATGATTTTAATTGTCTGATGCTTTTTTCACACTGTTTAGGTAGGTTGAGAAATGTACCATTCACAGCTTTTTTGTTGTTGTTGTTGTTTGAGGCATATCTAGACCTCCAGATTGTTTAAAAACTAAAATAATAAATCAAATTATCCAGCACATGCCAGTGAACACAGTGTTCAGCAATTTAGCAAACACATTCTGAATATCAATAAGACATCAATCATTCTTAGCATACAGTATGTTAATTAGCTAAATTTCCATTCTTCCACACTCTGTTGTCATGTCTGTTTTTAATTTTAGTATAATGTGCACTTTAAATAATATATGTCCCTTGTATATCTTTTATTACTTTTCTTCTGAATCCAGAACATTTCAAGACCTTTCCAAGCAGACAGAGCTGAGCTACGGAACGGTGAGAGACTCTGCTGTGTTCGAGTATTTCAGGGTGAAGGGCACGAACCCCTTGGAGCAAGACAGCACTTTCGCCGAGCTGTGGAGAACTATCAATAAAAATCAGGGACAGGACAACTCTGTGACCTCTCCTGCTGAAGGCATCCGCAAGGTATCAGACACAGTCCTGTTACTTACAGATGAGGTGGGGAGTGGGGATCAAGAGTCCACATATGTAGCGTAATCAAAGTGATTTCAAACTTTATGATGCTAAGGACCTTTAAATATCATTGCGTCTGTTTATTTTTTATATATACAGACCAAATATAAATACATTTATGTTGCAAAAAATGTATATTTCAAATACATTGTTCTTTGATCATTTGATCAAAGATTTGATCATTTGAAGACTAGAGTAGTGGCTGCTGAAAATTCAGCTTTGCCATCACAGGAATAAATTGCATTTTAAAATATATTAAAGTAGAAAACAGGTATTTTCAATTGTAATAATATTTCACAGTGTTACTGTTTTTACCATATTTTGATCAAATAAATACAGCCTAGGTGAGCATAAGAGACTTTAAAAACATTTTAAAAATCTTACTGATCCCAGACATTTGAACTGGAATCTATAATGTCTGTGATAAAAGTCTGATATAGAAAATAAAAATAAAAACATTTACAGGCAAATTTGGTTTTCCTACTGTCAAAAAATAGGTACATCAGTAGATTGATACATAGTCAGGTTCTTAACATTTATAGTTAATGTGTTACTGCTTTCAGGCACATTCAGAAAACAAAACATCTATAATACGAGTTAGCATGTTAACAGTGATAGATCAAACAGTAAATCTAGTCCTTTGAATAATTAATTTGAGAAAACCAGTAGGTTTTTCAAATTGGGCAACTAAACTGACCCAGTAAAAACTGCATAGATAGCACCTGAAACGAAGAAGAGGAGCTATTATGAAACTGAAAAAGCTCAAACCTTTCAAATCAGCACCATTCCTGTTAATGAGGGTTGAGAGCTGTCCGTGGTTCTGAATGTCTTCTGTGTCGTGATTCGTGAGAGCTGTCCGTGGTGCTGGTAAAAGCTTTTCTGTGAACTACCGTGTGCATGATGCTGGCTGGCTATCGGAGGCTCTTTGTAATCCAAAGCATGTCTCACAGAACACAAAAAGAGCCCACCAGTAAATTGCAGTCTGTTTAGGGTTACAACAGAACAATTCTGGCATCTTGCATCATTAAAGAGAGAAAAGGAAATGTAGCATGCAAGTCTGACAGAGAACATGAGAAAACTGCTTTAGACTATCAAGATAAATAATCATGGCGCAGGCAATTTAATATACATCCATATTGTGCAGTCATAAAAAATTATTCATATGCTGCTGAATGCATTCATGTATCTTTTGCTTGTTTGGTAAAACTTTCAAAGTCACTTTGTATACAAACTGTTGCTGATGCCAAGAGAATCTTTAAGACACTTGATATCCACATCAAACCCTTTTATAAAACTTCAAAAATTGCAGCTATTAAATTTCACAGCTCGTCTTATTCTTATTAGTCACATATCCACTGGAATGCGTTTTGCAAGAGACATCACCAAACCATGAATCTTTTATGAGAGTTTTTCAGCCCAGTTACATAACTGGCTATTAAGCTAACAATTCAGCTGGCTCAGAATTGATTTCTTAAGCAGAATAATGAAAAGAGATAAGACACAGAGAAATTGAGGCCTGTACGGCTGCACCCACGCACTTTGGATGGTGTTGAATAATGCTATTGTTAGGCCATCCATGCTGAAGAGTTAAACTTCCAGTAATTGGCCAAAAGATTCACATGTATATGAGTGTTTCTTCAACTATGGCCACTTTTGTCCCTGTGGACTAGAAAATAAATTATCTTACAGCAAACATTTCACACCCTCACTAGTTTAATGTGTTTGCTAACAATGTCCAGTAGTGTATGGACATTTTTCACTCGAGAATTTTGTCATTTTTATGTTGTGGAAATGGCGCCATAACCAATGGACATTTCCAGGTTTAAATTGTAATATATGTGTGTGTGTGTGTGTGT
>NW_015548239.1:811217-815564 GCF_001515605.1 Sinocyclocheilus anshuiensis | reverse complement strand
TATCAGTTAATGAAATTACGGTATTTAACTGTAAATTTAAGTTAAAACCGTAAAACCTAAAACGTTGCTACTAAAATTCTGTAAAAAAAATTACCGTAAATTTTACGGATTTTTTTTTTACAGTGTAGTTAAGAGGTTAGATGCGTACATATGAACCGGCGGGACATAAGTAAATGAGAAAAAGTGTGACGACATAAGAGAACTGAATTCGGTCCGGTTTTCTGAGCACAGACACTGAAGCATACACACAGAAAGCGCGTCTCACAGCGCGCAAGTACTCTTTCGCGTCGCATGAATGGAGAATTACACACAAAATGATATCGAATTGTCCGTTTTGACGAGTTTTCGCGTAAACACAGTTGATTACGTGTTAAGAGAACATGTATCAGTACATTGCATCAGGGTCTCCTTCTCCTGCCTGGCTCTTTGGCCCGCATCACTCACCACAGAGCAAGCCTATTCTTGATAAATCTGCTATGAAAACATGGGAAAAGCCGACGCAGAAGAAGTTGTCCAAGTCATTGATGTTAATCAAACAACAACAGAAAGACAGAAAATCATGCACTGCTCTTGACTAGACTATGACTAAAACTAAATCAAAATTTGCTGTCAAAATTAACACTGGTTTGCACATACAAGGAATTTGTTCTGGTGACAGAAGCTTGCAGTACACAGAGACAACAACAACAACACACAGAAAATAAAAATACACATATGTATCGATTTTATGTATCGATATTACGTAATCGATTCGACATATAACAGTGTTGTCAAATCGATTACATATGTGTATTGTGTATGTTTATATGTATATAAATAAACACACATATATGTATATATTTAATAAATATTTATATATATATATATTCATATTTATCTGATTTATATTACATAAATATAAGTATTTATTACATATATTTCTTAAATATTTACATGTATGTGTTTGCATTTATATAATATACGCAATACACACACATATATAATGTAAATTTTAAGCAGCAAAAACTGTTTTGATCATTGATGAGAGTAATAAGAACCATTATTAATAATTAAGCCCCAATAATAAATGATGATAACTAAGCACCAATCAGCATATCTGAATGATTTCTGAAGGATCATGTGACACTGAAGACTGGAGTAGAGGCTGCTGAAAATTCATCAGTCATCACAAGAATAAATTACATTTTAAAATATATTATTCTACTTGTATACCTTTAATAGATTTGATATCAATGCTTTAATACGTTGAGAGTATCCAAATCCTAGTAATGGATATACACTTGAAAGACAAACTGTAAATATAATTTCAGGCAGTGACGGATATTTGTAGTACTTTACAAAGCGATAGGGAAAATTTGATGTTTATATGGAAGAGCCAGGAGACGGTAGCTTCTTTGTCATTTCTTCTTTGACACCCTTTTTTTTGTTTGTACTTGTCATATGAAAGTTTGTCATAACTGTGTGGCTGCGATAGAGCCTGAGTTTAAAAGAAACAGAAAGGAAAGCGGACACTTGTGCTCCTTTATTTAGTGTGGTGGGGGAGGGGAAAGCCATTTTCCCAAGAGAGAGAGTGAGCGAAATCTCTTGAAAAAGAAAGCGGGGGAGCCTAGTTTCCAGAGAAGAAACAAGTTCAAAGCCATCTCATGACTTTCAGTGAAATATAAACATCTTTCATTTTGAATGTCTGTGACCTGTCTGACAAGAACTGAGTGCCTGAAAGGAGAAGCTCTCCATCTCAACATAACCTCCGGATGTGTTTACGTTACGATTATCAAAAACACAAAACCCTGCCGTGATGTTCAGCCATACATGAGCAATTTAAACACTGAACCGTGTGTGTGCATATGTGTGGTTTCTCTCAGGTGAAACGGGATCCGTACGCCTTCCTGTGGGACATGGCAGTGTTAGAGTATGCCGCTCTGACAGATGATGATTGTACGCTGGTGGTCACAGGAAACAGCATGAGCAGCAAAGGATACGGCCTGGCTCTGCAGCACGGCAGCCCCTACAGAGATCTCTTCTCGCAGAAGTGAGCGCTTCCTTTCAGAGTGTATATGTGCAATATGATCAGAAAGAACGATGCAAGTTGTTAAACTGGCTGAAGGATAGATACCATCATTTCAATCATTTCAAGTCAATATCAAGCTCCAAAGCTTCGCAAACATCACAGTGCATGACTGTGATGGATTTGTAGCGAATCAGCTCAAAGGGGAAATATGGAAAAGGTAGTGATTTTCTCTACCCACATTCCTTTGGGCAATAAAACTAGTGAAATCAGCATTGGTTGCCATGGTGACCAGGGGCCTGGTGTCGTTTGCAGACATCCTGGCACCCAGTATGTTTATTGGGTGAGGGGTCTGTGACGATTTGTTAATCTAATGAATAACTGATTTGTTAAATCTAATGAAAAATGGTGTGTCTGATTGGTCCAGACTCTACAGATTGTTTCCCTTTTTCTTTCATCATCTGCCCTTTCTCTCATTTACATTACATTTATTACATTACAGTCTTGCCGGAGAACCCATGAATCGTGTTGAACCACCAGTGTCTCCTCCTCGGTGCATTTATCTTCATTCCCACCCATCCTTTCTTCTCTCCACTGGCTTTAAAGCACCTCACCATGCAGCCTTTCATTTGTTTGACTATAATTTGCATTCATATTTTCAACTCGTACCGACGCTCTGCTCACATACTAATTAGCTTTAGGCAGGTAAGCTCGACGGCAATTAATAATTCACATATCAGGAACATCAGGGCCTCGAAATGCATTTTCATGAAGGATCCTCTACAATCACCTGCCAGTCTGTTATGAGGAATTAGAATCAAACACATTTTAAAAACTATACCTAGGACAATTGCAGTTGAACAGACTTTATTTTTCAACCTTTGACATTTTCTTTTCTATCATTAGTTGTTGACCATTTCCTCTGGATTCTTTACAAATGCATCCACTTTCTGAACGTCTGCTGCATTGACGTAAATAACTATGAAAAAAAAACTTGCCAATGAATAAAGAGAAAACAAATTAATAAGACTCTGTAGAAGACCAAATGTTCATTGCCACTGCTGAAGTGATTTTTTTTCAGTGTTTCGGAAAGTTTGTTAACACTTTTTGAGGACCTTCTATCGCTGACTTTTAGTTGAGGAGATAATTGCCTGAATGTAATACGGGTTGGGTAAATTAATGTGTCCAGACAACACAGAATTACAGCAGCAAAGTGACAGCAAACCTCAATATTCACCTTGAAGTCCCTGTTTCCACAAAAACTGACTACAGAGAACTTCACAAAGCCAGCATCCATGAAGAGTTGCAATTGCTTAAACTCAGAGGCGGACAGTAACTAAGTACATTTACTTGAGTATTGTACTTAAGTACACTTTTTGAGTATCTGTACTTTACTTGAGTATTATTTTTTCTGGGAACTTATGACTTTAACTTCACTACATTTGAAAGACAAATATTGTACTTTTCACTCCACTACATTTCTATCAAGGTCCTCGAAGTAGAAAGTCGTTACTATGTAGCAGCTTTGAAAGTCAGTGGGTGATTTTTTTCTTCTCTAAAACGTGACTCTCTTTTTTTTCAGACAGTTTATCAGTAATCACTCTTGGGGCTACATGAAGTGATTTCCCAGCATTTTTTGAACACTGCCCAGTTGCAAACGTGATATTTATTTACAACAATTCAATAATAAGAAGTTAATATTGTGGTATATATTAGACACAATATTGTCTGATTTTGCTAAATTGTGTACGTGAAAATATTACCTATAAAGCCACAGAAGAACTGTTGTGCATCTCCTAATAAAACACAATAGGTGTTGGACTTGAAGCAGCACTGCATAGACTGTTCTGTGTGTGACATCAAAGTACCACGTGTAACAGATTGGCCAGGCACCACCACCACCCAATCACAACGATCCCTCTCACCTGAATTCTGATCTGTTTATACTGTGGAGCTCAAGGGCATATGATCTTGGCATGCCCCCTTCGCCCTCCACGTCCTGTGGTGAGTGTGATTCAGCCTGATATCATTAAGATGGAGCCCCTCACTACCTGTGTAATGCTTACTGCCTCTGATGTTTCTATTTCAGCATCGGCCCTTATCGACTCCGGGTCAGCAGGGAACTTCATCTCCCGGGACCTCTGCCGCCAGCTCAAGTTACAAGCTACCGCCACTGAAACCGTTTACCAAGTTCAGTCGATAACTGGAACACCACTATGCCGTAGACCAGTGTTTCCCAACCTTTTTTCAGTCGCGGCACCCTTTGGAAATTAACAAACTTGTGGCACCCTACAAAATTAATTGTCACAATATTTGAATTTCTAACTTCGATATGATAATTT
>NW_015548239.1:810905-811194 GCF_001515605.1 Sinocyclocheilus anshuiensis | reverse complement strand
AGGCTAATTTCTAATGAAGAGACCAATTTATATGACAGATTTTAATGTAGGCTTTTATACATATGTAAACATTAATTACCATTATAACTAGCTATCTCTCAAATTTTTGCTCACTCAAGTGTTTTTTTATTTTTATTTTACAGTGGGGTAATTTTGGTGCAGTAGCATGAGAGAGCTTGATTTCAAACTTTGAATAAAAAATGACAAGTAAGCAGTCAGTAATAAAATAAGAACAAATAAAGAAATTAATAATGATAGCACAAATAAAAAATAACGACAGGCCTTCGAA
>NW_015548239.1:810409-810847 GCF_001515605.1 Sinocyclocheilus anshuiensis | reverse complement strand
TAATGGAGTAATATTTGACCAGCAGTATCTGTACTTTCACTCAAGTAATAGAGTTGAGTACTTTGTCCGCCTCTGCACAGGAATAACACTTTAATAACACAGTAATAACACAGATATAACAAAGGAATAACACAGAAATAGTTCAGTAATAACACAGGAATAACACAGGAATAACACAGTAATAACAGAGGAATAACACAGGAATAACACAGTAATAACGCAGGCATAACACAGGAATAACAGAGTTATAACAAAGGAATAACACAGGCATAACACAGGAATAACACATTAATAACACAGTAATAATTCAGTAATAAGACAGGAATAACACAGTAATAACAGTAATTACGCAGTAATAACACAGAAATAACACAGTTATAACACAGACTAACGCAGTAATAACACAGTAATAACACAGGAATAACTCAGTAATAACAC
>NW_015548239.1:809812-810367 GCF_001515605.1 Sinocyclocheilus anshuiensis | reverse complement strand
CACAGGAATAACTCAGTAATAACAGTAATAACACAGTAATAACGCAGGAATAACACAGTAATAAATCAGTAATAACAGAAATTACACAGGAATAACACAATAAAAACACAGTAATAACAGTAATAACGCAGTAATAACACAGAAATAACACAGTTATAACAGAAATAACACAGTAATAACAGTAATAAACACAGGAATAACACAGTACTAATTCAGTAATAACGCATTAATAACACAGGAATAATACAGGATTAACACAGTAATAACTCAGGAATAACTCAGTAATAACAGAAATAACAGGAATAACACAGTAATAACAGAAATAAATAACACAGGAATAACACAGAATTAACACATTAATAACACAGTAATAACGCAGGAATAACACAGTAATAAATCAGTAATAACAGAAATTACACAGGAATAACACTAACAAGAAAAACACAGTAATAACAGTAATAACGCAGTAATAACAGAAATAACACAGTTATAACACAGAAATAACACAGTAATAACACAGGAATACAGGCATAACAAACACAGTACTAATTCAGT
>NW_015548239.1:799411-808963 GCF_001515605.1 Sinocyclocheilus anshuiensis | reverse complement strand
CACAGGAATAACTCAGTAATAACAGTAATAACACAGTAATAACGCAGAAATAACACAGTAATAAATCAGTAATAACAGAAATTACACAGGAATAACACTAATAACACAAGAAAAACAGTAATAACAGTAATAACGCAGTAATAACACAAAAATAACACAGTTATAACACAGAAATAACACAGTAATAAACGCAGGAATAACACAGTACTAATTCAGTAATAACGCATTAATAACACAGGAATAATACAGGATAAACACAGTAATAACTCAGGAATAACTCAGTAATAACAGAAATAACAGGAATAACACAGTAATAACAGAAGTAACACAGATAACACAGGAATAACTCAGTAATAGCAGAAATAACAGGAATAACACAGTAATAACAGAAATAACACAGGAAATACAAAGGAATAATTCAGTAATAATACAGGAATAACACAGTAATAACACGTTATAACACAGGAATAACTCAGTAATAACACAGGAATAACACATTAATAACAGTAATAACAGAAGTAACAACACGGGAATAACACATTAATAACACAGTAATAAGACAGCAATAACAAAGGAATAACACAGTAATAAACACAATAGAGTTGAGTACTTTGTCCGCCTCTGCTTAAACTTTAACCACAGACACCAATACTAAAATGCTAAAAAAAAAAAAAGAGAGAGAGATGGTGTCATGATCATTAAACCTGGACAGTTGGAGCACCAAGTTGAACTTTAACATCTGCCCTGGCTATTTCAATCACCTGACATATTATCAAACTACTGTGGGCAGTTTTGGAGAGAAGAGTGAGAATTCCGATTCCAACTTCTCTAAAGCAACTGGCAGATGTTTTTATAGGCATCATTCAACTGGAGACTGTTCAAAAGGTGTATGAATCTATTCTAAGAAGGTTGTAAGCTGTATTAAAGGCAAATGGAGGTAAAACACCTTCATAATGAAATATATTTCCCAGGTTTTCATATTATTTTGTCCAACCCCTATATTTGCCTCATTATCCCCTTTCAGTCATATTTTGAGTTCCTCTCTCTGCATCCAGCAGTGGAACAGGCAAAAATTATATTTTCAGAAAGTGAAATGAAAATGAAAGAAATTACAGATTTGTGTCTTAGTTCTCATAACAGTCCATTTTCCTTTTCACTTCAGGATCCTTGACCTGCAGGAGAAAGGAGACATTGACATCCTAAAGCAGAAGTGGTGGCCACGGAAAGGTCGCTGTGACCTGGACAAGCATGCAGAGCACCAGCCAGAGGGCCGTGCCCTGAGACTGCACAGCTTCGCTGGGGTCTTCTGCATCCTAGCGGCGGGGCTGCTTCTGGCCTGCCTGGTAGCCGCTCTGGAGTCATGGTGGAATGGGCCACGCTGCCAGCGGGCACAGCCCAAAGAGGTGACCCCACAGGCGGCCAAACTACGGTCGACCCCTGCCCACCGTGCCCAGGACTGTACAGCCACTGCCACACTCTACTTTATGGATCCAGACGCCACTGACGCAAACCCTGATTTAGTCGAGCTCCAGTACACCCAGCTATAGGTGTGACCATAAAGAACTTACTGCCTCCAATTTGCTGAAGTGTTGCCAAAGAGAAGGCAAGAGGGAAGGGTGAAGGGGGAGGGAGTCACTCAAAGTGTGCTCACTCAAAAGCACAAGATCATCTAAAAAAAAAAAAAGCAGATCAAATCTTTGATTATTTAAAGGATAGTTCACCTAAAAATGAAAAAGTCATCATTTACGTACCCTCATGTTGTTCCAAACCTATATGACTTTATTTTTTCTGTGAAACATAATATATGATATTATTTAGCTTAATTTGAACGTCATTAGGGGAAATATTTATTTTATTACATTTTGACCTCTTAATTTTGAATCAAAATGTCATAAATTAAATTTCCAGTGAAACAACAGACTTCTCTCTGGTGATGAATGCCAGACTTCTTTGATCATTTAGTCCGCTTAAACACCACCCTGCATGCTTGCATTTATCTGCCTTTGTTTTTGAGTGCATCATCCACATCTTGAAACTCTATCAACAACCAATGGTTAGAACAAAATCCCTACAATTTTTAGTTTTCAATAATCTGTTACACTTAGATAGAGATCACAATATGGGAGAAACATTCTTCCTCTACTTCTGTTTTGTTGTGACTTTAAGCTGTTTTTGTCTTATATGAAAGTTAATGGGATCCAGCTTTTAAGCTCAAACCAGACATAAAAGTAGCATGAAATTAACCCATATGATCCAACCTCAAATGTCATGCCGTTTGTTCACAACCAGTGAAGATTGATGTTAGTTTTCTAAGATCAGAAAGCATCTTATTTTAGTTTTATTTTGCCATATTTTTTTATAATTTCTCTCTTCTTTTATGTCCTTTTTGGAACTTGAAAATGTTGGGACCCATTGGTTTTATAATGGCCACAAACAGTTAAAATGTTCTTCTAAATATCTTCTTTTGTGTTCCACAGAAGATAGGATTTCATACGAGTTTGGAATCACAGAAAATGTTCACAGAATTTTCTTTTTTGGATTTACTATCCCTTTAAGTGGATATCATAGCTTTTGAATTCAAATTTTTTTAGCTCTGTGTTATGGGCAACTACTAGTATAGTCCCATTCATTCAATTGTTGTTTCCAAGTAGCTTTCTGCATACAAATATCCCCAATTTGCAATATCACTCAATTATACTACTTCTGCTGCTTCTGCTAGGTTGTTAGGGCAAAGGTTGTACCTGGATCCCTAAACTAAAGTGTGTGCAATGAGAAAGCCAGTGACTTATTGACTTATGTTCAAGTGTTCTGCAGTTACTCTTCCGTCCTTGTCTCCTCTCCTTCTCTCTTTTCCCTTTGGTGATATCTTGAGCTGAGGCAAGCACGTTGGTGAGAGCAATAGCTCATAAACCACATACTATAGTTCAGAAACGTTGATTGTCGATAACATAGTATTACATTTTACAGACATTGTTGAATAATAATGATCAGACATCTGTTTTATGACTACCATTTGTCAACTGCTTGAAATTTGACTGGATTTGAATTAACAGCACATAAAGAGATAAGATCTTTTACTAGCTTTCAGACTATATTGCTTTCACCAACCAGCTCCTTGTTCTTGCTTTAAGGTGCTCGGTCTGCCGTATGCCTGTACAATTTGAGTGTTTCTTTTATGTATGGTTTTGTTTGGTTTATGATACACTGTAAGCAGGGAGTAATTGGAGCTCTGGCAAGCAATAAGAACCACACGATAACCAACTTTACACATTTTACGTTTTATATCCCTCTCTGTGTCTTCTTATTGCAATTATATGCCAATGTCCAGGCAGTCACGGGTTCTCTGTGGTCTCATACAGGACACCAAGGGCTGCACTCTGGAGATGGCGTCTGGGTCATTGGCATATAATGAAATTGCAACTGCTACAGGATGCGCACGGGGCGTTTGGCCAGAGAGAGAAAGAGACTGGGAAGACACGCAGGCTTTTTACACAGGTCAGCTGAGACCTGAGCAGGGATACCTGTCAGTGGGGTGAACAGGGCTTGACAATATAGAGGAGGACAAGCGTCCTCCTGGTGCGGGTTAGGAATCTAAATCAATCAAATTATATATTTGGATGTGGGTGGTGCGGTAATTATGACTCACTCATGCATAGAGAACTAACTGATGACAGAGACCCAGGCAGAGTCAGAGACATTAATTTCATCCGTATTGTGTGGAGTAATAAGTACTTTCTGTTTAGAGACTGAAAAGTGATTATTTATTCATGGAATCTCTTTGCCAAAACAGCACTAACAGGAATCCCACTGTGTGCCTATCCATTTTGCTCCACATACTCATCATATTCATCATCTGTTTGTCATCCATCAGATCACCCATTCAGTGGCCACACTGATGTCCCAAAATATTGCAATCTGGAATCCAAAAGGAGACTGGCCTCCAGTTGTGTTGTTTGTCACGGTTGTAAGTGCCCCAAATTGGGTGTATTTTAATGGTGAATTAATGCATTTTTAATTAGAGCCACATTCAGACTTTCTACTACAGCTGCATGAGCTCTGCAGTAATTATCTCTTCATTGATCTTATGACTCAGAAACATAGTCTCATAATGTGACACCTCTAATTACCCATAAACGGTACAAAACTGTAGAATATACAGCTGATTCGCTGGTATCGACCGTGCTAGAGACCTAAGACCTCTGCAATTGCGTTAAAGGACCAGTTCACCCAAAAGTGAAAATTAATTTACTCGCTCCTGTGTCATTCCAAACCTGAATGGCTTGCTTTCTTCTGCGAAACACAAAAGAAGATATTTTAAAGCATGTTTTTGTCCGTATAATGAAAGTCAGTGGGGTCCAAAATCATCTTTTGTGTTCCACGTAATACAGGTTTGGAACAACATGAGAGTGAGTAAATGATAACGGAATTATCATAACGGAAACTATCCCATTAAATGGAAAGGATGTATTACTGAACTGACTTGTATAAAACAGAGAAGAACAGTGATTAACAGAGTAGTCCTGGATGTAACAGTTATCGGTGTTGAATGAATGCTTGACAGTATCAAGTTCATCCTCCTCATTCTATTATGGAGGATGCATGGCATGAGAATTAAATGACTGTGTGGGAAAAAATGTAAGCAGTTAGCAGCCTGTTAATGTTGGCTTGATTCTTTCATTAAGTGGCACGCCACGGCATCACTGACGCATGACCGAAGCTATTTCACGGCAGTGCGTATCAAAGAATGAAGAAATACCCCTTTCAAGGCTCCTCTGAAATAAGCCCGAAACACTGAAGCACCAAAGCATGTGTTTGTAATTCAATTTATGGCCCATGTTTCCCTGCACTCACTCTCATTTGCATCATTGATTTCTCTCATTTCGTAACTTTTCCGATATGAAGCTTTTTTTGCAATTCCGACCTTTTGCTTGCTGGAGCGGGTGGGAGAAGAGATGGATTTGATTTTATTTTTATAAGATTATTCTGTGCTGTCAGTAGTACGCTGTGTAATTGGTATCATTAATCAGCTCTGCTCTTTTCTAAAAGATTGCACGCACTTCCACGTAATTTTCATTCACATCTGTTCTTGCTCCAGTGCCCGTCCACTTTTCATTTCTCGCTTATTCTTTCTTTCTTGCCTTTTTCCACCCCACAAATCAATTCCCACCCTTTCATCTTCCCCTCGCCTTAGACTCTGTCTCAATCTGTTTCTTTGTCATTGCCAGGACAAAGAGGTGAATCTGGAGCAGGTTCACCAGCGTTTGAGTGGGCTGATGGAGGACGATCTGGCACACAAGCAGCTGCCAGGTCAGTCTCTGGAGATCTCTGCCCTGGACATGGGCAGCATGCGGCCACAGCAGAGCTCCCAGGAAGCCATGAGAGATTTCCCCCCTGGGGGCCTGTCCGTGACTTCCTTCCTCCAGGAGGGTCCTGGGGTCGGCCGCATGCCCGGACGGAGCCTCCCCCTCCCTCTCAGCAGTTCCACTCTGCCACCCTCCATGCGCTGCAAACACCGGGCGCCCAACGGAGGCCTTTTCCGCCAGAGCCCCGTAAAGACACCTATGCCCATCTCTTACCAGGCAATGCCCAGGGGACCCATCCCAGAAGCCATTGATCCAAGCCATGGGACCTCTATTTGAGCGACCCGGTCTGAGCGTTCTAAAGACTGCCAGCCAGCCAATCACAAAAACCAGGTTTGGACCAGGTCTGGTTGCATTTATACAATTACTTACATACAAACAGATATGGAGAGCTCTTTTTTCAGTACAGATACATACGACTGTGAGACGCTGACTTTCCTTGCCTGTACATATTTGTATATAATGAGAGACAGCAGTGAAGTCAAAAGTGTATTTTGAATATTCATGATTTTTTTGAAGTTGAGTTTAAAAGAAATAATTACCTACAATACAGACTGTTTGAATGGCTTTGTAAATTTTGTTCTAAAATAAAACTGAGAATTCCTTGTGGATGTTTTCTAAGTGCCACTTTAAAGATTTTCATTTGAAGTAGAAGAGATGGGGAGAAAACAACTGAAAGAGAAAATCTGTTAATCTTTTGATCTCATCGTTTTTTTTGTTCAATATAAAAGAAGCTTTGAGAAATTAATCAGAGAAACTGCAGGTTTGTGGAGGCATTGCTCACATAAGGTTTGATCCCAATGAACAAAGTTTTAGTAGCAGCTCTTCATCATATAATCTCAGAGTGTGTATGGAGGCTGAAGCTGTTTTAGCCTTTGACATCCGTGTGTACAAAATCATCTGTAGACTAGTACAGCATACGAGACACTCGCCTTTAATATCAAATACGTTCTAAAAGGGAGAAGTATGTACATTTTATGTACCTGAAATTCTGCATACTTGTACGTAATGGCTACATTTGAGTCTTTTTATAGTGTACTCTAAACAAAGAGAGAAATATAAACAGATCAATATAAACTATGTTGCTTCTCTTTAGTAGAAAACTGAACAATATAAAAAATCTTTCTTTATCCTGTTTCTGAAACCAGTAGTGATTTTGACATGTTGAAGGAAAATCACCATGGTGTTTGAGATTCTTTTGGTTAAAAATAAACACTTTTGCACCAGATCTTTTATCCACTTTATCTTTTTAAAAATTTAAATAAGTTTGAATTCAACTCAATTAATTCAACTCACAACTACATTAATATAGGTTAAAATAAATGCATGATTGTTAATAATATTTCTTCGTGATGCAATAGCTATTGGTCAGTTATAAAATTTTAAATGTTAAAGGTATTCAAACGTTTGGGGTCAGTACTTTAAAAAGTATCACAGTTTCTAAAAAACCTTTTAGCAGCGCAACTGTTTTCAACATTAACAATAGAAAGAAAGGTTTCTTGAGCATCAGTTCAGCATATTTGTATGATTTCTGAAGGATCATTTGACACTGAAGACTGGAGTAACGGCTGCTGAAAATTCAACTTTGCCATCACAGGAATAAATTACTTATAAAATATATTAAAATTAAAATATTATTTTAAATTACAATAATATCTCACAATTGAACAGTTTATACTCTATTTTAGATCAAATAAATTCAGCCTTGGTGAGCATTAGACTTCTTTCATCAACATTAAACAATCTTACTGACCCCAAACTTTTGAACAGCAGTGTACAGTATCTAGAAATTAGCATTAACCTAGAATTAATTCATGATACCCAATGCCTAATAGACAGATTGATCAATAAAGAGTGATATATTTGTACTAGAGTGCAGTTCTTCACTGTTAATCAAACAAATGTTTTACCTGTTTCATTAAGTCTGTATCCAGTATATTAAGGGGATAGTCATAAAAGATAAGATTTTAAAATGTTAAAGATCACATAAAAGTGATGTCGTGCGGTGTTGTGCAGTGCCCCCAGGCTTCATCTTCAAAATAATGTTCCATCTACCTCAAATACTTAATAATGATCAACAACGTCTCAGGTTACGTATGTAATCCCCAACTCTCTTAAGAGAAGATATCACCAGAAGAAAGGTAGTTTTTATCGTAAGGTGGCGATCAGAAATTTCTTCGATAGGTTCGAATGGAAGCTTACAGAGAGCTTCTAGCACCACTGCTAGGTCCCACGCGGGGACACGTGATCGTACCTGAGGCCTCAGCCTCAGCGCACCGTGGCGGAAACGTGTAACCAGGGGGTGTCTTCCCACTGAGATGCCACCGAGAGGGGCGTGGTAGGCCGCAATGGCCGCCACGTAAACCTTCAGGGTGGAGTGGGTTAACCCTGTAGAGAAGAGAGCACCAGAGGGGACATTGCGATGTCGTCTGAGTCGCAAACAAGTCCACCTGGGCCTGGCCAAAAATACCCCATATCTGCTTCACCACCTCGGGGTGAAGCATCCATTCCCCGGGCCTCGGCCCCTGCCTCGACAGGATGTCTGCTACCACATTGAGATGCCCAGGAATGTGCATCGCTCTCAGCGAGAGGAGCCTCTCCTGGGACCACACAAGGATCTGGTGTGCCAATTTGTATAAACGGCGTGAGCGCAGACCTCCGTGGTGGTTTATGTATGAGACCACCGCTGTGTTGTCGGTGCGCACCAACACATGGTGACCTCTCAGGTCTGGGAGAAAGTGTTTCAATGCCTGAAATACGACCAGCATCTCCAGTCAATTGATATGCCAAGTCAGATGGCGACCACTCCACAGACCGCGGGCAGGGTGGCCACTCATGACCGCACCCCAACCGGTGAGGGATGCATCTGTCGCTAGCGTCACGCGGCGACAAAGAGCTCCCAGCACCGGGCCCTGAGACAAGAACCAAGGCTTCGTCCACATGTCTAAGGCACGTAGGCATCTCCGCGTGACCTTGAACATGCGAAGCGGGTTTCCCCTCGGGGAGAACCCCCTGGTCTTGAGCCACCACTGTAGGGGTCTCATGTACAGCAGGCCAAGAGTAATCACGTTGGACGCAGCTGCCATCAGACCCAGCAGTTTTTGAAACCGCTTGACAGTGAGTGACTGGCCTTCTTTCACTCTCTTGACTGTGGTGAGGATCGACTCGATCCGAGCAGGAGACAAACGTGCCTGCATCGTGGTCGAATCCCACACCACGCCCAGATAGGTGGTTCTCTGTAATGGAGAAAGCACACTCTTCTTGGCGTTTAGTCTTAACCCCAACTCTCTCATGTGAGCGAGAACAACATCTCGATGTCGAACCGCTATCTGCTCTGAACGAGCTAAAATCAACCAATCGTCGATGTAGTTGAGTATGCGGATGCCCTGGAGTCGCAACGGAGCCAGAGCAGCATCCACACACTTCGTGAAAGTACGGGGTGAGAGTGCAAGGCCGAAAGGAAGAACACGATATTGGTACGCTTTGCCCCCAAAAACGAACCTCAGGAACTTCCTGTGATGAGGAAGGATGGAGATATGGAAATATGCTTCTTTCAGATCGATCGTGACAAACCAGTCCTCGGACCTGATCTGAGACATGACTTGTTTGAGTGTGAGCATTCTGAACTTCAGTCGCATGACTGAGTGGTTCAATAGGCGCAGATCTAAAATGGGACGCAACCCCCCATCCTTCTTCGGAACAATGAAGTAACGGCTGTAGAACCCGGAGTCTATCTCGTGCGGAGGGACCACCTCGATGGCCTCCTTCCTTAAGAGAGTAACTACTTCTTGTTCTAATACCAGAGCTTGCTCGGGACCCACTAGCGTGGGGGTGACCCCGTTGAATCGAGGCGGACGAGAACCGAACTGGATTCCGTAGCCTCTTTCTACAGTACACAGGACCCATTGAGACACATTTGGCAGTAGCTTCCACGCTGCTAAATAATCTACTAAGGGAATCAGTCTCTCGAGACGTTGCTGGGCGGTAACTGACAGATATGCTCGCTGGAGGCCGCTGCGCCCTGGAACACCGGCAGGGTTGGCAGAACGATCTCCCGAGGGCACTGGGGGGAGACGGGCACCGTGTAATGCGGTGTGACCCTCTCTGCCCCAGAAGGGCCTGCCCTCGCTAGTCCTGCACTCAGATAGTCAGGACCGTTTGGTCGAGGACCTCTTAGCCTGAAGGACGGTCC
>NW_015548239.1:777671-799321 GCF_001515605.1 Sinocyclocheilus anshuiensis | reverse complement strand
CAGCGGCTTGGAGGGCAGTGCCGGAGCCTTTAACGACGATGCCATGCCTGGGGACAGATAGCTAGCTAGCGTCTGTTCAACCCGGGGCATCGCCTTATAGCCACGCTCAGTCAGCCCTGCCACATTACCATAATAATCTGAGGCAGGGATGAAGAGGCGGGCCGAAAAAGGCCTGGCCCACGACCTCGACACCTCGGTGTGAAGGTCGGGGAAAAATGGCAGGCTCCGGCATGGAGGTGGCGGCTTCGCGCGCAGGAAGCGTTCATCCAACCTGCTTCGCTGCGGCTCGGCCTGCTTCTCAGCGGGCCAATCAATTTTTAATTTGGCCACGGCACGAGTAAGCACCTCCACTAGCTCCTCATATTGGGGCGATTGAGGGGGCGAAACCTCTTCGACGTCCTCCACGTCAACCTCCTCGGAGGAAGACAGGAGAAGCGTCGAGCCGTCACCCCGGGAGGAAGTAGCCGCAGAACGGGCTTCCGAACCCAGAGATCGGGCACTGGATCTGGTGGGTGAGGAAGGATATAGGGACTCGCCCATCTCCATTCCCTCCGCCAGATCCAGCTGCGAACTCCACGAATGCAGCCGCCGCTCCGACTCGACGGAAGCGGGGCCAGCACCGCGAGGAACGCTAGCGAAGGCTCCCTCCTCAAAGAGAGCCCACCGGGAGCGAAGCGTACGCAGTGGGAGGCGCTCGCAATGCGGGCAGCCGGCCCCCTCAAGAGCCGACTCTGCGTGCTTCGCTCCCAAGCAAACCACGCACAGGCTGTGTGTATCCCCACTCGTGATGTAACGTGGGCAGGGAGCAACACACAACCTATAACGTGGCTTGCACTTGCCCTTTGCATGCTTTGTCTTAGCGTGAGCTTTAGACATAGCTGCGTATAGACTTTTCTCTCACAATAGACAGACAACAATAAATATGACTGACACACACAGAGCGCTTCGCTGAATGACAGAAATTATATTCAACTGCCATTTCTTTTCAGATATAATAATTAACACTCAAAATTGAAATGTTTGTATACAACTCAATTGCACATAAGGAAGTTGCATAAGACATGATACATTTCGATAAGTTGTACCATATTTTTAAACATACCCTCTGATGTTCATTCATGTTTATTTCGCGCTTTAACTTGTATTGACGTGGAAGTGTAGACGCTTGAACTGAGGTGCTATAGCGATCTGTCACAACAAATTTAAGGGCGTCACAACGGGATTTATTGTTTGAATTTTGTGATACTGAAATGATTTGAGATTTTTTTTTAATTATTTGAAATTACTTTGTTTCTTATCAAAAGTAAATAAAAAAAAAAATTATTGGATGGAAGACACGCTATAAATAATGCCTTATGAAGGGAAAAACCGCAGACTTGGTAACCCTGGCTTGAACTATAGGATATTTGAGATTGTTTTGAATGAGACTGCGTTAATGCTTTACTTCAACAGGCCTATATTTTACACAAGGGTCATTTTAAGTCTGACATGTTTTTCATGCCCTTTTGATTGACAGGATATAATGGGTCCTGATCGGTCTGTGTTTAAACAACATCGTCTGACACCGATTTTTGGCTAAAACATCTGTGCATCTCTAATATATATATATATATATATATATAGCATATTTAGTTTCTATGATAATGCATGCCATATTGAATATGCTAAACTGTGTCTTACGAAATACAAACACATCTGTGATGGGCGATAATAGTAGTTAATTTCTATCATGTGAGGAAGGTTAAAAATAGGTAGACGTGGGTGGATGATAAACATGAACAAAAAAAGATAGTCCAAGGCAACTGTTTTGAATGCAAATGTCAGTCACATCTTTCTCAATTGAATGATGAAAGCTTTGGGGCCAGGGCTAAACTTTGAATATAAGGTAATTGCTCTGAAGATGCTTTCAGATTGAGAATGCCATTGCATCAACATGTTCATAAAATGATTGCCGATGTTTTATTAATATCTTATTTTTCTGAATAAATGATTGGCACTTTTGTGCTCTGGGGAAAAAAATCTTTCCCAGTAATTTCATAAGCAGTGGGGCTCTGATACACAAAACCGTGAATCCTAATTATAGCAGCAAAATATGAACACAACACAGCGGCTAAAGATGATACTGATGCTTTATAGAGTCTCACAAATATGAGAGAGCTCCCTTCATACCACAACAAATCATTCAAGATTCAGTAGCGATACAGATGTAGCGTGACTTCCTGAAAAACATCCAGCCAAGACAAAAGGATAAAACAAAACCCCACATCAGTACACAATTCATGATGGAAAATATTTTGCACCTAATTTTGGCAAACCTCAGATTTCCACCCGTCACACAGCGGGCTTCAGTAGTGCAGGCGGCAAATAACAAGCCCCTCGCCTTATCTACTGTAGCACACAAACTAGAACCCTAACCTTGAGAAGTCATTTTGCTAGATCAATATTTGCCGGACTGAGAGATTGAGAGGCAGGCAGAATACTGCGGTTTAGAAGAGATGGAGGGAATATCAATGCCCACAGGTGAGAGGTGGAGAAAGCAAGAAATATGGCGGCAGTCAGATCACATTTTTTTAAAACTCCTTCAAGTTTCAAGTGCCGCTGGAAAATCTTGCAAGTGTGTGTTTTGTAAACCGCAAATGACTTTTTGAAGGCATTATTTAAAGCAGTTGCACTGGTCAGCATGCAATTGATACAGTCCACAAACACAATAAATTATACAGAAGTGTTTGTTATTTTATGAATGTGTAGAATTAAAAAAAAAAATCTCCAGAGACTTGTGAAGTTTCTCAGCTTGTTTTTTTCAGTCCCTGTTTTTTCTGGGTCCAATGCAACTATTCTTCACTAAACCAGGGATACTCTGTAGGCGGACTCCGGTCTGGATTCTGACCGAAGGACAATTAAATCTGGACAGAGACTAAGGCTATGTCCACACGAAGCCAGAGCTTTCCCTATCCGATCCTTTTTTTCCCCTCGTCTCAAGAAATATCTGCATCCACACGAAACCATAAAACTGACACAAAACGATGTAGCAGACCAGTATGTGGCCCTGTAATTCTGCCACAGAGCTACACTAAAAACGGAGAAGAAGACTTGGACCATGCGCATAAACCTTGTGCGCGGTATACAAACGAACATGGAACAATACATTTATTAATCTGTGTTAATGTTAGTTAATAAAAAGACAATCGGTCAGTGTTTGTTGTTGCTGTTACGTAACGTAGCGGTGTCTGACTAAAGGCGGGCGTACACGGTGCGATTCTGAAGGTCGGAACGTCGTGAGCTCTGGCACATGTCATGATTGAGTTTATCCGAAAATCGTACGGAGGCAGTCACCAGTGTCCTGCTCAAAATACAACAGATAAGAGATATTATGGTTCTCCAAAAACAAAAACTTTATTCATACAAACTTATTTCAGTCAACACACTCTATTACTACAAAGTAAGTGCAAAATACTGCATCCCAGCACACATGACACGATGATGCACTGTCTCTCTCTCAGTATCTGGTTGACATGACTGTGCATGAATTGTGGTATAACTTTTGTGTCCGTGGTTAAAACAAGATGTTAATTTTTTTCTCCGCCATCTTGATTGATGCTTATAATGAAATTGTGGTGTGCGTCATGGCAGGCGTGGCATACTGGTGTGTTCACTGCGCAGACTCGTTAGGTGCGTTCGACTTGAAGCATGGCTACAGACGGCGATCAACGAGAGTAGCGGAGGGTGTAGGGCGGAGTTGAAAAACGGAGCCGTCAAGCTGGACATTTCTGCTCCCGTTAGTAGTGACGCTCACGTGGTGTTTGCATACTCTATCACAGAAGTGAATTAAATGCAATATTTGTCAAATACACATTTCAGAAATGTTTTCATGAGCAACAGAAACACTTTTTATATACTGCTTAAAGGGGTCATATGATGCGATTTCAATTTTTCATTTCTGTTTGGAGTGTTACAAGCTCTTGGTGCATAAAGAAGATCTGTAAAGTTGCAAAGACTAAAGTCTCAAATCCAAAGAGATATTCTTTATAAAAGTTCAGAGTCAGCCACACCTACCTAAAACGGCTCGTTCTAACACGCCCCCACATATCTACCTCACTTTGTGGGAAGATTTGCATAATGCCGCCCAAATGTTCACGCAAAGAAAGAAGGCGTAACTTTTAGTCTCACTGTAGTTTTGTTGACGCTGTGTGCTTCGTTGTGAAAGTGAAACTACTTTGTTTGGTCTTCCAAAAGAGAATGATATCTGCTTCGTCATGCCTAGAGCTGATCTGTGCTGGTCACTGAGGGAATACATCAACTTTCAGTTAGAAACATAAGTCATTGTTGTCATGTGGTGAATTTGGCCAATCGTGAAACAGCTGTGTCATCATCAGCACTCCTGCAGTCGCTCTGAAAAAGCTGCGCCAGCTGAGTCAGCCGGCTGCTCTCGAAAGATATCGCGGTACTTTGATGCCACAGGTGACAGTAACGTGGCGTCGGTTCAAGTCGGACTAAATTTCTAACCGGCATGCACTGCCGATCGGTCTGCGCAGTGCTGCAATGAAGTCGAACGCACCTGTTCGCATGATTGAGTGCAAACGTGAGAGGTTACGGGCCTACGGCAGGGTGTGGCCAAGTAAAAAATTAAAAATCTCCAAAAATCGCTAGTTTTATTTAAATATAGCTAAAATAGCTCCTTGTCGCAAAAAATAAAAAAAAGTCGCAGCTACAATGAGAAAGTAGCTAAATTTGGCGACAAAATCCCCAAATTGGCAACACTGGCAGTCACACGACACGAATTTACTACGATTTTACAAACTCTGACGTAAGCATTACATTTCACGCCATTCATAAAAATATGGACTCTGAGGACGAAATAGTTTTCTTCGTGGCAGGCGGCTTTGTGATGTCCAAAAAAAAAATAAAAAAATCGAAGACAAGGGACATGGCAAAGAGAATGGCTGAAAAGCAGAGAAAAGCATGGACTTTCTGTTCTTCATAAAGAACTCGAGGGAGTAGGCCATTTCTGAATTTCTGCTCGTTTTGCCGGAAATACAACAGGCATATTCATTCATAAAGCTGAATTTGGCACATTAACAAATTATGTGTATATATGTGTATATTTGTAATAACAAATAAAAAATAGAACTGTATAATTAAACTAAAATTATTATATGGTTTTTGTCATCTTCTGATTGGTCAACTTTAGATGGATCGCCAAATCGTCTCATTCAACCGCACATACGTCACGAATTTAAACCGACAGCATCCGATTTTTTTGACATGTTTGAAAATTATCGGGAGGACGGGAGGTGCTCGTAACGTCTCGGATCGGCCCGTAATTCTTCTCACACGGTACGAGCCGCAACCATGCGAGTATCTGCGATTTTCTCCCGAGAGAAAAAAAATCACCTGCGAGCTCATATGACAGCAAAAATCTCACCGTGTACGCCCGCCTTAAGAGTGAGACGTAGGCTGATGACGTCATCGTTTCAGAAAATATGCGGATTTCCACACGAAAATGCAAGGGTGGCGTTTTCAGATTTGTCCACTCTGGGACCCGGTTTCAAAAAATATTGGTTTCACTCTCCCAAAATGCCGGATCCGTGTGGACGAAATGCCTATACGATACAAAATGTATGCGTATATAGCTAAACGCGTCTCCGTATGGACGGGGCCTAAGTGATTGTATAAGCATATGTGAATCAAAGCATAGTGTGAATGGCCCTTTAAACTACTAACTACTCGTGTGTTAAATGAATGCAACAGAATCATTCAAAACAAAGAAAAGAAAAAAGTCAGCAATTTCATTCCCCTTCTTTTATTTACTGTTGGCATGTGACAACCAATCAGATCAGCATAATGGCATCACTGTGACAACAATCTCCAGTCCTAATGTAAAGACGTTGACATATCTCAGCTAATTTATGCTGCCGAGTGCTGTTAGCAAAATAAGTGTCGGAAAAGCTACAACAATGGCCTGTTCCACATTGTCAGATCTAAAGAAAAGGAAGGCTAACAGTGAAATCCGTGCATTTAAATATGACTGGACAGACATTTGCATTTATTCTCCACAACAGAAGCACCAAACCTTAATTTGCACCCGAGACAGTGGTAACATTAAGCACAACTATGAATGAAAGCACATATATGTTGGGTTGAATTACCAACAGAACAAGGAGGTTATAAAGAAAAAAAAATCTCATTAAGTATCAAGTCGTATTATAGTTGTGTGGAGTCAGTGGACCTTCAGCTTGGGGTCATTCCTATGTTCCCAGGGTCCTATGTGGGATCATAATAGAAGTAAAGCAAACATGATCGAAACTTGATTGAAATTTTACAAATGTTATACAGGATTCAGATAATGTGATTAAGTGTTACATTATGAGTACCAGCTTATGTGAGAGTAAAAGGAAAGAGATAGCAGATGAGAGTGCAAAGATTTAAATGAGTCCAGTTAAACAACAAATGAGTCTCAAGGTAAGAAAAACAAAAATAATTCTGAGTTTAATTCCAAATAATTCTGAGGATTTCAAAGAAGTTAAGTCAGATAAAATCAGACAGAAAGACGGGTACTTAATGGCTTTAGTAAGGTGAAGAACAACAATCACATTAAGCATTGTGAATGGCATTAATTAAAACAATGGGGAAATAAAGGTATTGGTTGTAATGTTTAAGTATTTTGAGAACAAAAGGGTGCAAAAAAAATCATATACAATTGATTAACAATCTGAGCTCACAACAGATCTGTCATTAAAGTTATTGTTAAAAATCAATTTTCCTATGGAGAAAATTAATGGAGTTTTTACTTCCAGGGTCCAAGTGTTGCACTCTTTCACGGCTCTCTGGAATACTCAATTCTGATTGGTCAGCTGCGCCATTCAATGGTCTGATATTTCTAAATATTCACCATCATATGGCAATGCTGTATATTAAAAACGCCGGCTCACACTGTATCGATCTGTCGTTTCATACAAATGCAACTGCAACCATCTTGCTTCTTGCACATGCAAATCAGTGGCACTATAAGTGGCTTAATATAGTTTATTCTTAGTGAACTCCCCTTAAGTGTTCTTTTAAGCACCTACACAATCTTTCTGAATAGCATAATTATGCACCATACATTATAATCAAGCAATGCATGAAAATATGAACTATTGTTATTTTCTGCAGCCTTCTTACAAATATATCATGTAGGTCTGCACAATTAGATGTAAAATAAATGTCTGAAAAACAGTGTTTTGGGATTAAAATGTGTCTCTCTATGCAATTTCACTCCTTCAGACCTTGTTGTAGCTAAACAAATAGATCACTCGACTGCATCGCCTCTCTGGACCTCCCAGCATGACTCAAACGAATGAGACATGTCTTTCCTGCTGTGGCTCACGAGCTCAGAGATTTATTGCGGGTGATGAGTGTGCAGACAGCCTTTAGCCTGTACCTGTGCTGAACCGGATTAGCCGTATGAAAAACAGCCACTCCCCATTTGATAAATAATCCATGAGAAACACTGCATTGAGTGAGAGCAATGAAACTTTTATGCTCTGAAATATGAAAGCCTTCTGAAAAACAAGACAGCGGCAGACACCTATACAGAATTTCAATTCTCTATGTCTCACTCCATCAACATGTTGAAAACATGTGATTAACATTTTAAATAAACCCCATTTGTCTTTTGCACTTTGTAAAATGAATTAAACATCTCTTAGCAGAGAAGTTTTAGAATATAATTTACTCTGACTGTGATTGTTATTGCTTGCAGTAATCCGGTAACATACTGCAATGCTTTGGTTGTATCCTCATTGTGGAGTTGCAAAGACTGAATGAGAACAACAAACACACACACCACACTATACATAATATACACATATACATAAACTATACACATATACACACATATACATAAACTAAATGAAAAAATGTCATTATATTCAATATTATTCATATTATTATATTATTACGTTAATTTTTTTTTTTTTACATGCACCGGATTAAAATTTAAGTCTGAAGTCTAAATGGAGGCAAAGTGAAAACAATGTATGAACATGTTTTTTACAATACTTACTTTGACTAAAATAAACTACTGTGAACACTTTCCTTATGGCTGATACAAAGACCTGAATAAATAGGCTATAAGGTAAATGACACAAGGTTAAAACATAAAGCAAATGTAGGGCTTTTTTCCTGGAATTAAAGCTGATACAATTGCACTTCTCAAGATTTATAAAGATTAAAAAAAAATGGTCTCTTTCCTTTGTCACTATTATAAGTACCCCAGTAACAACCCCCATATTTTGGGATAATTTCAATACAAATTTATAGCGGATAGAAGCAGTAGCTTAGACAGGACTTGTCAGTAATGTTTCCGAGGCAGGGCTTAGCTATGGGTCAACTATCCTTGTTAGTCATTGTGCAGCATCAAACAGTATCCAAAGAAAACCTGGTGTGATATGTTTAGGGTAGTATCTGGCCCTGATGGCTCCGCAGTTACAAAATCAGTCATTCTGAGTCTTCTGAGCTCCTTGTTTACTTTTGAATCCAGCTGTAGTCAAACATAAAAGGCAGACTTTAATAAAGCTTTACCTTTCTTGACCCTTTGATACTGAATTTTAACTCATTAATTCGTATGCGTGGTTGTCTGCCTCTGTCTGTGAGATTAAAAGCACCATAGCTGTCTTGATGGGCTCTACAGTCTCTGAACTACTAGGGCTTCTGATTGCTCCATCTTCAGTTATCATCACGCTGTCAGATCACCTCCACTAATTAACTGACCCAGTCCTTCATTTCATTTAAAAAAATTGACTCTTAATAAACTCTTTTTTAACAAAGAGTGCTTTTTTTGTTGTTGTTGTCCTTGTAAAAAAAATGTTAATGTCATTATTTAATCTATAAAACAAACTGTCTCTCCTTCTTTAGTAATATATATATATATATATATATATACACACACACTGGCGGTCAAATGTTTGAGTTTTTTTGTGTTTTTGAAAGAGGAAAAGGAAAGTCTCTTATGTTATTTTTACATTTTAAAATAATTATTTTATATTTGAATATATTTTAAAATGTAATTTATATCTGTGATGGCACAGTTGAATTTTCAGCAGCCATTACTCCAGTCATCAGTGTCACATGATCTTTCAGAAAACATTCTAATATGCTGATTTAGTGCTCAAGAAACATTTCATATTATTATAAATATTGAAATCAGTTGAAGCATCCAGCTCAGCAGTTGAAAACTGCTTCATATTTTTGTAGAAGCCATGTTAAATTATTTCAGGATTCTGTGAAGAACAGAAAGTTCAAATGAAAAGCATTTATTTGAAATAGAAATCTCTTGTATTTCCTGTTGCTTTTGATCAATTTAATGCATCCTTGAATAAAATTATTTTTTTATTTTTTTAATCTTGCTCCAAATTTTTGAATGGTAGTGTATCACCATTTCCACAAAAATAATTAAGCATCACAAATGTTTTCAACATTGATAACCTTAGAAGATTGCAGCAGATAGTCCGGACTGCTGAGTTCATCACTGGTACAGTACAACCTTCCCACTCTCCAAGAACTGCAAAAGAGCTGGCAAAATCATTCTGGACCCTCACAACCAGGCCACTTCCTCTTTGAATTGTTGTCGTCTGGCAGGCACTACACAGCAATGAGCAACAGAATGGACAAGCATAAGAACAGTTTCTTCCCTCAGGCAATTAACTTGAACAGTTAACTTTACAATAAGCGTAATACAAACACTATTTATACATTTATTTATTTAACACAGTTAAATTTAAGTTTAATTTAAGTTTAACACACTTCATATTTACATTTCCTTGCATTTGTACATAACATGCCTGTAGACACAAATACCATATATTGTCTATTTTGTATATTGTGTATTTTTTTTTATATATTTTGTATATTGTTATATCCTATTTACTTATCCTCGTTTAATTTTTTTATTATCTGTGTCTTGTCATTCTGTTTGTGCTGTGGAAGCTTCTGTCACCAAAACAAATTCCTCTTATGTGTAAACATACCTGCCAATAAAGCTCTTTCTTTCTGATTCTGATAATAATAAGAAATGTTTCTTAAACAGCAAATCAGCATATTACAATGCAGATTTATTTTCATAGCCACCTTTTCCCATGTTTACCAAGGGTGCCAATATTAGTGGAGGGCACGTATACACACACACAACTATAACACAATTTGAAAGTTTCCATTGATATTATATTATTAATTGTTGTTAATTTATGTCATATCACTCTATCTGTCCTGTAAAACGTGAAAGCATGATGTCTTTGTATCTGACACATTCTGCAGCAGGCTCAGGAGGCATTCAACACAGAGAGTGCTGGCACAGCTCACATACACACACACACACACACACACACGCTGTCATACTTCCCCCAAAATTGCATCAGCACCTCGTTGGCACGCAAGAGCTGGCAACAAAGCAGAAGTAAGTCATTGTGATGTAGAATAAACCCTGCTGTCCCCTAAAACACCAAACTCTGTGTCTTCTTGAAGTGCTCCATGTCTGAACAGTCAGCACATAAAAAATGTTTTTTTTTAAATACAGGGCAAAGATGTATCTCAGAGCAAAATAAATGAGCACTTTTAGTGATTTCTTCCTCTACCCAATATATTGTGAATATTCTGAAACACAGAAGAATGAATTGAATGGTGTTCTAGTGTGAGTTTTCAGTGCAATGCTAGTATAACTCAGCAATTTAATTTTCATGCCAGCCTCAGAGAGCACAGTTCACTGATCATCTAATGCATTTTGCATAGAAAACTGGAAAGTATGTTGTCGATCTGATGAAATATTCATACGATTTGCCAATGTTGTCCAGAAGAGAGACATCAAATCTTTGAAAGATATTTTTTAATGTTTTGTTTGAAGTACTTTGTACTTAAGTAGCAAATTCACTAAATATCTATGAACCTTGCACACAAGCCTATATTATTTTGGAAGAACAGAAATACGTTTTTACAGATTCCAAATTAATAGTGTTTTCTGTACAATTCATTCATTATTTAAATTCCATGTATAATCTGTTTCAGAAAAATTCCCCTCTAACGGCACATAAACTAAGCAAACTTTGGCTGGTCACTTCACATGTTGGTCAGATGGTTTCATCCTGACTAAGCAAGCAGATCTTCTCCAATATAAGCTGTGGACGAGACCTAAAGGTCTGTCTGCATAAGATGAGATCAAGATGAACATCTCAATATCTCCTTTTCATTTTCACTATTGATATAAATGAAGAGTGACTATTAGGCAGCTAATGTGATCAGAATATTGAATTAAACACAAATTAAGCTAATAAAGCTCCTAAGGAGAATGGAAACGTAATACCGCAAGCACGATGAGTATTATGTTCTGTGCTTTGCTTTCATTCATCTTGTCCATGTTTACCCTTACCAAAAAGTAGTATACTTCACGTTTATTTTAGTTTGACAGTTATTATTACCTCTTCATTGGTCGACATTTTATTCCATAATTTTACACAGTTTTGATGCTGTTTTATGTCGATGATCGTGTTAGAATACATGTGGAAGCATCTGTTGTTTCGTTTCTTCTCTTGTGTTTTGGAAATTCTGTACAGAAAATGTGTACTAGCGCCCCCTACAGTATAACAATGAAAACACAGATTCTAGGAGCACAATTATAGCTAAAATATATTTAGACTTTTTCTAAGTATAAGTCAAGTATACTTAAATGTCATTTTAAGTATATTTCTGAGAAGTACTTAAAGCCCATTTCTGAGAAGTACTAAAAGTAGACAAAGTATACTTTCCTATTTTTAGTTTAAAAGAAGTATACTAATAACACACTTGAATAAACTTCTTTTTCGTAAGGGTATGTAAGATATCAGTGAATCGGATCCTAATAGGCTTTTTTTCTTTTATATAAATAGCAGAGTCCCTCTCAGATCATGAGAAATCATATTACTGTATTTTGGCAGTAAATGTCAGTTCGTGTGACAGTGGGTTTGAGTGAGGAGCGTGAGGCGGTCGCGCTCAGCTCCCCATCTCTGGTCATCCACGGTGCTTTTCAATGTTGTGACAGTTTTCTTTTCTCAAAAAGCTCTTATAGGCCAGACTACACAGCTGTAGTCTGGCCTATAAAAGCTGTGTGTGAACAGACAACTGACACAACATTGAAAGGCTCTGAGCTGTGGCCATGTAGGACAAACACACGTGTCCAACTTTAGTCTTACATGCATGTAACATCTAACAAGCTTCTTAAGTCAGCCTCTTTCAGGTTTACATGGTAGTTGGTTTCTAACAGATGGTTGAACACATTACCACAAAGTTTCAAAAAATGTAAGAATGTTTTGTCAGATAACCTACTGTAAAAAATGTGCATCATGTGGTAACATCTACAACTTTTGTATTTACCTCTCAATAACATGACTGAATCAACCTGACTACACCAATTAAGTATTTAGGTGTCAAATCAGGTAGAAAAACTGTCTTAAAATAAAAATTGTTGAGTTTCACTGCTTACAGCGTAGTTAAAGCAGCTTGGACCAGTTTGGACACAGCTTAAGTTTAAACTAGCTTAAACTGGATTTTCCAACAGGGCTAAAAAAGCATCTTGAAATAAAAACAGTATGTTTCCCTTCACAACAGCATATGACAGGGTCCATATTCCCCCAATTAATTCTTAGTTTAAGAAATCAGGCCCGCTGAACTGAAAGTTCACATTCTGATTTAAATCCTTGCTTTACAGAAACAGATGACTCACAAGCCTCCTTTTCATTTAATGTGGGTTGTACTAGTCCTTAGTGCCAGTGGATGAAAACCTCCCTTCTGATGGTGTTCAGTGATACACAAAATCACCGCTAAGTTGGGAGTCCAATAAAACTGTGGGCATGGCTATGCACTCTGCTGACCTTGTCAGAGTAATTGGTTTCTTTGTGCAGGGTGAATGCTCCGTAAATGTGGCCCAGCATTAAGAAGCCGCTCTTCTTTGTCACAGGAAGCGAACAAAGCAGCCAGTTGTTTCCTAAACAGAGACTTTGAAATACATGTGGAAATCCTGTCTTTTTCACAGGCTATACTAAACCAGCTTCTTTTTAACTTGTTTGGATTGCATTCAGCACCATTTTCTTAACCTTTTTCCCCATTTTTAAATAACTTTTAATATCTTAAATCTTTCAATATTTTACAATCGTTTAATATATAATATCTTTTAATATCTCTGAAAATGAAAGAATATGGATGTTCAGTACCATTGGTTGCATTTGATCAAAAATGTGTTAATGTGAAATATTATTGCAATTTAAAATAACTATGCATGTTCAAGCAGGAAGTTTTTTGTTTGTTTGTTTGTTTTGACGTGTGATCAAAAGTGTATGTCAAAAGTTTGGAATAATTTAGATTTTTGATGTTTTTGAAAGAAGTCTCTTATTTACAGTAATCACTGTTTTCTATTTTAACACATTTTTAAAATGTAATTATTCCTGTGTTGGCAAAGCTGAATTTTCAGCAGCCATTACTTCAGCTTTCAGTATCACACAATCCTTCTGAGATCATTCTTAATATACTGATTTGGTGCTCAAAAACATGTCTTATTATCAATGTTGAAAACAGTTGTGATGCTTTATGTTTTTGTTGTGGAAATTATTTTCAGAATTCTTTGAGTAACAGAAAGTTTAAAGAACAGCATTTAATTGAAAAAAATGTAACATTTTAAATGTCCTTACTGTCATCTTTGATTAATGTCTTTTTGCTAAATAACAGTATTAAATTCTTTTAGAAAATGCAATGATCCCACATATTTCTAGAGATATCAAAAGAAAAAAGTCTATATATTCAATATCAGAACATAGTAATATGAATAATAATAATAATAATAATAATAATAATAATAATAATACATCAAACTGTTCATCTTTGAGAATAAAATGTGGACTGGGTCTTTCATCAGGCTTCCAACATTCTTCAGGGGGGAAAAAAAAAAAAATAATAATTTTCCTTTCCTATCTTGTGATTCTAAATAAAGAAGCAATGTGACATGCTAATGTACCTAAAACACCCTGCCATTAAGATGAGGCCTGATAGAAAATGGAGACAAATGCCAAGTTTCACAGAGATAAGAATTCAGTTTGTCATAATAAGCAGCCCCACCTCTAAACCACCCATTTCCTGAGCTGATTTCCATTGTAATCAATGGCACAAACTTGGTGGAGAGTGACAGCTGAGCATGTCCTTGAGGACTGATTTGCATTGAGGGATTTAGGCAGAGGTAATTGATAGAAATGATGCCTCAATAAGCAGTTAATGGCGTGACGCTCTCCATCGAGACGCTCACCAGAGAGGCGGAGGGCGATGGAGAGTGCACCTGCTAATCTACTGATGGACAGATAGCTGCAATCCATGGAGGAGAAGAGCAACTGCCTTTGATATGAATGGGGATGCTAACACATAGCTCTCTCCAGGTACAGTCTCATGAGGGATGTGCTCATGAACAAATCCAGTCAAGGCCACTTAATGGGACTTTTTAATAACTGTGTGCTTCAGGGTCACCCTCTATACCTGCCCCTGCACTTGACCTTTTCTTTACCCTTGACTTGAGTTCATGATCATATTCCTTTTCTTTTGTTATATAGTTAACCTATATAAAGGCCAGACATGTACCATAAAAGAACTCACCTCACCGCTGTCAATGATTGCCTTGGCAGGAAGGATGAATCACGAAGAAGTTGAAAATTGTTTTTCCAGTTAGACCTCCTATGTTTTAAATTAACATAGCAATATTATTAATTATGAATAATATTTTAAAATAAATTAATAATTTATTCAGCAAGGATGCATTAAATTGACCCAAATTGTTTCTTGAGCACCAAATCAGCATATGAGAATGATTTATGAAGCATCATGTGACACTGAAGACTGAAGAAATGGCAGCAGAAAATTCAGCTTTGCCATCACAGGAATAAATTACATTTTGATTTCACAATATTAGTTTTTACAGCGTTTTTGGTTAAATAAATGGAGCCTTGGTGAGCATAAGATAATTCTTCACCTTTGAATAAAAAAAAAGTTTTGATTCAAAATTCTATATTAAATTAATATTGACAACCTATATAGTAAATGAAAAATTCATTTTGTCCACTCTTGAACCCCTTCAAAAAGTAAGACAAATGACACATGGCTCTTTCACTTTTGATTCTTGGAAAATATACTAAACCAGCTATACACTTTTGATACTCAAATTGATTATTTCACTTCCATTGTGAAAATAGAGCACATAAACTCTAACAAAACCTTCAGGGAACCACACATTGTCACTACACATAACACAGATGGCTGTGGAAATCTCTCTGGATCTGTCAAGGACAGGGAGGACTGTTTTGGAGGGGAAAACACCCATCGCTCTGGTGCTACTATCAAAACAGGGTTCTAGAACAGAGAACTGTCTCCCTCCAGAAATGTCCCAACAGCTGACAATGTCTGTGTGAATGTGTGTGCTTCTGTCCGGACCCGTCACATTAGATTCCAGAGTACTTGTTTTTCTGTGCACTGCAGAAGACATTTTATAATCCAGGAAAGGGCAAGGAAATAATAAACTAGATCTATAGTGACATCTGCTTCTTTACAGTCCTGTTTGCGGTTTACCATAAATGGCTGTTTTTTCCAAATCTTCTATGGCAAAAAGATAATTCATCTGAAGTCCCACACTAGACATTAATGACATGGTAGACAATAACGTTTGCATAAAGAGCCTCCGTTTTTAGCATTTTCTCATATATGTGTGCTGATAGAGAAAGGTACAGGTTTGCTTTAAAAAATGACAGAAAGTGATTTCAGAGAGTATGGCGCATGTCAACAAAAATGATGTGTTGTGCATTCATACATAAAGTTGGAGACATTTCAAATGTGTCGGTGCTCCCTGTTTTCAGTAGATTACAAGTTACCGTGCCATCCATAATTACAGAAGCCGCATCACTGGACACCCAGGAAATAGCTGTGTTTGAATAGACACGGCCAGAATCACCAAAGCAGAGGATGGATGGGAATGTTGCTTTGTTGTTTGAGGGAGATTTTTGTAGTACACCTACTTCTCAATCATGCTATTTAAAGTTTAAATACTTAACTTTAAATTGTAAAAAGGGACACTGCACAATTGTTACCCTATTTCCACTTAACTGACCATTAAATATTTTTTATAGCAGTACCCTAATGTGACCTAATGTGGTCAGATTGATTCAGTTTTATTAAAACATAGATCATCCAAAAATCAAAATTATGTAATTATTTACTCAAACTCATAAAAGAAGATATTTTGAACAAAAATAGTTTTGGTTACCCTTGACTTCCATTGTACTGCCCAACATATTTTTTCCAAAATATCTTCTTTTATGTTCCACAGAAGAAAGAAAGTCATACTGGCTTGGAACCAGGGTTATTTTAGTTAACTAAAACTAAAACCTTAGAAAAATACTTTATTACTTGAAATAAAATAAACATTATTACAACATTTTTAAAAAAAGTCAAACTTATTTCAGCTAGTTGCCAAAGCAACATTTCTCTTTTTAGTTTAACTTGATATAGAAAATAACTAAAACCAAACTGAAATAAAGATGACTAAAAACTATACAGACATTAAAAAAAAGCAATAACTAAAAAAATTACAAAACATACAACAGAATTATGTTAACTAAAATTAAAATGAAAATAGAAAATAAAAAAATAATAATTCTAAATATGTTTTTAAAAATGTAATTGTATCTCAAGTGAGTTGAGTTGGGTTGGTAAAATAGGCAAGAGACTTTGATTTAAAAGTCGTGATTTCTGAGAAAGTGATGACTGCATGTTCATCTAATCATGGATTCTCAGTAAACAATGAAAACAAATAAGGAATTCACAATGTTCAAAGAAATCAAAACGTGTGAGCTTTACAAGTCAGTACTAGTTTAAGTATCAGTTTTCTGATGAGCCTCGAGAAGAAGAAAAAAAACATCAACTTTTCAAAATCAAAGTCATTTTTACTGTCTGGTCTTAATGCCTTCTGTCAAAGTTTCTAACTCTTCTGAAACGCTTTGAAGAATTCAGAGCTCTGATTGTTTATTAAGAGCACGATTGTACTTTAAATATTTTTCAACAAGGGAATTTGGTTAAAGTAAGATCAAAGGAAAGAGAAGGAAAATGTACAACACACACACAAAGGAAATCCTTCTAAGGCCATCACCAAGAAAGGGAATTTCATTTTCAAAGTGAAACCTCCCAGAGACTCAAACTTAATTACTCAATTAATCATGTACATTCTCTGTGCCACCCATTGTAGTATGATTATAATAAGCTGCACTAATTAGAGGAACTCCACGTGATGCTGGATCAAACAGTGCCAAGGCAAATCCAGGACTTAATGTTTCCAGTGTCTCCAAACCGTTGAAGCCAAAACATTAATTTCATACCGGGTTAAAAACAAACAAGTCAAAACTGAACAGAACTCAAAAACTGAACTGAAAATATATGGTGTGTATCAATATTCCTATAATAAGTAATATTTTTACAGCAGCAGCAGCAGCTCTCTCACGTTAATATAGAAGTTTCTGATAAATTAAATGTTTAACAGTTATTTGTTCATATATCTTGCCAGTTAAAATATCATGCCAATTGATAATTTCAATTGAAATTATAACCAATAGATTCTTCTTTATATTTAAAGAAATAGGGTTAATCAGGCAGTAAACTACTACTACTGCTAATTACAGCCAAGCATAACTTTTTATCATTGAACTTTTAAAACAAGACAGACCCCCATCAAATGAGGTTTTGGCTGCTTCTGTTGTTCTGTTGTGGCAGTGAATGGTTAAGGGACTTGATAAAGATCTGCTCATATAATTATTCACATCCCTCATATGATTGTTATTTAACATCACTGAACCTATTTGTGTTCTGACAAAGAGGCAACACACACATACACAAAATTCAGATAAAAAAAAAAAGAGATCATTCTGTATGATTATTAGCTTTAAAAAAAAGTCCCCACAAGGTCAGAATTTACTGGTATTGCTATCCTTGTGGGGACATTTAGTCTCCATAACGTAGGGAAAACCAGGTACATACATACACACACAAACACACACACACACTCATATAAATAATGCGCATGAAGGTAGCAGACTGATTGTCAAAGAGAGTATATGTGCAGCAAGATTTATATGAACACATCCCCTCAGTCTTTAACTTTTAAAACATCTCTGTTAGTTTTTAAAAGGGCTGGGGACCATCCACACTGTGGGACAGAAAAGGCATTAAGTTGAATGTTAATGATCCTTGACTCAGTCCATCAATTTCCTAGATAGGAAATGCAGAAGCAAATCAAAGTTTGTGTTACTTAAAATTAAAATAGATGGTTCATGCCATTTGATTCAGCCTTATTTCCTCTGTTATTCCAGGTGCTTGGTGGAAATCTCAATCATATATGAGCATCCAAGGTATGTGTGTGTGTGTGTGTGTGTGTGTGTGTGTGTGTGTGTGTGAACATAGTATGTTCATCTGAAGAGTTCAACAATTTTCTAGAAAGAAAACATACAGATGCTCTTGATTTTTCCAGTCACCATAGCAACAGGAACATCAGCAGCTGTTTTTTCCTTGTTTTAACCATCTTAACTTTTTTTCACACTAAATGTCCTGGAAAGTTTTACAACACATGTGTTATACTCAGGGCTTTGTTGTTGTTATCTTCTTGTCCCTTGTGCCATGCTACATTCTCATGCAAAACTCACTTTCCAAGGGAGTTAGAAAAGGCAGAGCGACACACCAGGTATGAAGCTGTGTCATTCTGCAGATCAATAGAGTGCTACACAATCAGATACATCTGCACCATCAAGACCTCATGCCGGGTGTCTGGAACAATACGATAAAGACAAAAACGAGAGGGGAATCTGTAGACAGGAAATGGGTAACAAGATGAGATTGAAACCAAATAGATCCTTTGATGCGTTTGATGTGTAACTAAACAGTTTATCAAATGACTGGTTACGCAACAATCACTGGCATTTGTGGAAATAGAGACGTACTTACAACTGAAAGTCCTTTCGGTATTTTTAAAGTGATCTTTTTAATTTATTATTGTTAATTTAGGTGCAGTTGCACTCCCAAACGATCAACTTCACACATGCTGTTTATATGTCATAAATGAAGATGTGCAAAATATAAGTAAAAGCAGGTCGCTCTACACCATATAAAACCAGTTCAGTTACAAGAGTGGTTCATTAATCGAGCAACTGAGTGCTCTGCCTTCTCTCATCAAACCTGTGTTTTTACACACATACTCCACAATGTGTCTGTGATTCAATTACAGACCTATAAAACGGATTTGTTTTAAAAGCAGGAATAGACAGATATTTCACTGTGTCCTGCCTACATTCATTCTGGCAAACTCCAAAACATTTTGAAAGGCTGTTAAAGCACTTATTTCAATAAGCTTTTTGAAAAAAATTGCCTTTAACATTGCTTTCAGTAAGATGCCTTTCAAAAATAAATTTAAAAATAAGGATTCTAAAGAACTGGTGAAATGGTTTAGCAATTTCAAAGCTTGCATTAAATCTCATCTCCATGGTGTAGGACGACTGAATCAGAGCACATAAAAACTGAAGGTCTTTCGCTGTTAGTTGAAAGCACACAATACACTAGGAATTCAAACATCCTTGAGCCTTTTTGCAGTTTTATTTGAGCATTTGGGAAAATACGGTAAAAGGCATTTTACAAGATTGGTCAGACATTTCACAAGGCTTCTGCTATGCTGTTATTGTTAGATTATGTTAGTTATTCAAATAACACGCAATCCTCCAATTATTTCTTGATGAAATGTATAAAGTTGTAATCCCTTAATGTTTGTCTGCAGCAGTAAAAGTAGGTCTTGGTGAGAAAAAGATAGAAAGCCGGTGACTGTGGTTCAGAGTTATTTTAATGTCAGTGGAATTTAAAATGGAATGTTTGTTTTATTTGATGCAGAATTTTATTGGAGTGGGACTCAATAAAACCACCATATACAAACCATATTTTAATGTATTTAAATGTTAAACATCTTATATATACTGTAATAATACATATACAGTGCTACTTGAAAGTTTGTGAACCTGCATAAATATGACCCAAAAGATCAACAGATTTTCACACAAGTCTTGAAAGTTGACAAAGAGAATCCAATCAAACAAATTAGACAAAAATATATACTTTGTAATTTATTTATTGAATAAAATGTTACATATCTGTCAGTGGCAAAAGTATGTGAATCTTTGCTTTCAGTATCTGGTCTGACCCCCTTTTGCAGCAATAACTGCAGCTAAACATTTCTTATAACTGCTGATCAGTCCTGCACAACAACTTGTAGGAATTTTAGCCCATCCTCAGTACAGAACCATTTCAAATCTGTGATGTTGGTGGGTTTCCTCCTATGAACTGCTTGCTTCAGGTCCTTCCACAACATCTCAATTGGAATAAGATTCGGACTTTGACTCTGCCATTTCAAAACATTAACTTTGTCCTTCTTTAACCATTCTTTGGTAGAACAACTTGTGTGCTTAGGGTTGTTGTCTTGCTGCATGACCCGTTTTCTCTCGAGATTCAGTTCTCAGACAGATGTCCTGATATTTTCTTTTAGAATTTGCTGGTATAATTCAGAACTCATTGTTCCATCAATGATGGCATGCCGCCCTGGCCCAGATGCAGCAAAACAAGCCCAAACCATGATACTACTACCACCACCATGTTTCACAAATGGGATGAGGTTCTTATGCTGGAATGCAGTGTTTTCCTTTCTCCAAACATAACGCTTCTCATTTAAACCAAAAAGTTCTATTTTGGTCTCATCCGTCCACAAAACATTTCTCCAATAGTCCTCTGGCTTGTCCACATGATCTTTAGCAAACTGCAGATGGGCAGCAATGTTCTTTTTGGAGAGCAGTGGCTTTCTTCTTGCAACTCTGCCATGGACATCATGGTTGTTCAGTGTTTTCCTGATGGTGGACTCATGAACATTACCATTAGCCAATGGGAGAAAGGCCTTTACTTGCTTAGAAGTTACCATAGGGTCCTTTGCAACCTTGCAGACTATTACACATCTTGCTTTTGGGATGATTTTTTTTGGTTAACCACTTCTGTGGAGGTTAACAATGGTCTTAAATTTCCTCCATTTATACACAATCTGTCTGACTGTGGATATGTGGAGTCCAAACTCTTTAACCTTTCCAGCCTGATGAGCAACAACAACTCTTTTTCTTAGGTCCTCAGAGATCTCCTTTGTTCATGCCATGATTCACTTCCATAAACATGGTCAGACATTAATAGATCCCTGTTCTATAAATAAAACAGGGCACACAATGACATCTGATAGTCACCTCTGAACAGATCACCTTCAAATTAGCTGCTAATCCTAGAGATTCAAATACTTTTGCCACTCACAGATATGTAATATTGGATCATTTTACAGAATAAATAAATGACTAAGTATATATTGTTGATTGGATTCTCTTTGTCAAGGACTTGTGTGAAAATCTGATGATCTTTTGGGTCATATTTATGCAGAAATATAGAAAATTCTGAAGGGTTCACAAACTTTCAAGCAGCACTGCACTTTACATAATAAATTATATTTTATTCTAAATGTATTTATTTGAATAATGTATTATTTACTTGTATATAATGTATATATA
>NW_015548239.1:769568-777627 GCF_001515605.1 Sinocyclocheilus anshuiensis | reverse complement strand
CAGCTTTTAAACCAGGCTACTGTTTTTAAAAGCTACACTAATTATTATATTATACTTGAATTGAAAGAACTTTGATGCTTTGACACTTTGAACTGAATCAGCATGGCATGAATCATTACACTGCAGTGTGAAATGTTGCAAGAGAGTGTAAAGAGAGTCTTTGAGAGCACTCTACTTTGGCAAATAAAAATTACACAGCCATTTATCTTTAAAATATTTGCCTCAGCTTGCCCAAATGAAACTCCCAAGTTTTATAAACAATGGCCAAAAGAGAGCATCACTTTGAATGCATGACTAGCTCTAGCAGTGAGGCTGTAGTTAGACCATATGAAGATGGAGTGTCACATCATCACTTTGTCCCTTGATATGCCGCTGACCTATTGGACAATTAGCAGAGCCTGAAGCCAGAAGAGAACCTGCATCACTCTCTCCCTCCATAAACAGAAGCTGATGAAGAGAGCAGCAGGGGGTTTGACTAAGCGCCATCTCACACCAGGCCTAATCTCCCCACAGATGCCTCATCTGTGTCCTCTAATGAAGACTAAACTTACTCTCAGCAGCCGCCTGATTGAGGCGAGACGCTGCTGCCTTATAGAGGAACTACAATGAAATCGAGAGAGACAGGAAGGTTTAATCAATCAAGATTTTTTTTTTAATATCTCAACACATTTGACTGAAGTTTTGATAAGGGAGATGATGAAACTGTTTCAATGAGCGGCAAGAAAATCTTGAAAAATTATAACCCAGCCCTGTTGCCAAGTGCCCACTCGTTCCCTGCAACGTGGGCTTTACTGGGTACCTCAGGCAAGATAACAAATTGTAGTGAATGTATGTACGAAAAGACACTGCAAATGGTATAGGCAAGGGACAAATAATATAAAAAAATAATTCATTACATTTATATAGCGCTTTTCTAGGCACTCAAAGCGCTTTACATTGTCAGGGGGTGCTTGTTGACAGTATAGTGTCCCCGTCACTATACTGGGGCGTTAGGACCCACACAGACCACAGGGTGAGCACCCCCTGCTGGCCTCACTAACACCTCTTCCAGCAGCAACCTAGTTTTCCCAGGAGGTCTCCCATCCAGGTACTGACCAGACTCAACCCTGCTTAGCTTCAGTGGGCAACCAGTCTTGAGCTACAGGGTGATATGGCTGCCGAACAAGTGTGCATTGATCATTTCATAAGAAATGAAGAGAGAATGTTGGCCATAAGTCACTGTGTATTGCACAAACTTTGACTACAATAACATGAAAATTTCCTGAACATTTACTCACCCTCAGGCTAACCAAGAGGTAGATGAGTTTGTTTCTCCATTGAAAACAGATTTGTAGAAATGTAGCATTACATCACATTCTCAATAATGGATCCTCTTTAGAGAATGGGTGCCATCAGAATGAGAGTCCAAACAGCTGATAACAACATTACAATAATCCACAAGTAAACCACATGACTCCAGTCCATCAATTAATGTATTGTGAAGTGAAAAGCTGCATGTTTGTAAGAAACAAATCCATCATCAAGGCGTTTTAAATTTAAACCATTGATTGGAGAAGTTCACCATACCATTACACCAGAACATTGACTTGGCATTACAATTAGATTATAAATTACAAGGTCAAAAAAGATCAGTATCAGTTATAAGCATTTAGTAAATAGATAGGGTGAATTTTAATTTCATGCTGGGTTGTCAAAACAGAGTAGTTTTGAGAAATATTAAATGATTTACACTTACATGAGATATGATGAGTCTTCTAGAAAAAGCTTGGAGCAGGTTGCTTTCTCATGTCCACTGCAATGCTGGTGTCACATGACCAGCCATGTCATCTAATTACCAAGTCGCTGCTGAAAAATAATAAAAATAACATGTTTACTTTATAAAACACTATAGGCAAGGCAACCATAAATATGAAAATACATCTAACAAAACAAGCAAACCAAACAAAATAGCATACAAAATACACACACATACAACAAAACAACAGAACTCATACATAGTCTAGAGTGAAGGTATATCGCACACACGCTGATCCACTGGACCAAGCTGAATGAGTACGAGTGGAAAAATAAAATCCAAACAATCAGTCCCTGCTGGAGTGATAAAACAAACCACGACGACCCATGGCTACCAGGCTACAGATCGGGGATAAACGCCACGGCATCAAGCACAAGCACACATCGGTCACAGCAAGCACACAGCGAAGAGAAACTCACAGCAGTCTGGTTACAGAGCAGTACATATGAATTCAAGAATGTTTTATGGACATGAAGGAACAAAAGAATATTACATAGACAAAAAGGAACAATAGAGAAATCAAAAAGAGAAAGGGAGTAAAGCAGCAATAGTTAGCAAACTTCATGTAACTAATATGTACATGCTAAAAGTAAATAGGAACTTAGAGTGCACTTTTAAAGAATTGACTTCATTAAATGAATCGTTTAAATGAATAGGGGATGGACTTTTTCACTGGGGGAAGAGTTATTATAGATTATGGACTCATATTTTGGCCAGAAGCAATGGTTTAAAGTTTTTTGTTGTTGTTTGTTTTTGTTTTTTTTTGTTTTTTTACAAACATGTAGCTTTTCTCTTCACAATATGTTAACTGATGGACTACAGTAATGTGGATTATTGTTTTTATCAGCTGTTTGGACTCTCATTCTGACAGCACCCATTCACTGCAGAGGATCCTTTGGTGAGCAAGTAATGTAATGCAAAATTTCTCCAAATCTGTTCCAATGAAGAAACAAACTCATCTACATATTGGATAGTATGAGGGTGAGTACATTTTTAGCAAATTTTCATTTTTGGGTGAACTATTCCCTTAATTACATCCTAGGGTTTTTTTTTTTCTCTCTAATTAAACTTTAATAAGGAATGGATCATCCAATCAGCCCTTTCGCAATAACTGCATTTATGGTCAAAGAAATGTATTTCAAGTTGAAGCTTCTCAGACAAGATATTTTGCACCTCACATTTCTACAATAAAAGAAACCTTTCTCTCTGAACAATCCTTTCTGAGAAATCTAGCTGCCAGCTTGTTTCAAAACCGCATGCATCTATAGCACATCTGTCCTCTGTCGTAACAGGAGATCATAATGGATGACCTGAATAAAGTAAACAGTTGATTACATGCATCAAGCATTCAAATGACCCCTGTAGTTCCATCACACAGAAAATTGTCACAAAAATAACCCTTTGAAAGCAGCACGAAGCTTCTAACAGCAGCGAATAATGTCAAAGCCTTTTATTCAATCTGCATCTAACCAAATGTGTCATTCTATACGGTACAGTAGGCGTGCTGCCCTGCACCCAGAGGTGGTAAAAGTACCTCCATCTGGATTCCTGTTGCTTTCAAAAACAGACAAGAACATTGGAAAGGATCTCTGTGTGTGTGTGTGTGTGTGTGTGTGTGTGTGTGTGTGTGTACATTTCTAACTGCAGTGCCATCTGTCAAGGCTCTAATACATACAGAAACAGATGTGCCACCTCATGTTATATGGATGAGAGTGGCAGGGAAAAGCATTTATGGACTGCTATATGACAGATCCTCATTTACTCCTGAAAGAATGCACCCAGAGGCAATGACCTTCTTCACACTTGCAACACTTATATGCCTGTTAGACCTGTAGTGGTCAAATACTGCCATGGAGACCACATGTAGTGGACAGTGCTGGGGAGAAATTAACCAAAAGTAATAAATTATAACAATATTTTTAGAAAAAACAAAGCAGCTTTTCAAATAACAAACAACTACATTTTCTGTTGAGTAGTGGAATAACTCGGACAAATCATTAATATTCTTATATTTTTGTAATATTGTAGAGTGCAGTAGTGGAAAAGAGTGATTCTTGAAAAATTATGAGAAATTGGTAACGTTTTAGATTACAGCCCGCAATTTACAGTGTAAGTAAACAGATTTTACAGCGTACCTTTTCGTAATAATAGTGTACCTACAGTACGTACGTGTAGGTCTACGGGAACAATATGCACATTTTAGGGAAAAAGAGGGTAACAACCTGGAAAATTACAACTTTTTTATAATGTAAGTATTCTGAAACTAAGGGGTACCTATTCTAATATTACGTGGTATGACCCACTATGCTAAATAACAATATTACATTTGCGAGCAATTTAGCAAGAACATACACGGTGTACCTTTTTGTTATAATAGTATCTACACATATAAAAACCTCTGGGTTAGTTTTTCGAAACACTTGGTTGAGGACTGTTGGGTAAGGAAGCTGGGTTGATTTGACCCTATTTGGGTAGAAAATAATTGTTCGTAGTAACACAACAGTGCTGGTTTGTGGGCGTGAAAGAAAGCATGATGTGCGTCACGCAATTTCAAACGTAAACAGTTCTGTGTGTGCCCATATCTGTGTTTGTAGTGCTTATGACAGGAATATGTGTGGAAAATAGCTGAAAACTAATCGAAGTGCAGAGGAAAGACAATTATGAAACTGTCTGGAGTGCATTATTTTAAAATTGGAGGTTCCTTTTCGAGCGTTCACTCTACATTGTGAAGCATTCACAGTGGGAACTCCTCCCCTACTCTGAAAATCCTGAAACTTTATAGGATAACGCCAGTATGATAAACTGGCCAATTGTCGCTAATTATGCAGATTGCATGCAAATACTGACAAGCCTGTGGGCAGTATATAATGTGGTGAGAGCGACAATTGCCTCAGTATCTTCTCCTTCACGCTGCCATTGTCTAAGACGCACCAGAAGGTACGACAGCTTCTTCACCGCATCCAATGGCTAACTTTTGCCAAATTTGCACAGGCTTTATTGACCTGCCGGACACGTACGAGCACTGCATCGCCTGCCTGGGCCTGGCCCACGCTGAGGTGGCCTTCTCGGAGTCTGACTGCGTGTACTGCGCTGACTTGCTGGCACACGTTTTGAGGACTCGGAGGAGCATCGCTCGTGGCCTTACGAGGACAAGGCCCACTGCTGCCAGTGAGTCGCTGGTGGGCCCTCCCCTCCCCTCCCTCGGGACGACGGTCCCTTTCGCCAGTCTTTTTCTATGACAAGAGCCTCAGAGGTCAGAGTCTTAGAGCAGGTGGCACATAAACCACTTGAAACTAAAAGCAGTGTCCTTAGCCCTAGTGACTTTTCTGCCGCAGGTGGAACAGCGACATGTGCTGATTCGCACCGACAATATCTCTGTGGTTTCGTACATAAATCGCCAAGGCGTTTATGCTCCAGAAACCTTTTCAAGCAGGCTGCGAGTCTTCTATTATATGCGGATCATCATTTACTCTCCATCAGAGCGGCACATATCCCCGGTCTCCTAAACCACAAATCGGACATGCTTTTGAGGAACGAAATTCCTTACAGGGAGTGGAGGCTGCATCCCAGTTCGGTTTCGGATGATTTGGGACCACTTCTGGAGGGCGGAGATGGATCTGTTCGTGACGAGCGAGAACACACATTGCCTGCTGTTCTTTTTGCTGTCTCACTCCCCGCTGATGGGGGATGCTCTGACGTTATGCTGGCTGAGAGCCAAACTTTATGCGTTTCCTCCAATGAAGATTTTGCCTCTGGTGTTATGCAAAATCAGGGAAAAGAGAGAGTCTGTGATCCTCAATGCCCTGAACTGGCCAATTCAACCTTGGTTTCCGGACCTCAGGGAGACCTGCTGGTAGCCCGGAGCTGTGGAGCCTTCATGTGTGGCTACTTCAGGGATCCTAGAGGGGTTATCGCCCTGCCTCCTCATGTGCTTGACACGCTCACTGAGTCTTGTGCACCTTCTATGGGTGTCTGTACGTACTTAAATGGGGAGTGTTTGTGAAATGGTGCTATGATAAAGATATCGACCTGGTGAGCTGTCCCGTGTCGAACGTTTATGTTGTCTGCAGCACAGGCTAGATAATGGGAGTCTACTCTCAACGCTTATGGTTTATGTGGCCGCTATTGCTTCGTTTTTTCCGCAATTGATCGGGAGGCACGCGCTTCTGGTCAGATTTCTCATCCCCCATGCCCACCGTCGGTGCCACAGTGGGACTTAGCGCTGGTTCTGAAAGCTCTCTCTCTCCACCCCCGTTCGAACACTTTGCATCCATTGCTATGAGGGAACTCTCCCTCAAAAATGCTCTGCTTCTTGCCGTTGCTTCGGCTAAGTGCATAGAAGATCTGCATGCACTCTTGGTGGACAGCGATTGTATTCGCTTTGGGCCTGGGGACTGCAGTGTTACTCTCCAGCTGAGATTATAGGCTACGTGCCTAAATCTCTTTCTACCCCCTTTAAAGCGCAGGTCAATTCTTTGCCCGCTTTGTCTCATGTGATGCCGAGGCTCAGAGCACCATTTGCCCTGTCAGGGTTTTAAGGATTTATATCGACCGCTCAGCCATCTTTTGACAGTCTGACCAGCTCTTCGTGTGCTATAATGGCTGTACTAAGAGAAGAGCAGTATCTAAGCAGAGACTTTCTCACTAGATAGTAGACGCTATCGTGTCAGCTTATGCGAGCCATCCTTGGCGTCTCAAGTGCTTTCGGTGAGTGACTAACCTCATTTATTCTTCTAGTTTATTACTATGCTGCAATTTGGGGCACAGTTTGTTGTGCTGTTGACACTGTGCTGGCCTATTTACATTTTTATATGTGCTTTTTGTTATGTTGCACAGAGCTTACTTGCTTACTGTTGTTGTGTCTGCCCTGTATTCAATGCAGACTTTCGTTTATTCTGGCCAGCTATGCTAATTTGGTATACCTGAGTTAAGACGTTCATTGGTCTTTCTTAGCGGCATTGCTATTGGTTGGGAATTGTGTGTTGCTCTACCCCATGCTTGGTGTGGTCTTAGCCCTTTCGTGCTGATCATCACCACTTTTATGGCGGGATTGTATACTGTTCCCACTGCGAATGCTTTTAAATGTAGAGTCAGTGCTCAAAAGGGAACGTCTCTGCTTACTGTCGTAACCTCGGTTCCCTGAGAGCAGGAAAGAGACATTGTGAAGCTTGCCGTGCTCGCTGCTCGATCAGTAGTGCAAGCGTTCAGTCTTAGATTCTGAGGAAATTATTGCTCTCACCACATTATTTACTGCGGTATTTTCGGTCTGTATTTTCATGCAATTTGCATAATTAGCGACAATTTGCCAGTTTATTGTACTGCTGTTATCCTATAAGGTTTCAGGATATTCGGAGAAGGGGAGGAGTTCCCATTGCAAATGCTTCGCAATGTCTTGTTCCCGCTCTCAGGGAACCAAGGTTACGACAGTATAGTGTAATACGACCATTTTTTTGACAGTATAGTGTCCCCGTCACTGTACTGGAGTGTTAGGACCCATGAAACAAGGGAGTAACATGCACCACTTCAATTTACAGCTTGCAAATGATGTACTTACCCTGTAACCAGTGCTTGAAGTGGGCCGGTACGCACCGGTAGGCTACGCAGTACCAGCACTTCTATATTTTAGCCTTCAGAGTACCTGCATTTTTTGTGCATACCGGCACTTCTGACATGTTGCCGGTACTCAGAGTAAAAGTGTCAGTGTCTGGGTGATTATATGATTCCATAATTAGGGATGGGCGGATCGATCCTTAAGTATCGATACTTTTGATACCGATGTTGTATTAAAAGGATCGATCCTCACATAAAACATAAAACATAAATAAAGTGCATTTTTTAACCATTCATTTTATTTATTTATCAAGAAATTCGGTGCATAAAAAGCTTCTAAGTATATTAGCGAATAATTGTGTTGGATAGAACCATTACTCCTGCTCATCGGAACACACGCAAATGCTGAAAGACAGAACCAATCAATCACAGACAGCGTTCGCTGCTGATGCATGGCACACAGTGCTTGCTCAAATAGGGCTGCGTTTCCCAAAAGCATCAGAAGCATAAGTAGATCTTAAGAAACCATTGCCACATTATTACATTACATTAGCCTACATAACATTGTTACTATATATAAAATTAATTCTGAAAAATGCATCACGGTTTCCACACAAATATGAAGAAGCAATAATAATAAATGTTTCTTGAGCAGCAAATGATATTAGAATGATTTCTGAAGGATCATGTGACACTGAAGACTGGAGTAATGAT
>NW_015548239.1:767990-768636 GCF_001515605.1 Sinocyclocheilus anshuiensis | reverse complement strand
AGGATCATGTGACACTGAAGACTGGAGTAATGATACTGAAAATTCAGCTTTGATCACAGATGCATTTTAAATTTTAAAATATATTAAAATAGAAAATAATTATTTTAATTGTTATATTTCACAATATTGCTGCTTTTACAGTTTTTTTTTGTTTTGTTTTGTTCAAATAAGTGCAGCCTCGGTGAGCATGAGACTTAAAAAAAAAATATTACAAAATCTTACTGACCCCAAACGTTTGTGTACATGTAATATTTCTTCAGTGACTCCGAATTGTGAGCAGCACACAGAGACAATCAATTGTGAATGTAAGGGATTTAATAAATGAAACTACAGCTAACATTCCTGTAAAGTTCCTATCCACACCCATCTTTTGGGTGGAATGTCCAATCAGAGGCATGAATTTTGAGCGGGAGAAACTTTCTTTGTCTCTGTTTATGGCCCATTTGCATGTTTATTGCTGGCCTGGAAGATTGGTGCAGTTTTACCCAAAATATGCTACAAATAGTAAGATGCATTTCACGATCACATAGTGTAGATCATTGTTTGAGGAATAAAGAGCTGATCATTTTGATACCAAGAACGAAACATCTAGAAGATCTTAAAGCAGAGATACACTCATATACCTGAATATAAGCATTGAGAGTCT
>NW_015548239.1:750831-767391 GCF_001515605.1 Sinocyclocheilus anshuiensis | reverse complement strand
AGACGAGAGTGGTGAAACTGTTTAGCATCTCCTTGATAGTGGGGGGAACCATTGGCAATTTAGCACCCATATAAATGTTGAATCTGGGGACAGGACTGTAATTTATATGCAAATGTAAAAAGGCTAAGAGGGGTCTCTAAAGACATAAAACCCCAATGATCATCCATGATTTTAAGCAGACGCAACAAGGTATCCTCAAAAGTTCACCTTTGTAACGTATCTTGCAGTTGTTTTTGAAATACAACATCTCCTTGTGAAAGATCTGTAACGTGACATATGTTACATTGGGCGTTTATGATACATTTTTAATGTTACATATATGTTACATTGGGTGTTTATTTCTCAGTTGAAAAAAAAACATTTTGTCTGTTTTTTTTTTTTTTTGCTAAATAACATTTTTTTTCTGTTTATTTGCTTTTTCACAACATATATCAAAATTATTACTTTTCTGGGAAGATAAAACAAAAACCTTTTTTAGAAGTAATACAGTTTTGCATTTTATTTGCTTTGCCACAACATATTTCAAAACCACATAACTGTGACCATTACATTTTACAACAACTCTTTTGTAACATATCAAAATTCTACCTTTTCAAGTATATGGTTTAACCAGCAATTAATTTTTAGATTTTTTTTTCACAACTTGAAAATGTGCAAACTGAATAAAAATAAATAACTACCTCACACTGCAGGTTAAACCTGCACGTAGTGCAATAACATTGCTAAAATGTGTATATTGTGCAAGTGACATTGGGAGTTTATGATACATTTTTAATGTTACATATATGTCACTTTGGGCATTTATTTCTCAGTTGAAAAAAATATATTTTGTCAGTTGTTTTGCTAAATATTTTTTTTTCTGTTTATTTGCTTTTCCACAACATATATCAAAATTATTACTTTTCTGGGAAGATAAAACAAAAACCTTTTTTCAGAAGTAATACAGTTTTGCATTTTATTTGCTTTGCCACAACATATTTCAAAACCACATAACTGTGACCATTACATTTTGCAACAACTCTTTTGTAACATATTGAAATAAATATATGAACATATATGAAATAAATAACTACCTCACACTGGAGGTTAAACATGCACGTAGTGCAATAACATTGCAAAAATGTGTATATTGTGCAATAAAACTGTATACAAACAAACAATACAATGCTCCGTGAAATAAAAACTTGATCACTCTGATCAAACCATTGTTATCACCTTAATCACTTTAATTTCTTCTATGCACAACGCAATAAGTTAATTATTGTATGCAAAACAATGAAACAGTTAGTTCTTAGCATTTATTGCTATGCAACAGCATATATGATTTTTTCTCTTCAATGTTTTTCTCTTCAAAGTTAGTTATTGTATGCAATGCAGTGCAACGAGCACCTGTCATGTGTTATCTCTGTCATGCAGTTATTACCACTGCACAACGGACTAAGTTACTGCAATGCATTATACATGTTAATGGTTTAACCAGAAATACATTTTTAGATTTTTTTTTGAAAATTGAAAATGTGCAAACTGAATAAAAAGAAATAACTACCTCACACTGGAGGTTAAACATGCACGTAGTGCAATAACATTGCTAAAATGTGTATATTGTGCAATAAAATTGTAAACAAGCAAACAATACAATGCTCAGTGAAATAAAAACTTGATCACTCTGATCAAACCATTGTTATCACCTTTATCACTTTAATTTCTTCTATGCACAATGCATTAAGTTAATTATTGTATGCAAAACAATGAAACAGTTAGTTCTTAGCATTTATTGCTATGCAACAGCATATATGATTTTTTCTCTTCAATGTTTTTCTCTTCAGAGTTAGTTCTTGTATGCAATGCAGTGCAACAAGCACCTGTCATGTGTTATCTCTTCACTGCACAACGGACTAAGTTACTGCAATGCAATATACATGTTATGTGTTATCTCTTCAAACAATAACAGATGAGTTAGTTCATTCATCGCATCACCACATCAGTTATGCGTTATCGCATCTGTTCATGTTATTTTCACTACAAAAAAGATAAAATAATCTTAAAATAGGACCAACATATGATATAAACATCTTGTTTTAGTTACAGGTACACTGTAAAATCTAATTAGTTGGGCTTACTTAAAAAAAGCATGCAAACCGATTGCCTTGGAAAAACTAAGTAAAGTGAAATAGTAATAGTATGTTGTACTGACAGATGCTTAGTTAGTATAGTTTACTTACACGAGAGTTCTAGTAACTAACAAAATAACTGTAGGGGGTACTTGATCCTTTCATTTAGGTTTACCCATGACTTAGTATAGCTACTCACTGACTCCCAGAGTGCATTGCGGTATGAATAAATTATGCAGTTGCTTTGTTTTACAGTTGTTGATTTTATTTGACAATTTTATTTACTGTCTTGTGTCAGTAGTAACACAACAAAAACAGCAAATAAAATGGTTCCCTTTCAGTCGGTCACTCTCGACATCACGTCGGATGACCGACGAATTGGGATCTCGCTTAGAGAGACCAAAAAAGAGCAAATAAAATGGTTATTGTTACAATTAATGAAAAGTAATGAAATTGAATTGTTACCATTGTTGTGATTCACGTGCTGAATGTTTAAGTCTGTGTGTGACATTAGCATGTTACCACACACTATTTAAGGACCATATAAACCCAATTAAAATCATCTCAAGATATTTATGAAAAAATAAACTTTATAAAGTTCATTAATAATCGCACACAATAAATGCACTAATGCTTTAATTAAAGGATAGATCACCTGGTAAACGCAATCTATTCATTACTTTTCTTCTTTTGAAATCAAATAACTCTGATTTCATAATGCATTACTGCATTAACAGAAAGAAAATTATAGAAATGTAAACCAAGTTCCAAGTGCCCAACCAAAGGGAACGCTAATCACTATAATGGTGAATAAAAAAACACCCCACATTTTAGGAAAATCAACATCAATTTATGAAGCTAGCTTATGTGATGTTCTCTCAAATATTTCAGTTGTATTGAGAACTCAACATTCAAGATGACTTTGGGAAACGAGTTAATGCAACTAGTGAAAGATAACTGCAGACATGGAGGAAATGGGTGAAAAGTCTATTAAGACTCTTTTTCTTTTCTTCTTCTTCTGTTGTTATGTTGCACATTAGCAACATATTAGTGCACTGCTGCCTCTCACTGGTGTATTAATGTCATTGGTTCCTTTGTGGCTACTTGAATATTTTAAGTAAGTGTCACTCAAAACAGTACGTAAATTGTTTTATTTGCCTTGAAAGTAGCTGTAACTTAATAAAACCTAGTAAGTATAGCAACTAAGTAAAGATAACTAACTAAATCTAAGTAAGGTAAACTACTGGATTTTACAGTGTATGCAAAATAGTTTCAAAATACATTTCATTACCAATGTAATTAATTTGACATTATTTTTATGTTTACATTTGTTCAAATATGCTTTGATATGAGTAGCAGTAAATATATAACACTAAAATAATTGAATCAGCTAAATTAATTAAGCAGCTCATTAACATTTTTCTTAATGTGACAAATACGTCACATCAAAATTCCACCTACTGTTTTAAGGTTAACAGCCCAATGTGACATATATGTCACCACAATATTTTCGTAACTTGTTTTATATCAATTTGTTCAAGAAATGTATTAAAATCAGGTTAAGTGTAATCTAGGATATGTTATTAAAACATTAGAATTGTTGCATGGGTTGAAACATACCTTTAGTAACAAAAACAAGCGCTTTTAAAAATTGCTGACACTGCAACATGTGCTAATTAGACAGGCCACCATTTTGGAAATGTTGCCATGGCAACAAAAATTCACATATTGTCACATGACTGAATCTGTGTGTTCCTTATATGTCACCCTAAGGGACCTCCTGAATTGAAAGTGAGGGATAATGCTTTAAAAAGACCTTTTCAGATAATCACCAGTGTTTGTGACACCTGCGTCACCGCGGGTTCTTATGGGTTAAGTGAGTATAATTACTGATTATATTCTTTTAATAATTTAAAAGATCAGTTTAGTTTAGAGGTATCGATATCGGCGATACTTGGCTTGAAAATATCAGTATCAGATCGAAAATAAAATAAGAGGTATCGCCCATCCCTACCCATATGATTAGAAAGGACACTATAAATCACACTATCCAGGCGGGATCACCTCTCATCTCGACCAATCACGTGAATTAATGCAAGCGGAGTGTGTGGGGCGTGAGAGCATGTCAGAGGAGGCACGCATTATTCTAATTATTAGAATAATAATTAATTATATGATTACTAATTTGAATCAGTACTTTATAACGAAAATAATATCTTCAAATTAAAAGAAGCAGGCTTTTGCGATCACATCATTTTAAAACGGTAAACTCATGCAAAGTCCAAGGATCCAGTAAACTAATTCAAACAGTAAGTTCAAAACAGCCTAACGCAGAGCAAACACGGCCGATTTCATCAGTGATTGCGGAAAGAATAGTGACTTGCGTCCAGATGTCAGTAAAATTATTATTTTCAGCATGTATTTGGCTTTGCACCCATCTTTTCTTACATCATTCACTCATTTACTCTGTTCATAATGAAGACCTATTCCAATTCCTGCAGGAAAAAAAACTCTCAGCCAATCACCACACAAAAAGTTCACCAGAACTTCATTATGCAATCACAGTGCATGTGCAATCACAGTGCAAGAGCAGTTCTCAGTGGCCATTGAAAAATATCTCTTTATAAACAAGCTCAGAGAAGCTTTTATTATTCTGAAAGTCTAATCCATCTCAGATGGGCTGTTGAGACTAACCATACACTCTTCTGTTTTAGATCCATTTTAATCACATGCTCTCCAAGCATTATGCAGTAACTGTTAAAACAAGCAACTTACTGCATGACACAATCACAATAAATTGAGTTATAATACAAGTTAAAATGTATTAATTGCACTAATGCATCTCCTAATGAATTAATAACTTCAAAATAGATTACAAATTAGATTAGATAATGTTTACCCATTCATTTTGCTAAATTAATTAACTCAAATGGTGATAATGTACTGACAGACATTGTTGACAGTGCAGCACAATCTGAGATAAAAACCTACATTGAGATTTGTTATTGGCAGACTGACCAGAAAAAAAAGAAAGGAAAGCATTTGGCAAGTTGGGCATAGATGCATTTGCTTTTGTGTGTGTGAATGCAAAATCAATGTTTGACCCAGTTAAAAATGTGTCCTTAGGTCAAACAAAAATCCAAAAATTATAATTACAAAAATTTGTAAATACGTGAGATTGTATTGGTGATCAGCTGTACAATAGCTGTCAGATACATCTAAACTGAACTACCACTTTTAGTGTGCAGCCACTTCTAGATGTAAGTGGTGCATTTAACAATCTCTTTGTCAAATCTGTCCAAACTGCAAATCGAGCACATCTGTCAAACACTTCCTGAAATCTCCAAAGACATTGACTTTGGGCAGAAAAAGACTGTCTAAAATACATAATTCCCTGTGGATTTCTAGCAGTGCTTGTTTATATTGAAACGTCACTAGCAGTTAAAGTCCTGTTACTTCAGAGCCCTGATCTGTCAGCATCTGCTGGAGAGGAAGGAACAGAGCATAAAAAAGTCTCACCACATTTCCCATTCAATCTCAGACCTCCAATATCTCAAAGCCCATAAGAACGCTTCCGTTGGCCGCAAAGAACCTCGGCAGAAATTAAAATTATGAAATTAATTGTGTCATTATTTCTAGAGTATGATGCTGTCATTAGATTAGTATTTGTACTCCTATTCTATGCTTTAACGAGATCACTTCACATTCGATATAATAATCGCATTCGACTTTTAACATTAAAATTTTAATTGACATTTTTTCAAGACCTTGTCGTTGTAATACTGCTCAGGGTAGTTTAAGCTTAATCTGCCATTCAAAGTAATAAATCTTCTGAAGGGGATCGTTTACTCAATCTCGCGTTATATGCTGTTATATTTTTGTACAGTACAACAAGTTGCAGAATACTAAAGTGATAAAAATGTCACTGAAATATTATATTTGTTTAGCATGTTTAACGCACACACACACAGTATATATATATGTCCATAAATTATCCTTTATCCAGTGTTGTTTTGGATGCCATTGGCTTTATTATTTAGACAAAATAGTTCAAATATCTTTGTACGTGTGTGTGTGTTCCACAGAAGAAAGAAAATCAGAATTGTAAGTTTTTGTTGAACTTTTTTGGTGACAAGACATTAAATATTAACAAGAGTTTATTGATCTCGGTGTATGTTTATTTTTTGGGTATCTTAAAAAGTGACCAATCATTCTTTTAGTTTTCTTTCATTTAAAGTAAAAGGCACAGTTTCTTCCAGCAGACGTGCACTGGCAAAATGAGTACAATACATGCTCACATGTTGCTATACTGTGAGGGGTCTGACAGCAAGGACTCACAGACAATTAGCCATCAGAATTTACATTTTTAAAATATACTCAAATAAACATTCATGCATCTTTGCTTACAAGCCATGAAGAGAATATAACTAAACATACACTCTGTGTGTTGTCAGACTTTAGAGCAGTGACTGATTCTTGTAGGCTTCCATTATTATAGTGACAGATAGTTCCTTTGATGACAGTGATTGGACTAAAGGCAGCAACTTCAGCTATTCAGTCTGACAGTAAAGCCATTTATCATCATGAACCGCTGTGCTGTCCATCTGTGGAAAGGCTGATTGTGTTTTGTTCCTTCTTAGAAAATCTGATGCAAATGTTTCTATAAAGAGACGAGTTGCCTTTCTGATACTTCATGAAACCTGAAGCAATCTGTTAAGAAAAGACTGTCTGAGGCCAACAACAACAACAGCACTGTTAAAATATTCTAACAATTACTGAATGCATAGATGTGAAAAAAAAATATTTTGTTACCAGAGAAAAGTTCTCACCCGTCACTCATTTTCCATTCAGAAAAGAGTTAAGTAACACTGACCCCTTGCATCTCCACATTCAGAGAATCAGCAGCCAAAAATCCAGCAGAGATAATTATGTACCATCGTGTGACATATGATTCAGCTTTCAATTCAGTCCATTTAGATTCACTTAATAAGAGCTAACCTCATGGAATGAATACCCTGAAAAAAATCACTCCTGACTTTCCATCCTTTACACAGCAAGTATCAAGTATGATGTGTAAAATATATAATCTTTTTGTCTTGATGTGTATAATATATAACCTTTCTTTTTTTCTTTTTTGCAGCACCATTAAAGTGCCTATAAACTTGAAACTGATTGTACAGAAAAGCATAAACTTTTACCTCTTTTACCTTTGTTTTAAGACATCATTTATGGTCATATGTATATTTATTTCCAAAAACCATTTTCACCTTACTTACAGCTCTTCTATGCTATAAGTAAATTCTATGCTGATATGTGAAATAGCAGTGTTTTGCAAGCTTTTTAATCTAGGTACCCCACAGCGCATCAGCAAGGCTCAAGTACCCCTTCATCGACACGAAACCAGAAATGAGTTTCTTCTAACTCGTATACTTCTGAATAAAATTAGCATTATCATTAATATAAAGTGGCCTGTATTACAATGATTTACTTTAGACGAAAAACAATGAATTCTGTGGGGGAATAACTGACTCACTGAGTAGCATCTCATTTAATTATTTTTCTTTGTTTTGACAGAAAGAAAATACATTTTTTGCAGTTGTTTTAGTTTTATTCATAAAGATTCGTTTCATTTATCAATTTTGTTACTGCCAATTTTTATTAATTAAAATTATAATATATTATTATTGTCTGGTTTTTATGTATTTTTTTTTTCTTTTTCATTTTTGTCACATTTGTTGTATTGATGCTTTAAAACTAAAAATGAGAAGTGTGAGTGAGAGTTTATTTAGAGTGAGTATAGAAAAGAATCACCCCATTTAAAATAATCACATTTTGTTGCTTTGCAGCCTGAAATGAATATGGACACAGTTTTTGTTTTATCCAGCTGTATTTACTCAGTGTAACATCCAAGTGAAAGATGTAACACCAACATTTCAGAAAATAAATAAATAAATAAAATAGAATCACCGAGTTGGAAAAAGGATCACCCCCGTGTCAGTATTTTGTTGAACCACCTTCTGCTTTAATTACAGCCTTTAGTCGGTTGGGATTTGTCTTTACTAACTTTGCACATCTAGCAATATTTGCCCACTCTTCTCTGCAGAACTGCTTAAGTTTAATTAAATTTGATGGTTACCGTTTGTGGACAGCAGTCTTCAAGTCATTCCACAGATTTTCAATGGGGTTTAAGGGTTTTGACTAGGCCATGCAAGGACATTGACCTTTTTCTGGGGTCTGTGTTGTACCAAATACCTTCCACTTCTTAATAATGGACTTCACTGTGCTTCTAGGAATTGATAAAGCCTTTGAATTTTTTTTGTATCCATCTACTGACTTGTGCCTGTCCACAACTTTATCCTGGTGACCTTTTGACAGTGCCTTGACACCCGTAGATGATTGTATGCTTCAGGACTGAAATGCTCCAGGAAAGCTCTTTTCATGCTGACCTAATCAAAATGACCACAGATGATCACAGTTGAAAGTCAAATGGCTTTGTGTGCCAGTGAGTTCGCTTACGTGGACATCAGTAATCTAATTATTTACCTTATTCTGAATAAGACAATATTATGATTAAGGTGTTTACATAAGTTGCTTTTAGAATATTCCTTTCATGTTCCCGTTTTACATGTTATAGTACATAGATCGATTAATGGCATATGTCATTAGGTTCCCACGCGACGCCATCCGACGTCCACTCCAGAATTTCACGAATCAACAAAGTTCATCTTCAGTACTAACAGTTATACAGTTTTGGGTGTTTCATTTTTAATTTTATGAAAGCTTCAAGTGCAGTTAATTATAGGTCATGCTATACGTGCAAACAGACGACGACGGATAAAAATGTGCCTTATTGCTTGAAGCCATGCTCTTTTATTTGCCGTCAAATGGTTGACCACTACCGTGTGTGTATCCTGTTGCAAAATGCGGTGAAAAGTCCTACAAGACGGTAATAGTGTGATTAAGGTGTGTACATGTCTATACTGCACTTCAATAATGCGACTAAAATAGGAATACTCCGCGTCTTAATTCAATTAGTGTTTACTTCAAGTATGACATAGCCAGATAAAAGTAATCAAAAGTCTTTGTTTACATGGTAGATCTATAATCAGAGAATTGTCTTAATCGTGTTAATATCGGAATATTGTTGTCCATGTAAATGTACTCAGTAAGAAGGTGATTAGCTACACCTGATTCAGTTTTTTTTTTATATATATATATCTTTTTTTATTTTTTTTTTCTGACATGTTGGTGTTATATCTTTCACTTGGATGTTATAAGTTGCTCTGAGTAAATACAGCTATATGAAACAAAAACTGTGTCCGTCTTAATTTCAGGCTGCAAAGCAACAAAATTTGATTATTTTAAAGAGGGGTGATTCTTTTGTATACACAGTATATTCCTCTATGAATATTATTTAGATTTTCCTATTAAATGCAAAATAAAACAAAATTAGTTACTTTCATCTACATAACTTTTATGTCAAAATTTCTATTATAAATTTTTAACAGTGCAAAATTAAAACCTGGGAATCATGTAGATGTAGGAGAGAAGGGCTGATCTGTAAAACACAGGCAGCTCTTCCTCGCTCCAGTCTGATGAGGTTCAGTGGTGTATAAATGACACAGGAAGTGGTTGTACAGAAACATGCTGTTTCGTAGGTCATTCTCTCAGAGTAGTGTGACCCCACAGAGGGGAAAGCAGACTGAATGCTTCTTCCAGCGCTCCTAGGACCCTGTTCCCTACGTCCCAATTCAAGTGAGTTACAAAACCAATGTTCGGCCAAGCTTGAATACACCTCAGCAAACACTGTGAGTGGGGGTGTGTGTGAGAGTCTGAAAGAGAAAACACTGTGTGTGTAAGTGTAAGAAACCCTGGACAAAAAAACACAAGTGAGTGTAAACACTAAACACTGAAGCAGTAAACAAAAACATCCAAGAGCCCCCCTGCAGCGGTACAGTAATTCTCTTCACACTGAATCTGATCAACAAGTGATAACTCCTTTTCTGTGCATGAGACAAATACTAATGCAGTGCAGTTTACAATTTAAACTTCCACGATAGGGATGCCAACCGTTCCGTATCGTCCCGCATTTAAGGCATTGCGTTCTGTATGAAAGCTATACGGTACGCAGTTTGTCCCGTATTCGCAGGCATACGCCGTATGACCATCTAGACCAGGGGTGGAGAACTCTGGTCCTGGAGAGCCGCAGTCCTGCAGAGCTCAGCTCCAACCCTAATAAAAACTCACCTGCCTGTAGCTTCCTAGTAACCCTTCAGACCTTGATTAGCTTGTTCAGGTGTGTTTGATTGGGGTTGAAGCAAAACTCTGCAGGGCTGAGGCTCTCCAGGACCGACGCTCGCCACCCCTGATCTAGACCATACAAATAACAAATATGAATCATTCTTTTAGCACAAATCATTGTTTGAATTGCGAACGTAACCACTCTAGGAAGGCTTTAAGACCTTGCAGAATCCTCTGCCGCCTGGTCGCTCCCACTTCACAGCGAGCGCTAACGGCAATCCCCTTCACTCTCCGCGTTTTGATTTCGCCAAATCAATTTGGGTGGATGCAAAGAACGCGATTATTGATCATGAGCACAACAACCAGCTAGGCAAGAAAACATGCAATCTACCTGAGGGAAGACGTCTTTCAGTATTGTAAGTTAATGTTGTTAAATAGAGAAACAAACTTACACATTTTTAAAATGGTCAATTTTTGCATATTCCTAAACCTAGACCTCATTAATATTGAAGAACAAATTCAAGCACCAAAAGCAGCCCACACAATCCAAGTTCTCTTGAAAAATATTCATTTTCATGAATTCATATAGGCTCAGGGGCGGATTTAGTGATTTGGGGGTCCCAGGCAAAATATATGAATAGGGCCCTATGTATTTGCACACATTTACAAATTTAGCCTTAGGCTCCTTTTTTGTTGTGATGCTTGCTGCTGCATAATGGTGCCCCAATGTTTCTACATTTTTCATGTACATGTTATAATGGCTTTCTTTCATGTTGTAGACCACAAAATAGCCTTTGATTTACAGTTTTCACAAAAACAAAATAAATTATAAAATGATAAACCTCACAATTGAGCCTTTAAACAATTTTTTAAGAAAAGAGATGAGTCAGAAGTATAAATTATGATATTAATTTAAAACGGGGTTATGTGGGTGGATTTTCGCATTGGTCTGAACAAAAACTGCAGACGTGATTATTGAAAATGCACATTGATTCTCTGCCAGCAGGAAGAGCTTTTGGAACATCAGAAATACAGCGGTTTCCCCGGTAACGACTGTAAACAAAGCAGCGCTGCACTCATAAACGCTACTTTATCAGATAAAATGAAAATGCCATGGACATTTTTCTTTCATTTTCTGAAGTTGGCAACCCTATTCCAATATAATCTATGATGATCTAAGGTGAAACAGATTTCTGCAAACATAAACAAGTAGGAATTATAAAAAGGGACAATTCTGATAAATGCTGAATGTAATACTGTGACAAAACATGGTACTGTGTATCATAAAGCCCTAAATCATATTTATTCATCAATGCACTTACTGTAAATGCTGTTCAGAAAAGGTTGCTGCACTCTTGTTCCTCTCAAATTATTTCTAATGTAATGCACCTACATGAAATAGATAATATTACAAAATATATAGAAACCAACCCCAAAATAATAACTATGTAGGCCTAGCATTTTTTACTATGTAGTATGTTCAATAGGGTCTGGCTGCAGACATGCACTCTTAAGACACCTGCACTTCCACAAGTGACGTCACTTGCAATCTTTTATTTTAATTTAATTTAATTTATATATTTACACTGAATCTTTCAACATTTTACAACAGTAGCCAGGTGGTGAAGACACGAAAAAAGAAACAAAATCACAATGTCACTTGCAATCAAAATGGTGCGTGTTGCCAATGGAGACGAGACGCTGTAGTGGTTAAATGATTAAAACTAATTTAGTACCATAATGTACAGGGTCCTGCAAGTCACCTGTAGGAGAAAAAGACAAGACCCGCAAATTCGTGGCCACAGAACAGCAGAATATGAACACAATGCGCAAAGTCTCTCGTTAAGCGTTTTCCTCCCGTATAAGGCCATAAACACTTAATATGGCTTAATGTTTTAAGACAGTGCTATTAACAGATCAAATTCCATACCGTTTAATCGTTTAACCACTACCGTCTCCATTGGCAACACGCACCATTTGTGTCGATTGCAAGTGACGTCGCAGGCAGGGTTGCCAGGTTTTCGCAACAAAACCGCCCAATTCCTACTCAAAACTAGCCCAAAACTAGCCCAATCGCGTTTCGAGGGGGTTCCCCGGTAAAAATCGTGTTCCGGGGGTAAAATACACGTTTTTCGGCGGGGATCCTCCAGTAAAATTCGCATTCCAAGGGCTAAATATCACGCTATTGGGGTCGCTTCAACCTGCGGCAACAGTGTTAAAGGGGTCATATGATGCGATTTCAATTTTTCCTTTCTCTTTGGAGTGTTACAAGCTCTTGGTGCATAAAGAAGATCTGTAAAGTTGCAAAGACTAAAGTCTCAAATCCAAAGAGATATTCTTTATAAAAGTTAAGAGTCAGCCACACCGACCTAAAACGGCTCGTTCTAACACAGCCCCACATATCTACGTCGTGGCGATTGCAAGTGACATTGTAATTTTGTTTCTTTTTTCTTGTCTTCACCACCTGGCTATTGTTGTAAAATTCGCAGGTGTCTGAGAGTGCAAGTGCATGTCTGCAGCCAGACCCTTCTCAGTCCGTCCTTTGTGCATCTGCCTGCATAGAAGCTTGACAGTTAGCTAACAGTCTAACTATTAAAAATGTAAAAACATAATATTCAGGGCTCGACATTAACGCTTATCCGGGACAAGTGAATGTTTTGGATGGGCAAGTGAAAAATAAATTTACTTGCCCAATCGGACAAGTAACTTGAAAATGTCAATACCAAAAACAATAATAACTGCCTTTATTTGTGACATAGCCTTTGTTATAGGGGTGTGTGATATATATAAAAATCAAACAAAACACACCTACAGAGTGCACGCATACATTAGGCCTACATAAAGAAGTCTAGTAGGTTAGACTAGTGCACGTGTGCATTCTTTCACTGCATGATTCAGTATTAAAATGCATGACGAATGATCAGAAAATTCAAGATATGGGGGCAGAAAATGTATATTTATATCATTTCATATAGTTAAACAATATAACACGAAGATCGAGCGCTGGTTGTTTGTTTTTTTTGCTCCAAAAATCAGCATGATTACAAATGTTATTTTATACAACAGTTCAATAAACAAGAAGGTAATATTAAGAGACTTACGTTTTAGACACCATATTGCCTGTTTTTGTTCTATTTCGCCAACAGAAACAATTCCAAACACAGCCACAGCACTGTTTTGCGTCTCTGAGCAACATGGCGGTGTTTCGTTCTTGAATTAATCAACCGTTTAAATGATTCGGTCCAATAGCAATGACTCGCTTATTAACAGTGACCTTTCACTTCAAATGTGGCTTCTGTGTTTCCTCTGCATTGCAAAGATGAATTTTGTTGATACTGATTTCACTTTATTATTTTGTTTATTATTTTATTTAAAAATAAAAATCTAAACTAAACGTTACATGCTCACAAAATCTACTACATATACTTTATAAACACTATACTACTGCAGAACTACTTCCTTCCGCCACGGATTCAAATCTCAGTTTGACAGTTTAACAGCTGAGCTCAAGCCTCCGTTACTAATTCAAAAACGTCACTTTAGAACTAGTAACAAAGGAACATTGAGATGCTTCATTGAAAGCTTATTGCATTACTGTATTAAAAGCTCACTGTATTATGTGGAGTCCAGTATAATGAGAGAGATGGACTGAGCGAGTGTGATTACCTGCATCTGAAACAGCATTCTTCAGCTCAATCTCATATTCACAATATTTACATTAAATACATTAAACACACTAAACACAAATTAAATACATTAAATACACTAAATACATTAGTTTGAATGTCCGCTGAGGAAAGCGATATCTTTGTCGTTCTATCCGTTCATCTGTGATTTCAGATGACAGCGCTGCTCAGAGCATTTGTTGGCTGTGTCTTACAAGGTGTTATTGAAAGTAAAAATAACTTCCTTGTTTACAAGTTTTCAGTCTCTTTCAGTACAAAAGTCTTTACTGCTGACTCACTGATAAAAACAGTCTCTTGTCGCCATCTAACGGTAGAACATGTAACTAAAATCACCATCACGAACACACACCGTTTCCTAATACTAAATAGTAGCCTATAAAATATTATTTATTGAATAATAATATTGAATAAACAACAACAACAACCATAAAAGTTGCTAGGCAATTGAGTCAAAAGGCTGCTCTCGGCGGGTTCATGAGGGCTGAACGGCCGCTGACGGATGCTTATCTGAAGCCTAAACAAGTACATTCTCGCCTAAAAACTCTTAAAACTACATTCCGTTACACATAACAGTATTATTTTTTAAATTATAGTGGATTTGGGCGTCCGCCATGACACGACGGCACGAGTCTCCAACCATTTCAGCGTTTGTATCACACAGTACAATACTCACTGTGACACTCATTTTGTTGAAGAGCATGGAAGAGCAGGCCAGGTTTGACACAGGTTTAGAATGATTAATATTTCATGTTCGCTTCTTTGGTGCATTTCTTTGCATCCTGCCCTCACCACAAGCATGCCTCACTTCCTACCATAGGCAGATGTCATTGTAGGAGTGTCAGGCCCTGATCTGACCTTCCTTCAGCTTCTAAATGGTGAAATGAGTGTTTGTGAGAAATATTTATAGATATAGTGGGAGAAAAGAAGAGGTGGTACTGAGTCATTGTGTGTTTAGCCAAAAGGTTGATGAAATAAAAGGTCAGTAGTGCTGTAATATAGACAGCTAATCATTCCAGAAATAAACATCTGTGCACGCACATGAAATTATGGCATGGTTTCAAATCTCAATAGTAAAGCTGTCTTTAATATTGCCCATAATAGTGACAAACTACCTTTACTGACAAACACGGTTCCAAAATGTATTGCTGTGGATTGGGAGCCACGGATAGACTTGTGTTAACTGATATGGAAATAGAACAAACTACTCTATATTGACTTCCAAATAATATAGATTTCATGTTTTACCTTTAATCAATAAATGGATACAAAACCAACATATAACAAAAACACAAAAGTCAAAAGTTTTAGAAGGCTGTTTCTAATTCTAAAATCCCAAATTTAAAGTCACGATAAAACGGAAGTAGTGACAGATAATACGATATTGTGACGTACATCTGAGTGAAACAGATTATCAAAAAAAAAAAAAAGTAGGACTTAAAGGGTTGCAGTGACGCAGATGAACACAGAACAGCATGCGCTGTTTATGTCCAGCTGATACTCTCCAAAATGGCGCTACAGGGGGATGCGGAGGAGACGAATTGTTGAATAAAGTCTTTTTTTTTTTTCGCACAAAAAGTATTTTTGTAGCTTCGTATAATTACGGTTGAACCCCTTGTTACGGGTTGGTGTGGGACACACACACGAGGACGATGGAGATAAACAAAAGGTAATTTAATAAACAGATCCAGGAGACAAGCAAGTACACCAACATTACATAAATGAGAACGGACTCTGACTAAGGGAAAACTGAGAGTATTTGTAGGGGAGCAAATTAAAGAACTAATGAGTTAATTAATGAAACACAGGTGAACGAAATGACAGTTAGGGGCCAAAGTAAAACTAGGTCACAGGGGAACAGATAAACTGAAAACACAATGAAAACAGAACAAAACTAAACATAACCCTAACATTACTCCCCCCTCCCGGAAGGCACGTCCCGCGCCGTAACAGTACCACCGGGGAGGGGGGACGGGCGCCCTTCAGGGAGCTCCGGGAGCCATGGCGGAGCAGGCAGTTCAGGTCGCCATAGCGGAGCAGGCAGTTCGGGTCGCCATGTCGGAGCAGGGGTCTCGGGCGGCCATGGCGGATCAGGGGCCTCGGGAGGCCATGGCGGATCAGGGGCCTCGGGCAGCCATGGCGGATCCTGGACCTCAGGGGAGGACAGGACCAGCGGAGGCGAAGGAGACGAAGGAGGCTCAGAGAAGCGTGTTAGCGTGGTTTCTGGAGTGAGGACGGGTGCCGAGAACCCCGGGGGCAGCGCCATGTCCATTATCGCCGCCTGACACGTTGGAGCGAGCTCTGGGGCTGGAGCCGACACTGGAGCGAGCTCTGGGGCTGGAGCCGACACTGGAGCGAGCTCTGGGGCTGGAGCCGACACTGGAGCGAGCTCTGGGGCTGGAGCCGACACTGGAGCGAGCTCTGGGGCTGGAGCCGACACTGGAGCGAGCTCTGGGGCTGGAGCCGACACTGGAGCGAGCTCTGGGGCTGGAGCCGACACTGGAGCGAGCTCTGGGGCTGGAGCC
>NW_015548239.1:744213-748125 GCF_001515605.1 Sinocyclocheilus anshuiensis | reverse complement strand
GTAGCGCTTACGTGGTGCTGGCACTGGAGGGCGCTCTGGAGGAGCAGGCACAGCAAAGCGCCTTCGAGGAGCCGGCACTGGGGCAAGCTCTGGGGCTGGAGCCGGCATTGGGGCGAGCTCTGGGGCTGGAGCCGACACTGGGGCGAGCTCTGGGGCTGGAGCCAACACTGGGGCGAGCTCTGGGGCTGGAGCCCTCCCTGGGCATCAGGAGCCCTCCCTGGGCTTGACTGGGGTTCAGGAGCCCTTCCTGGGCTTAACTCGGGATCAGGATAGCGCTTACGTGGTGCTGGCATTGGAGGGTGCTCTGGAGGAGCAGGCACAGCAAAACGCTTTAGAGGAGCTGACACTGGAGCGAGTTCTGGGGCTGGAGCCGACACTGGAGCGAGCTCTGGTGCTGGAGCCGACACTGGAGCGAGCTCTGGGGCTGGAGCCGACACTGGAGCGAGCTCTGAGGCTGGAGCCCTTCCTGGCCTTAACTGGGGATCTGGAGCCCTTCCTGGGCTTAACTGGGGATCTGGAGCCCTTCCGGGGCTTAACTGGGAATCAGGAGCCCTCCGTGGCCCATTCCTGCGGGAGTTGGATGACGAGGCTTGGGAATATTCATTACTTCCTCAACTTCCATATCAGAGCAATTTAGGAATAGTACGAGATTAACCAGCTCAATCAAAGGAAAATCACCCGTAGGGAGATCGCAGTGGATAGTTTCGTCATCCAACCCCAGCAGGATAGGGGCCAAAGTAAAACTAGGTCACAGGGGAACAGATAAACTGAAAACACAATGAAAACAGAACAAAACTAAACATAACCCTAACACCCCTGATGTCACATGGATTATTTTGCAGATCTCCTTGCTGCGTTTCTGGACTTGGGAACATTTCAGTTGTATTGCTGTCTATGCAGGGTCAGACAGCTCTCAGATTCCATCAAAAATATCTTAATTTGTGTTCCGAAGATGAACGAAGGTCTTTCGGGTTTGAAACGACATGAGGGTGAGTAATTAATGACAGAATTTTCATTTTTGGGTGAACTATCCCTTTAACGCTATACATCGGTTGTACATGTGGTCAACTATAAAATAAGGCATGGGGTTTAAGCGAATTAATGACTGGAAAAGTCCTGCATACGTCACCAGAGAGAATTTTGACATCTCACTGGAAGATTGTTACAACATTTTGACTAAACATTATGATCTCTAATAAATAAATCATTTTTAAAAAATAACATATGCATGTCATTCACAATAATATCAATAACATGCATTTAGAAAATTAATAGGGTGAATTTTCATGCATATTACTAGCATATTGGTTGTTTATATGTACTTATAAAGCACATATCAATGCCTTATTCTGCATGACCATATTTTAGATCCCTCTACCCCATACCTAAACATAACTACTACAACAACTACCTTACTTACTGTCAGTAAACAGCAAATTAGGATTTTATTGAGTAGAACTCTTAGTTAATAGTGAGTATGTGTTCCCTAATACAAAGTGTTACCTAATTTTCATTTCACGCCAAGATTTATGACAATTTTAAAGTCTGAACACCATGAGCAAACCACATTTCAATGAATATGTAACCCAGCCCCTGATGCTGCAGGGTTGCTAATGCAGTCCAACTTGACTTTGAATTCCTGACCAGTCAAAAAGAAAAAGACTAATGATGAGACAGACGTGACGGGGGACATGGAAATGAGAGGAAATGTATTCTGTTCGAGAGGTAACAAGTTGTCAGTTATGCTCATGGATATCTACTTTATTTGCTAGTTCAAATCAAAACTCCAACACAATCTCATGACAATTCATAACTATTTTACATTGTGGCCACTTAGTGACTAAATTATTTAAATTCGTACAATTGTATTCATACGTTTTATGATCTGCAGTGATGTTTAGTGATGGGGTTAGTGGTAGAACTTTACGCTTATCTTTTTCTAAAAATCATTTATCTTTTTTTTTTTTTTTTACAAATCACATTTTACGAATTCATATGAAAACACCACCTCATAAAATTGTGACATTTTCTCATGAGATTGGGCTGCAAAACTCTTATTATCCTTCAAAATTTGATACCAGAAACCTGGCAAATTTTGGCACAACCAGTAATTCATTCTTCTTCATAGGAGCTTATTGTAACAGTCTTGTAAACACAACTTTGTTTCCAGGTGGACTGGTGCACCCAGACCACCGGAAATTGCATTGAAGTCAGCCAATCAGATTAGTAGTGCCAGATAGTGCTTGTCTGTTTTGTGTGCAATATGCGTCAGAGGGTCAGTGAGCAGACAACGAGGTCTGTGAGTGTGCCATTTGAGGTTGAGACTAATGACAGAGAGACAAAGCATAATATTGTTAGGCTCTGTCCCTCAGCCTCAGAGATTATTTCATAGATACACTTTGAGACTTCTGTAATTCAATTTTGTTTTACTACCTGCTTTAATTACTTCAATATATTTAAAACTCAAATCCTCATTGCTTTCAATCGACATCAGCTTTAATGCTTTATACAGTCCAGAATAGTGCAGAATAAAATATTAATGAGAACTTTTAAAACTTGTCCCAGCCTTACACCAAAAACAAAACTCCACTGGAGACACACTACGGTCCTCTGGAGCTAATTTACTGACTGTACCAAATGTTTTACTGTTCTCAATGGGCGCCAGCTCTTTAAATACCCTACGATACCCTAGACTTCAGACACACTCGCGCAGAGTCTGAATTTGACATCTTCAAAAGACAAAAAAAAAAACTTTTTTATATTTAATTCTTCATGCTTATTTCCCCTGTTTTTACAGTTAGATTACTATTGTCATCATTTAACAGTCACAATAAAAAAAAATAAAAAATTAATTACGCAGTTACATATGATTGTTAGCAAATCTAAAGCTATAAAATGACATTTTAGCTTTTTTTTTATATTAATTAATTTTAATATGTCATTTATGGATTATCGACCAAAACATGGAAATAATTACCAGCTTATCTGTATCGGCCAGAATTTTAGCATTGGTGCATCCATATAATATATTTAAATATGAATTTTTTTTGTTTTTTTGTTATCATCATGAAACTAAACATTGAAACCAGCCTCAGTGCAGCCACTTTCCCATGTTCATGTGTTGTTGCCATGTTTTCTGCACCATCCACGCTTCTGGAACATGCAGTAATATTTAGCACACAGATTCTTTTCTCTCTCCATCACAAAACATTCATCTCCCGGTGGAGGAAAACAAAGCGGGCGAGCCCAGCACAGTGAGTTAGCTGTCAGTGAGCAGGACGAGCGGGGGGACTGGCCTTACCCCATCAGTTATTCTCTCAGCTGAGCCTGGCTCGTCAGAAGAGCGTCAGGCTGTGAGATATTCCATTAGTGACACTCTAGCTCCACTGGGAACGTTGGGCCTTGCTGGATATGAAGCATATGAAGCATAAACGTTTGCCATTCTGTTTCATTCAGAATAGAACAAACAGCCGCGGAGATTTCCAGGATCTGAGGCCTGTGCTGTTCAGACTCGCTTCCTGTGTCAAATCCTGTACACACTAATCAGGATTTCTGCAGTTACACCACATGAGGATTTAGTTGAAATGAAGTTGGCTTGGCAAAAACAATCATTAGCATAAATCATTTTCAAGTAGGTTTTATGGACAGCTGCTCGACCATTGGCTGAACAGCTGATCATCAAAATGTTGGTGTCGATACTTGCATGAGATGATGTCATGGGAGTGTGCTTTGTTGCACTTGCATGTGTCTCAATCTTTAAATATATAAAATATACAGGATCTACATGTGAGGTTAACTTCACAAATATATGAAAATACATTTTATTTATCATTTATATATACTGTTTATATATATATATATATATATATATATATATATATATATATATACAGTATATATACACACACTCTA
>NW_015548239.1:710547-744145 GCF_001515605.1 Sinocyclocheilus anshuiensis | reverse complement strand
TGCATTAGCAACTTTAATGATATCTGCAATACATTGATGTTGGTTCTGTTCTGTTTACCCTGGGGGGGTTATCGCTGCTCTCCCTGCTCTCATCCATGCTAGGCTGCATGGATGCGCAGGGAGTTCTTGCCCAGAACAGAACCATACCACCAATCCAAACTGTATGCTAATTGTCAATCATCTTTGATGATAGTGGTCCTGACAGAAGTCACAAAATACATTTCAGCCATGAAATGCTCAGTCTGTGAATTAGATACCCTATGTATTTTGTGGCACATTCTGTGATTTACAACCCCTTTCACATTCTGTGGTTTATAATAGCTTTGATCTTCTTAAATTTAGGCTGTACCACTACCAACCTTAATTAATTTATCAAAAAAACAGAATCACCCTCTAGAGGAAACAGCATTCCCCTTAATAGATCTTTCATCCATCTTCTGCTTAAAAGAACATATTTCAATCACAAATCCACAATTCAGGCAGATGCAGTAGTCTGTAAATGACTCAATTTACATTTAATAATGCATAGACTTGTATATACAACAGTTCGTTCTTGTTCTCAAATCTGATTGGTTGAGAACCGTGAGATATTGTACAGGGGCAAGTTCAAGCTCAAACCGGTGTGCACCGTTTTGCTACGGTTTCCGGTTTGAACGACATGTTTCCTGGAAACGGTGTGCAACGGGGTTTGAGATGCGTTTTCTCGTTTGGTGGGTGTCTCAAACATGTCAGCCCAATCAGCAGCAGCATGTATATAAACCACGAGGTATTAAAGAGACAGCTTGCACAATGTAATTAACATCAGGTATTAAAGAGACAGCTGGCACAATGTAATTAACATCAAAATAAATTAAAGTATTCAAGAGCAAGTATATTGTTTGCACATGTTTATTTACATTAAAGGCAAAATAACTAAAATAATAAGAGCACAAGTATAGATCTGGAACTTCTTTAAGTCTGTCTAAATATAATTTAGCAATTGCAATGTCTTCTATTGTGTGATAAATACTGATTAATGTTACATACAAATTTATTTGTGTTACAATATTTATATATTTTGCTATTGTATTATGGAGTGACACGTTAATAAACTTTTCTATACCCCTCTGATTATATAATGGTAAATATTACAATATCATAGCACAACAACAGTGATCAGCAATAATGATAAGCCTAATACTCACAATAAAAATAATAAGGTCATATAGATCATAACACAGTCTTGGAGGTAAGAAGTGGATTATCCTTCACCTGAAATGTTTGTCTTTTCATCCTAATATGCGAGGCAAATGTTGGATCACAATAATTAGGAACCACAGTTTCCACAGATCCCTTCACTCTATTGGGATGTTCTCTTTTATTCTGGAGGGCAATGGCAGTGACTGTAACATCGAGCGTATTTTGCAGTATTAAACACGTATTTATACCGATTTCATCAGGCTCCGAAAATTCTTCAAAAAGAACACAAAGAATGGCCTTCTCAGCTGCCATAGTTGCAACTCTTGCGTCATTAGAACAGAGTGTTCAACGCACCACCGTTTCCGTTTTAAAAAAACGTTTTGCACCGTTTTTGTCGGGGCTGAACGCAGCCCTGGTATCGCTACAGGAACGCCCTTTCACGGCTTGAATCACTCAGCTTCCTGTATTTCTCACAGCAAGTGTCATGGCGGACGCCCAAATCCACTAAAATAAAAAAATAAAAATACTGTTTTTGTGTCACAGAATGTAGTTTTAAGTAGTGATGGGAAACCGAGGCTTTCTGAACCGTTTGAGGCTTTCATCAAAGTGTGCCGAAAAAAGGTTCATTACTCGAAGCTTTTAACATAATGCGCATTAGCGACATCTGTTGGTCAGACTTGTTTTCTCCACCATATCTAACAAATCAAAGTAGAGCAGAGGATATACGGTTTGCAAAAATCACGTGACCATACCAAGCTTTGGAAGTCCATGACATAAGAAGTGGAATCAATTTGGGATCAATAAAGTTCTAACTAATCTGATATCTCATGTAAATTAATTTGTGCCAATGAGACCAGAGCTCGTGTCATGTGTAGCCTGGTCAACAGATTCACATATTGATCAATAATATAAAATACGCAAGCATGTGATCATAGTTAATAATTGACGTAGGTAGCTGAAAAAAAAATGTTTTGGGTGAGCTGTTCAACCTTTAAGTTCTGCTTAGTGTCTCTGAGACCCCAGCTATAAAACATGGTTCACGTTCTGTCTGTTGTTGAGGTTACAGTCCCATCAGGTGGGGTTGCGAAGCGCCAATTTTTTCAAACCAGCTGTCCCGGATCTAATTTTACTGCATGACGTTCGAAGCTTCAAATGTTGTCATTTCGATACAATAGTGATTTGAAAACTGTGTCGGAGTATCGGAGCCACTATATCAACCGTCCCATCACTAGTTTTAAGAGTTTTTTAGGGGAGAATGTACTTGTTTAGACTTCAAATATGCGGTTTGTTAATAAAGATAACGTCTATTTGAAAATTGCTTTGATGTTTTCGGAGATGTGAGCTCTAGGGCGACAGCGGCCATTCAGCACTCATGAACCCGCCGAGAGCAGCCTTACCTCGGCCAGATCTTCAGGAATTTGCCTCTGGCTCTGATGTCTCTATAGTGGTTAAACATGAGATATAATTCGTTTTGGATCATTCTAAAGGGCAGTCTTTGGTCTCATTAATCTATTATTTGTTCCAGAACAAATAGTTTTGACTGAGGGCAAAACCTCATCACGTTATATTTTATGTAACTTTAATGCTGTATATTAGAGCGCTGCCTTTGTACTTTTAACTGAATTGTCTAGCAACTTTTATGATGGCTGTTGTTGTTGTTTATTATTCAATAAATAATATTTTATATACATAGTAGTATTTAGAATTGGGAAACTGTGTGTGTGTGTGTGTGTGTGTGTGTGTGTGTGTGTGTGTGTGTGTGATTTTTGTGACATTGTTCCCCATTAGATGGTGACAAGAGACGAGTCAGCAGTAAAGACTTTTTATATCGAAAGAGAATGAAACGGAAGTTATTTTTACTTTTAATAACAGCTTGTAAAATGCAGTTAACAAATGCACTGATCAGCGCTGTCATCGGAAATCACCCTTAACAGATGAATGGATAGAACGACAAAGATATCGCTTTCCTCAGCGGACATTCAAACTAGTGTTTTATTGTGAATATGAGATTGATCTGAAGAATGAATGCTGGATCAGATGCAGGTAATCATACTCGCTAAGTCAGTCTCTCTCATAATACTCTACTACACATAATACACTGCTTTTAATACAATAATACAATAAGCTTTCAATGAAGAAACTCAACGTTCCTTCTTTACTAGTTCTAAAGTGACGTTTTCGAATTAGTAACGAACTGAGATTTGAATCTGTGGTGTAAGGAAGTAGTTCTGCACAAAAGAGGGTTTTTAAAGACACTCCGTTGTTGTTTTTCTTATATATTTACACACTCGTGCCGTCGAACTGTTGTATAAATGCAACAGTTTTTACAACAGTTCTGCGGCCTCGTGCCTACGGCCAAATCACAGATATACAGCCATATCTCACGTCTACTCGTGTGATATTACTCATATAGAACATATATACTATATATATATATATATATATATATATATAAGCTAGATTTGTCTTACTCATTTAAGGGGGCACTGTAATGGAATGAAGGCATGGTCTATCAGAACCCTCCGAAAACATCTGTTCCTAACCAGCCACTGGCCACATTCCCGGATGCCATCATGGGAACCATGAGAGCTATATTTGAGTCGGTTAATGACAACATTGTAAAGACATTATATCTGCTAAAAGTACCAGAGTACAGAGAAAGCGAGCAGATTATAGTGAAATTGACAGCATTGGCAGAGTTATTGATATTGGGCACCTTTGGCCTTCATTTAATTAACTGAAACAATTGCCTTGCATTAAATAGTGCACTTAAAACATATAATTTCACAGCTGTGTCAGTCACAATTCAGACAGACCAGATGCAGTAGTGTGTAAAGGGCTATATAATAAATATAATAAACAGTTTTTTCATCCAAGATGGTTTAAAAGTGCAGTAATTTCAGTATTGAATTCATCTTACAAAACTCAATTCATCTTCTACTGATGTCAGTGAAAAACTCAAATTTTCATTTAACAATTCCCCTTCCCTTTAAAATGGCCGTGTCTCTGTATTCAGTGCTTTTTAGAGCCTTGCTGAATGTGAACTTTCTGTCTTATTAAACCTCCATCAACCTTTATCACATTGTCTTTCTTTCTCTCTGTACCCTCTTCATCACCTCATTCAGCGAGATGAAAGCAGGATTGAAGGATAACACCTTTACCAAGTGCTCTAATTGGACTGAGTTAGAGCGGCAGAGGAAGCTGATCACCAGCGTCATATCTATTGCTGATGGTCCTCCTGATCTATTGCTTCACTGTGGGATGGCACTGACTCCCCTGGCAGATTAGAATTCTTATTCTTTCACTCACAGGGCAACTCTTTGGTCAGTGCTGCTTGGCATTATTGCTAGAATTCCACAGATAAGAGATGTCTTCTGGGAGGACATCTTGACTATAATATAAACAAGTGCAAGGAAACTGGCCACTGAGGAAGACAAACAAGGTATCTTCGGCTTTTAAGTGTCCAGGCATAAAGGAATACATCAATTTGCTGAAAATGTACTCAACCTCAGGCCATGCAAGATATAGATGAATTTGTTTCTTCAACACATTTTGAAAAATGTAACATTACATCAATTACTCACCAACGGATCCTCTGCAGCAAATGGCTGCCGTCAGAATGACAGTTCAAACAGCTGATAAAAACATCACAATAATCCAAACGTAATCCACTCCAATCCATCAATTAACATCTTATGAAGTAAAAAGCACCACATTTGTAAGAAACAAATCCATTATTAAGGCATTTTAATTGTCGCTAATGGCCAAAATACCAGAGTCCATAATCTATGGTAATGCTTCCTCCAGTGATAAAGTCGCTCCCCTGTTGTCATCTCACATCAAAATCCACCAACATATTTGTTTAGAACTGTTTTGGACTCTTGAAAAACGGTGCTTGATCTGTGCATATTTCTCTCCTGATTCAAACAGGATGACGTTTTCACTGGAGAAAGCAATACTATGGATAGAGGACTCTTAATTCAGCAAGAAAAGCAGCAATGGTTTGAAGTTAAAAACATCTCGATGAATTTGTTTATTACAAACACTCAACTTTTGACCTCATAAGACGTTAATTGATTCTGACGGCACCCATTCACTGCAGAAAATCCACTGGTGAGTGAGTGATGTAATACTAAATTCCTCCAAATCTGTTCAGATAAAGAAACAAACTCATCCATCTTGAAAGGTATCTTGAATTTTCAGCAAATTTTCATTTTTGGGTGAACTAATCTTTTAATTTTGTATTTTACACTTATAGTAACCTACAACAGACAATTACCGTGCGATCAGTGTAAACAGAAACCAATAATAGCTCTGTCTGTTTTTTATCCTTCAGTTTTTACCCTCACCTAGAGTCGTGTTTTTGATGGTTTCGTTTTTATATACGTAAAAATGTGCTGGATGCAACTAATGGACATTTTAAATATCTTAAACACATTGCCAAAAAAAGCTTTGTACCTTTTTTTTCTGAGAGTGTAGGAAAGCAGCCTTATGTACAGCCTTCTACAGCTATGACTCTGTAGGGTTAAAAAGCAAATTGAAAATACTAAAATAATACTTTAAAAGAGATCAAAAGTGTGCTGCTTTGTGGAATTTTGGCAAGTCTTTGTGGCTGTGCATTGATCTTGTTCCTTTAGTGCCTGTGGTAATAGCGGCTAATCAATGCGAGCTGGACACTGCAGACATGACAGAATATTTGACAATACTGTACAAGCCATTACACTGCAGAGGCACAAAGATATAGACTATACAAAGCCTCAGACACTCTATCAAACAGCGGCAGGAATTTAATGTGAGGGCAAAAGATCTTGTCACATCCTCTGGTGTGTGGGAAGTTGTAAAATGATAGGAAGCTAAATGTTTCTATTTCTTCCACATGAAGGCAGGATAGAATGTGTCGCCACATTTTTAATTATCCCTTACCTCATTTAAAGTTAAAGCAACCAATACAGCAATGATTTCACCTTTAAACTACGCCAATCATGTATGAAAAATACATCCTTTTAAAAGAGTCTTGTAACCATTCTTTTTAAAGTGTACTTGTGAGTTCTTGTGGTGACATCAGTCAATCAGCATTGTCTTGATGTAATTTGTTTTGCCCTGAATAATTAGTAATATTGCATTTCTGGCTCAGGTGATTGGCAACAACCTCAAAACAACCTGATAGCAATAGTGAGCACCCATGAGGTAACATGAGTAAAGACAGCAGTTTTGACAATACTGTAGCTCCAGGGTCCTGGTCCAGCCTAAAATGCTATTGAGATGATACTGGGTAGGTGGAGGATCCAAATATGTAGTTTGTTGTTTGGGGTGCCCAAAGTAACTCCTGTCCCAAAAAACACTATGCAGCTATAAGTTAAAACAATTGGAGAAAAACGTAATTGACCATATGCACGGAGCGTTCTTTAGAACTTCCGCATTAAAATAAGTCAGCTCGTAAACTTCCAGTGAAGCATCATTTGATGTTGTGGCATATATATATAGGTAGAGAGTTTTGAGACCCTCACAGAAACCTCTGCTGCCTCGTTCTTGTCAGAAACTGAGAAACAAAACACCGTACATAATGATAGCAGCATTAACATAGAGTTTCATGTCATTTAACAACATATAATTTTATATGCCGAACCTGGTAATCCCAGGAGAGTACATAGATATGTAATTGTACATTTAAATGCTGACAACAAAACACTATCGTAACATTAACTGTTTAGGCTAACGTTAGCTAGCTAGTGATGCTATCTCATAAAAGACATCATAATAGTATTCTTGATAATCAACCATTTCATAGTCATAGAACACATTCAACTCTACAGCTGTGCAGTAAAATTCACTTTAAAGATACACATTCATAAAGATGGCATGAAAATGTGCCAAAAATGTCTGCTGGCGGAAAACAAAGACTTTTAAGATGAAATTGACATGAAATTACCATTATAACCAGTAGATGACATCAGAGGATCACATTAGTTCATCACTCAGTTGCCGTCTTGCTTTTGGATTTATTATATAATGACTATTCTAAAAAAATATATTTTACTGTATATATAGCAAGTGCAGGAAGTCACAAAGTCTCATGTCATTTAAAAAACTAATAAATAGTTAAGCCCAGACACCAGCAGCCTAGAAGGGTAAATTATTTAAATACTTAACTAGTTAACTACAAATTAAAAATTAAGTTAATTATTAATGGTATAACAATTAAATAATAATGCATTTAATATTTTGAAATATTTTTAGATTTAATTTAAAAACTAAATTTTTTAAGTTTTATCTTTAACTGTAGAAGCTGCTAAATATATTATGCCAACAGACTTGTTGCTGCTGTAGTTTTGTTACTCTGAATTTAGTCTAAATCACTTAAAGCATACCTGTATTTTTGACATCGGCTCGTCAGATGTTTTGTTATGTCCATTGCTTTATCACTGTCATTAATAGCAATGACTCGCGGCACAATTTAGCGGATTCATTTGCTTAACTTTTTTTACACTTGTGTTTGTTATTCCTGAAACTGTATACGTGGAGGTTTGGTCCTCTTAGACAAAAATAACTTTACTTCAAATTGTGAATGGATTATGTAAAGAAACTGAGCAAAGGGTGCTACACTTTTAGGCTAGCACAGCTGATTTTCACAGTTGACCGGAAATGACTGAGCTGGCTTATCTAAAACCAGGAAGTAACCGAAGAACTGACGGGAGCGGCTCCAGTGGAAAAAAACAGTGATGGGATCTAAAACTTTCAGCTGATACACAGCTCATATCTCTGTCACTGTTCGTTACCGAAACCACATATGAAAACAGACAACACACGGTAGACACGCGTTTGTGCAGCAGAGCGGCTCTCTCTCTCACTGTATGACGTGACAGCCAACTAGTTGTCCAGTACGGTTCTATTTACAAGCCTCACATTAACCCTCGCACATTAAATTTACAAATGGCCATACCGGCTCTAAAGGGAAAAATAAGGTTACAAACCCTGAAAGAGTGGTGTGCCGTGGGCAGAGCTAAAGAGTCACGAGCATGCAAAGCTTTTGCATAGCGATCATCTGTTCGTTATACGAACCCTGAAAGAGTGTCTTTGGCACAGAAATACTCCGTCATACGTCCAACTCGTTTTTTCAGACTTTGGTCATTTAGCATGAGAATCCAACTCTTTAGCAGTGTAAATTAGTCAGAATGCATGAAATAGCATTAGACCTCCTCTTAAAGAAAGAATGGATCCAAACAACACAGAACTACTGCTGCAATGTGACATCAAACCTTAATATTTACCTTGAAGACCCTGTTTTCAAGAAAACCAACCACAGAGAACTTCACAAAACCGACATCCATGAAAGAGCTCCAACTACTAACACTTTAATCACAGACACCAATGCAACTGCCAGATGTTTTTATAGGCACTATTCAAAAGTTGTGGAAGCTGTATTAAAGGCAAATGGTGGTAAAACACCTTCATAAAAAAATATTGCCTATTTCCTACTGTAGGTGTTCCAACAGTAGGTGTTTCCATAAATGGAAAAAAAATTCTCACTAGGCACTAAACAGCCCACACTGCACACTTAAATGCATTACATACTTCATAATGCATTCCATATTATCAAAGAAATGCCAAAAACTAGCCAAAGGCAACTTATTTAAATAAAATGTATCTGTGCAAATGTCCCTATCCATGTGAAGTCTAAAACTAGTTGAAAAGAGAGACACAGAGAGTGGAGAATCCTGCACCTGTTGCCTGTAAACCAAGGTTAGAGATATTTTATCGAGCTCTTCGACCTCCATAGGTGGCAGAAGCTCAATCAGCTTTCCTATCAGACTCACTTCAGGAGCACCTGCTCCTCAGAAGAAGCCCCCACTGCTCTGAGCTAGTGTGACTGAGAGGTCTAAAATATGTATATTCATCACTTGAAAACTGCATGCATATTTATAACTCCAGTCCCACTAACCTCCCACAACTTGTTTTGCTGTTAGGATTTTGCCTAATTCCAGTCAGAAAAAAAGAATACACGTGAACTGAAAATAGTCATTTTGCCCTTTGCTTTTTCACTGAATGTCAGACACTCATTGTAGACATAAACTAAAATAAAGAGGAAAAAAGTGGTCATTCTCTAAGAATACAGTATATGGGAAAAGTATCATGGAATAAGTGAAAAACAGGGCCGACATTAGCATCAAAGCATATCTATTTAATGTGTCCTACTCCGGTAGAGTTTGTCTGAGAGGATTTCATCTGAGTACTGTCAGAGCGCCAGCGCAGCACTGCAGGGGATCACCTCAAATCCTCTCAGTCTTTCCTAGGGGTGGGCAACTCCAGGAGCAGTACTGCCCCAGATAGGGGAGCCCTCCACTGTGATGATGGAGGAGATGACACCTGGGAGGACTACGCTTATTCATATCTGACAGACTCACCCCAGACCACATTCATTTACTCTCGTCCATCCCGCTGGGATTGGGGGGTAGAGGGTGTTTGTGCATGCGTTGGCATGAATTCATGGGTCTATCAGGAAACACAGGTGTATGAGACGCTGTGTTGAGTGAACGTTCCCGTAGCTCTTAATTTGTTGGTCAGTGCCTCTTTATTGAATTAAATATTCAGAGCCGGCCATGCTGAACATTTGCTGCATTAAAGAGTGTTTATCCACTTTCGAGAAGCATTTAAAATCATTAAAGATTAAAATGCTTACTGGAACAGTTGTTAGAGAGCCAGTGTTCTGTCCAAGTACTGGAATTTACACACAAAATCAGCCAGTGAATTGCAAATGTGAGCTGTGACTGCTCTTTTTCTTTCTTTTCTTCCTAACCTTCCCTTCCTTCTTTCTTCTCTCCATCCTTTCATTCCTTTGTGTCTGCCTCCTTTTTCTTTCTTCCTTCCATCCTCACATACTTCCTGCTTTGCATTCCTTTTTCTGTTCTGTTTTCTTCCTTCCTTCTTTCTTTTCCTTTTATTTTCTCCTTTTCATGCTTTCCTTCTTTCATCCCCTCAATCTTTCCTCCCTTCCTTCCATTCCTTTCCATTTTTGCTCCTTTCTTCACAATATCTCTTTCATCTATTCATGTACGGTATTACAAAAAGATGGAACGACAAGAGAGAGACAACATTCTATAAAAGCTCAATTTTAATAACCATGACAAACAAAGCATATTACTACAACACATACAGTGAGAATGTAAAGGGTGTTTTTCTGTAAGGGATTTCTAGAGGCATCTTTAGAAACACAAGATGTTTCAATGATAAAACATGTTACAAAATCTAATCACATGGATTTTTCCTCTATTATCTAATGTCTGAAATCATGCAGGATGGACTGAACTATATATTGAAAGAATCCTATAAGGCCAGTTTCTCTCAGTTGAAAATGCCCATTAAGTTTGTAATCTGGTATAATTTGTGGCCAAAACAAACTATGTCAATACAGCAGCCCCAGTGAAGTCATGATGTGGCCAGAGCTATGGTAAAGGTACACAAAAATAAAATAAATACAACATACAGCAGTCTAGAGTATCTTTCAAGCACTCTAGACTGTCCACAATCTTAAATCTAAAAAGCCATGGTCTTCCTATAACCCAGAAAGTTTCTAAATGACAGAAATCTAGAAAGAAAACAAGCACATAAAAAGATCTGATAAACAGTGAGGAGTGAGAAGTGTTTATTCAGCATCTACTGTATTGTAACATGCCATAATTTCACAGTAAGATTGTTTCAATATAATAGGACTGAGCCATGAAAGGTTTTCTTTTTAATGTCAGTTTCAGCTCTCATTTTAAAATTTGACCATCACAGCAGCCTATAGTCACACCATTAAGGCCACAATTACTGTGCAGGGCTGTGTGCTGTCAGCCAGTCTGCTCCAGGGGCCATCTGGATTTAGTGACGGACCCCATCACCTATAAACACATACAGCAGGCAGGAGCAGCCGCATGCAGAGTGATATTGATTAGTCATGTCTTAGCGTGGGGTATACGGATGCATATGCGATCTGCAGCTGTCTGCTTTTGCTCAGCGATGCCCAAAATGATATTCTGTCATAAGGGGTTCAGTCAACACCTGGTCCTTTCTGGGTCCTGGAGGCTGGAGGAAGTGGATGTTTCTCAATCACAGCACAGGGTTTAGGGGCTCTGACACATAAATAGGTGACGGGGTTTGGTCTCAATGGAGAGTTCTCAGTCTGTCACAGGTTCGGGGTGTGTTAAATGATCAGGAAGGAGAGGAGCTCAGTGGTTGGTTATTTTTGGTGTTTATCAGAAAGCTGAATCACATTACAGGGAACCTGAGAGCAGCTGTGCTGTCTGTCTCTCGCTGGCTCATATAACTCTGCCATGAACACCCTCTGAGAGTAAGATAGATACATATGTGGAAAGAGCTGGAAGCACTAAATGTCATATTCTGAGGCTAGCTGTTAAATTCTCCAGGTTCTCTGTGTCAGCAACATATATATATATATATATATATATATATATATATATATATATATATATGTGTGTGTGTGTGTGTGTGTGTGTGTGTGTGTTTGGTATTTCAGACCCACAGATAGACAGACAGACAGACAGACAAATAGCATGAAATTGACTGAATAAAATGAATATTTTAACTGTATGAACAGAAATTAATACACTTTACTTCCAAATGTGAATGTATTGCAGAAGAAAGCAGTGTTGCTGCTTTCTTCTGACATCATGGTAGTGACACACACAAAGAAATGGTTTTCACTGGGTATGGAGAGCTACAGTACTCCTGTGATATGGATTAGACTCACTGCACACTTGTACAGAGCAAAGCATTACAGCAGTGGGGAGGGAAAAAAAAAACTTTCAGTAGCCTGTCATGATCTCACACCCTGTATGTGTGTAGAATATTTTATAAAATCTTACTGATCTTTTCAGAAACGCTCAGGGACACAGACTTTTTGAAGCAGCTGGGTCCCGTTTCTGTCGCACTTCAGAATGCCCTGCCTGCCGTTTGAATCCTCCAGCTGAAGCTGCTAATTGGGGGCCAAGCATTTGATTATAGAGGGCTCTGAAGAGAACTGTGTGCTTGGAAGGTATCTCTGTAACTTCTGTTCACTTTATTGGCGGGTTGGGGGTTCAGCTGTTTATAAAAATGATGGAGGTCTTATTCTTATGGAGAACTTGGCAGTTGTTTCCCGGGTGATGGTGACTGTCTGGCTTTCTCAGTTCACTGAAATGCTGTTTGAAGATTTCCCCTGAAGACGCCCTTAAGCTGCATCCAGTTCTTCAGGTCAATAAAAGCTATAAATTAGTAGTAATATTTAAACAGTAATAAAATTATTATTATTCTGGATGATAATTTTGGTCCTGCTGATTTTCAGTTCCTTGTATTTGATGCATATTGATGAACATTATTCCACACCCACAAACAATCCACAATGGTTTATGTGTTTAGATGATGGGAAAATGAAAGAAAAGCAAGAGAAAAGGATTTTTGGGTTAACGACAGAAAATATTCTCTGTAAATCAGATTCTGTTAAAGCCTCAGCAATCTTTGGTTGAATAACGCAACACACAGAAGTGGATTCAACCACACTATAATGCATGTATTTATTATAAATATAGTTCTATAATTATATTATACTTTAATGTGGATATTTTTAATCACCAAACCCTAAGCCTAACCCTAACCACTGCACAAGAAAAAAAGACCAGTCACAATAATTGAATCCTAAATTAATAAGAAAGCACCAAATAATAGTCTATTTTATGCACTAGCACTGGCTGTGGATTAGAAAAAAGGCTGCTAAAATTTTTTATAAAAAATAAGATCATCTCTAGCTCTGTGAAGTTTCTCCACAGTTCAGACCCAGTATTTTCATTCGGACTCAGTATTTATTATGAGTATTTATTACCTTAGGGGCAGATTAGAAGTTACATAATTTATACTGCAATGTTGAACTTTGATACACCTGCATTAGAAGAGAACTCTTTGCACGTACAGATAGCTTGTATTTATCTCTGCAACATATATATGAACATACTGTCACCATAAATAGAGAGAACAGTACCTGTGAAGCAAACAAACTAAAATCATCTGCACTGAATCAGCATCTCTCACAATTTACAAAAACTTAAAAGTTGCAATTGTTGGATTATAGACTCAAGTGCAACAGAGTGCATACAGAGACTGACCAATCCTGAAACACAAGCTATGTGTGCTCAAGAGGAACCCAGTTACTGGTTTATTGACATGAATTATCCAAAATCCTATAAGGTGATATAACTAGCCAGCAAATCTACAATCCATTAAAGATCGACCTGATATATAAACACAATGGATGGATTCAAAAAATAAATAAAAAGTTTCCACTTTAAGCCACTTATTTTGGCTGTGAATGCTAATGGATGACTCTCTCCAGGTATTAAAGACCTTAAACCATCAAAGAAGCCTGCAGCGCTCGTTAAAAAAAATATTTTATAGAAACCAAGTGAATGATTACGTGCTTTTAGGTACTTTGGAATAAAAAGAACTTAGTGGCTAAGGAAAAATGGAAACATAAACAGGCAAAAGTTTTGTCTGCAGGGTCTTTTGCCACAGGCTTTGTAATCTGCCTTTGGCAAGTGCAGGGAAGCTGTGATTAAACAGAAGCTCACTGTGCATTTCTGAAACAGAAAGAGAAAGAACTATAGAGTGGAAACTAATTATAAGTAAAGAATAGCTTTGGTAAACTATGGGGAAAAGCTCCTGAGGACATAACAAACATTTAAGAGGAAGGGACTCAAATAAACTGATCTAACAAGGTATGAAAGTGGATTGTATTCATAACTTTACAGATCTACAAAATATTATGTAATAGGAGACTGAAACAGGAGACTTGAGGGGAAAAAAATATCACCCAAAAAACTACAATCCAGTTATTGTTTTACTTACCTGCTTCATGTCATGTCTTTCTTTATTTCTACAGGGCACCAAAGGAGAAATTCTGAATACTGTGCAGGTAACTCCTCTCCTTGAATGGAGACGGAGGCTTTCAAACATTAAAATAGAAAGCAAAAGCACAAAAAAATGCTCCATATGACTCCAGCAAGCTGTTAACCACTGTGACCAGTGAGTCAGTGAGTTAAACTCAAGAACTGGAACAGTCTGATTTTTGAATCAATCATTCAGACCTTTTTGTGAACCAATTCATTGAAAAGATCTAACTCCAAAAAAGGATTCATTCATGAATCAGACACTGCTATGTCTCCCATGAATATGTCAAGGAGAACTAAGATGGATGTCAAGAAGTTTTTAACCAATAATGACTTACATTTTGATCTGTTTCTCACACAGGTATCATAAGACTTGCAATGCATCAAAAGGACCACTTCAAGATACTTAATAGTGCTCTGGTATCTCTTTTGAAGCTTGAAAGTCCCAGTCCCCATTCATTGTCTTCATATTTTTTTTTTCTGCGGAAGAAAGAAAAACAGAGAAAGTCATAAAGGTTTGGAATGACATGAGGCTGAATAAATGATGACACAGTTTTCACTTTTGGCTGAAATTATACCCGTTAAACACAGTTGTCTTGCTTACCTCTGTCATACTCTCTGGTACAGCATAGGGGTTGCACCGACTAATCGACTTCAATGCTCTGCCATGACACTTTAAGCTTGACGTCGACTAGTCGCTGGTCCTATAGAGGGCGCAACAGGATAAGAAATCTTTGAAGGACTTCCACATTTACGCTCTGTTTCCAAACAGTTCAAATGACAAATAAATGCATACTCTGAAAGCGCTCCACAAGACATGTGTGATTATATTACTGGATGCTCGAAATTGAACGGGATAATGCACGTTTGAAACAGCTTATTGCACAGGTAAGTTAATCGCCGCTCTGATCTAATGCGCTGCTGCACTGTAACACACACACATAGGCTTAGTAGAGAGACGCTGCCAGGTAGAATTAATTCACACACACAATCGCTCTCACTAATGCATTCATATTAATGTAATCTTTACTGTGCTACTTTATCTGTATCTGATTTAGAATGAGCAGAAATATGTGAGAAATATAACGACCCAAATACAAAAGAACTGATAAAAAAGCTGTTATAGGAGCAAATGCCGTGTGGGCAGCGCTGTGTCATATGCCATAGCTGTGCACAAGGTGTTTGTCACAGCTCCAGACTTATTTGTTCATTAATGACGTCATCAACGACTAGTCGACTTCGACTCGACTTTCATCACATAAAAGTCGACTTCAAAAAATCAGAAGTCGTTCAACCCCTACAGCATCGATGATCCTAACATCATCAAACACCATTCTAGTGATAAATAAATGCTGCATATATAGTGTTTAAATATTAAGTAAGAAAATGACAGTTTTGCGTTTTTAAACTTGCAAAGTGCTGCACAGTTTTTGGACAGTGTATAACCAAGACCTCTTCAAATATTTACACCATTGCAAATCCCCAAAGGCTTCCGGCAACAGTGATTTTAAATAAATAACCCACTCTCACACATACTTGCATGCCATGCAGCCACCAATTTAATAAGATCTCCTCAGCTGAAACTAATGTAAGGAGGTTTTCTGCAGACTAAAACAGCCCATTTTTCATTCACAGTTAAATTAGTTACCCTGCTCATATAGTTAAATACTGTAAATGTAACTATAGAGATTTTGATTGAATATGGCTGATTTGACTCATGTCCCTCTCCGTGCTTCATTTCAGATTTTTATACCAGGTCGCACCTCAAATGATCTGTGACTCACTGACTGACTGTCAAGCATAAGACAAAAGGATTCATTTCAAGTACACTTCAATATAAACTTCACATAAACTCTGCACTGAGCAGTTTGGTTGACGTTATGGTTTGTTTGTTTTTTTGTCCACTTTACTGAATTGTTTTCATCATCCTGTTCTGCTTCCATTCACATTTTTGTTGTTATGTTTACCATGGAGGACATGACTGAATATCAGAAACTGTTTCCAGGGGGTTGTTAAGAAACATGGGTGTCAAATTTGATTAAAATGACTCTTTCATGCTACTGAATTTTCTCCACTTGCTTGGTTACTGAATGAAACCAATTCAGGTCTGTTGAGATTATACCTGTGCTTGGTGGCTTTCTGATTTCATTTTTCCTTTAATTCGTTTTGCCTACAGCAGAGTCCATCCCTTAGCAAATTGCTGGAGGGAGACTGTCTGTCTCTTAAAGCAACAGAGTCCTCTAATGCAGCAAGCACGGATATACTTCATCTGTGCAGCCAATAATCTCATTCCAGCAATAATAAGAAGATTACCCTCTATTTCTTCTCAATAGCCATGAGTTTCAGTGATTAATGGTAAAGTATGTCTCGCATAACCTTTGTGTATGTTATTATAGTGTCACTGATTCAGATATATCTATTCTCAAATTCATTTGTTATGGATGTTAAGTTGTGCTTGTACTATTTCAACCCTCACTAGGTTTCTGCAGGGCATTTTAAATCCAACCGTTGCCTAGAGCAGTATAAATATTACACCATATTCTTTTTGAAAGGAAACTCTGTTTCTTGAGCAGAGAGACTGAAAGCTAATCTGATTGGACAAGCTGTGCATGAGTGCTATTGTATTGTGCAAAAAAAAAATGTGTATCCTCATCAGACTTCATTATTAATTTTGGCATTCCTAGTGGATATTACACATTCCACCTGTTTTAAAAGCTAGTAATATGAATAAATCACTCCCAAACAAGTCTTCTGTACAGGAAAGAAGTGTGTAGCAGACAGTCATCAATTATTGTTATTCATCCAAAATTTTGATTTTGAGCTTACAACCACTAAAATATTCATTCAGCGGTTACTGATGGACAAAAGCACATTAATGTTTCATCAAACACTCATGCAAACATAGGCTTTAACAATGATGGTTGATATATCAAGGATTATTCTGACAAAACAGCCATTAAAAATAGATAATGCGACAGAAAAAAGCATTAATAACTCATTATCAATAAAGTATGAAACATGGCAGGGGAGATTGATTGTGACTTTGTCAAACATTCATTTGCAATTGAAATATTTAAATCATTCAAATATGTATTTTTCAATCGTAAGTGAAGTTGGATGGTTTACTGTGGAGGTCTTTTGCTGATTCTAACAGATTTCTGAATGTTTAGTGTACTAGATCAGTATTTATTAACTGGTTTTGTTTTGCCTAAATTTGGTTTCTAAATGTCTCTTGAATTTTGATGGTTTCATGCTCTTGGCAGCCAAAAATTCACTGCTCAAAGCAATTTGTGGCTGCCCCTCCTTGCAAGTAATTCAGTATTCCATGTAGTCTGGGTCATATTTTATTTCACTTGAAAAAAATGTTTTAAATAACTTTAATTTTTTATGTCTTATTTTTTATCTCATTTTTACACTTAAGTAAGCCTATTTATTTTCCCTTCCTAACTATGCATGATTACTTGGTTCAAAATAATTGCCATATTATTATTTGCATTTGCATATATGTGTTTTTCCTTGTGTCCCATTTCTTGAAAGCAACCCACCCGTTGAGAACTTTTCTTCTAAAATCCATCAGTCATGAACTCCTAAAGACACGGAAATCATAATGAAAAAAAGCACTCAGCTGCATGTACAACATACTTCAAACATCGAGTGCACTGATCCGTCTAGAATTGCACAGGTTACTAATCCACAAAACAAAGGCATCTGGCATACTGCCATCCTGTAAGACTGTGGTTCTCAATTCTAGTCCTCATGTACCACCTCTCTGCGTATTTTGCATGTCTCTCTTATTTAACACATCTGACTCAGATCATTAGCTCGTTAGAAGAGAGCTCCATGCATGAACTGTGTTCCGATTGACAGGGTCCCTACACAGTGGTTATTGCTCCCTACTCCCTGAGCACAGGAAATCCGTTAAAGTTTACTTCACTTCGGAACATTCATTCATTGATTTGCGCTACGCCACAGCCTGCAGCATCTTCACACACCGACGAAACTTACTAGAGAAGTGTGAAGTGTGACATAATATACCTCTGTAAATAAATACAATTAAAATTCACGTCTCGCACACTTTAATGCCCTTTGAATGGAACATATACGCTCCTATCAAACTGGAATCATGGCCGAATATCCTATGATGTCCACTTATGGTCGAATAGAACAAACATCTAAAGTGATAAGAGATACCAACCCAACCTCTCTGCAATACATATTTGACAAGGTGGCTAATTTGTACGACCTCACTCATACAAATTCATATGATTTGTGAAAAATTTTACATATTTTACGAGGTGGCAAATTTGCCCCTATAAACTTAACCGTCACAGAAATCGTACAAAATCGTACGAGTGAGGTCATACGAATTAGCCACTTCATAAAATACATACGAATTGCCCGACAGATAGCTTTGCAGATACATACAAAATGTGCAGAGCGGGGGGTAGTGAAGACTGGAATTGAGAACCACTGCTGAAAAAAATACACACAGACTGAATGCCTGTGTGTATTTCTAACAAAATGGCAGTTCACTTGTGCACTGAATACATGCAGCAGGTTTAGAGGTGGGACCACAGAGAAAGATCTGGAACAAACTAATGGTTAAAGCTCAGGGCTGGTAAACAGAAGATTGCAGGTCTGATCCCTACAGGGAATCTCCTCATAGTTCAACTGTATATTGTACTTAGATAAACAAAAATGTTATAAATAGGATTACTCATATGAGATGAAACTATCAAAGATCCTAGAAAATAACTGATATAGTGGCTTATATGTACCATGGTAGTGTCCAGTTCTACATCTACTGCAGGCTTGTGTTGCGTTTTCACGCTGACAGCATTATAGCTGCATCTCTAAACAGAAAGTAAAGTGATTTCTGGGTTACTACGTTAAGCATTTCATTTAATAACAGCCATCAATTATAAAATGGCTATCAAGAGTGTGCCATTGAGAATTATTACAAGCTTGATTGTTGAAATGCATTTTACATGAAGAGGGGGGATAACTTTAACATCCAAATGGTAATTAATTCATCCAGAACAGAACCCAAAGCCCAAATTGTAACTAAACTGCTATAATCATCTGCATTGAAAGTGTTGCTTTGTCAGTCACTGCATGAGGAACATCAAGCCCAACAGATGTGTTTTCAAGCAATGGGAGACCAGCTCACTCCCATTATCATGTCCTCACAAAACCCTATAAAGCAAAAGATTGTGTAATTAGCTTATTTTTCAACATGTTTTCACGCTGAGTTCAGCATCTGATGCATGGGGGGGATCTGCCGAAACTCACAGCACGCACTGCTCACATGAGCGTTATAAACCTTTTAAACTGTTAAAATGGACATCGAAATGAAATTGTGTGAAACAGGCCTCAGTCTTCACAGTGCTTTAAACAACTTTGTTCATGATGACCTCCTTGTGTGTTTGCAGGACAGCAAAACCTTCTTCAATGGGCATTGAATGCAGAGCTGTAAGTGTTGTCTGACCTCTAGGCAGCCTGTAAGATGAGTTTAAGTGCTCACTCCAGTGATTGCGTGGTGATGAAGAGCAGAGGTCCGAGTGGGGCATGTCTGAGTGCTTGATACTACTCTAGCATTCCTCTTCTCCAAGACAGGACAGCCTATTCAAGCAAGCCGATACACATTTTTCTACATTAAACGCTGCAGGGGAAAAAACTCATTCTGCTAAAGATTTCATCCTTATAACTTTGTATTTTTTTACATAATAGATTTTATATTAGTATATTATTAGATATTAACCTTGATAAGCATTTATGGACTGAATTGTGAAGCTTGTGGCACAGACCTCCGTGGTCCTCTGACCCAGCCATGCTTGGAAAAGAATCTTATAGAGAAAAAGAGAAATAAGTGAGAAAAGGACAGTATTGTTCCTTTTTGTTTTCTCTTCTCCATTTTCCAAACCTTTCTTTCTGTAGAGTTTTATTACAAGGAAATTAAAAAACTGTCAATGCCTTTGTTTTGGATTGAAATAAACAAATGAACAACAGAAAAACAAACACGCTCTGGAGGTCCGGATAATCACAGACAATTATGTAATTAATTTCTTTCACACTGCATTCTCCAATCTCTCTCTTCCCTTTCTTTCTTTCTTTCTTTCTCTCTCTCTCTCTCACACACACACACACCCACACATACCTAATTTATCCAGTCAAGAGACCATTAGACACTCAGCATTCACTGCAAAGATACCCATCTAATATCTTGACCTCTAGAATACAGTTCGAAAACATGATTGGTGGGGCAGATGGGGTCAGAAGGTCAACACTTTGGATAGCAAGACTCCAGTTAAGTCATCCAATCAGTTCCCGCTCTGTGCTACAATAGCAATCAGTGTCCTGGTTGGAGTTAACCCTCCTACACTCAACTTCAAAGCCAAATACACTTCAAACGCATATACTGTACATGCTTCTACTGGCTGACTGACCAGCCCAATCTCACCTGAGCAGGCCCCTTTGACACTTCCTAGTAGATCAAAAGAAGAAAAACATTCTGAAAAATGTAGTGAAAAAGTCAAAAAATAAAAATAAATAAATAAAATATAAAAATAAAGGCCTCTAACTTTCCAAGCAGGGAATGCAGAGTCTGTTCCTTGTAGAACACATATTCAGGCTGTACATCAACACCACTTGCATTTAGCCCTGAACTGCTGCAGAGAATTGGAGGACACAGCATCTTCAGTTCAGTGCACTGAGAAACGAGAATAACTCATTGGCAGCAGCATGGCGTCCCTGGATCTCTGCCCTTCAACGAATCTTCACACAATCATCAACGCCATGAGAGGGGATACAGGCTGTCAGCAACAAGACATCTGAGAAAGACAAACGCAGATTATCTGTAGTCTATCGATTTATCCATCCATCTATCTGTAGTATCCATCCATCAATATATTGCATCCATCTATCTGTATCTAGTATCTATCTACCTATCTATTGTATCCATCCATCTACAGTTACTACAGTATCTAGCCATCTATAATACCCATTGTATCCATCTATCTCTATCCAACCCATCTATACTATAGGATCCATCTATCCATTAATCTATCTCCTAGAACTGCCTAAAGACACCCAAGCAACTGTTTGGCAACGCAGCAGCCCCCCAAAATATCATCATACCGTCAAAACAATTTCAAAGCTTTTTCATATAAAACTTTTCTTGTCTTTTCTCAACTAAAATAATTGGTTAAAATATTAACTCCAGACTGTTTTCAAGTGTAATTGCACCATGAAACTGAAGGAATTTAATTTAATTTCTCTGTATACTCATTTAGCATTGGAAAAACAATGCTGAAACTTTTCTTCCGAAAATGCTGAAGTTCAGCTCTTATTTGTCTTTATATTGTCAAGGCTATTTATACAAACAGTGTTTGGGGCAGACTCTGAGGATATTAGACAACTCTTTCCCAATGTGTGGATTTACAGTATAATGAACAGGGTGGCATAAAGCAGCCCTGAAGAAGGAAGAGCTGTAGCAATCCACGCAAATGAATGTCTGACACAAAGAAATTGCAACAAAGAGTGTGAATCTTATTCCTTCACTTTATTAAAGTCTCACAATGTCCACTGGACCAGGGCACACAGGGACAGAACATCAAGACACAAACAGCCAAATAAAATTAGTTGCACACAATAAGATGACAGCAAATCAAACAGGTCAAAAAGACCAGAGTCTCTCCAGTGTGGAGGTTGAAATGGGTCATTTAAAGTGCTTAAATTCATTCCTCTTTTAGTAAACATCTCTTCTGTCCATACAAACAGGTTGGCAGCTGTTGTATTTATGAAGCTACAATGGAGCAATGGTAGCATTCTGACATTGCTGCATACTCTTGGGTCACAACAGGTGAAAAACACGGCAAGACATGAACTATATGTAAGGAAAAATGGGATTTAAAAAAAAAAAAGTTCATGGCAAGTGTTTACTGTTTCAGACATTTTCATGCTATCAAAGAATTGTTCAGGTGATAAGAACCCAGAAGGTGGCATACACACATGGGCAGCAAGTCATAAATATATTTTACACAACAGTACCAGGTCTTTGTATGAGTGCATTTATTTTTGCAATTTGGAAATATAATACCTAGTATTTTATTGGTGCAGTTAACTGTTCTTGATGATGTTTTTTTCCACACTGTGGCTCCTCAATGGTGATTTGTTAAAGGAACCGGCATCTTTGCAGATATTCTTGAAACGTTGCAGTTTTTTGCATCTCCGTCTAAAGTTTATCCAAAAATCTAAATGTCATTCAAAACCTGTATGTCTTTTTTTCTGTGGAACACAAAGGTATAATTAACAATTTGTTAACTGTTACTGTTACCCAACTGGTCAAAGTCAATGTGGTCCAAAACGTAAGCAGACAGGATCATTTTTGTGCCATTTCAACTTTGTCCATTGACTTTCATTATATGGGCTTTTTGCAAAATATCTACTTTTGTCTCCCACAGAAGAAAGTCATCATACTTCGGAACGACATAAGCAATTTTTGAGTGAACTATCCCTTTAATTATACACAATTTTTTTGTGTATCGCCTCATTTGTTAATAGGCAAATGAAAGAGAAGATACTCCTATCTGTAAACAGACATATTGACACGAGCGATTCACCTCTGACCACAGCAGACGGAATCAATGTACTTCTGCGACTTGGAATTAGCAAGAAGACAGCGTATTACGTGGGACCTCTCCTCCTGCACACATACAGCGATAAAAAGAGAGAGAAATCCAAACAAAGTGCCTCCAGAGCATTATAAAACAAGCCCTCCATTGATTTTATGCTTAGTATAACCACAGAGTTGGGTGAGAGAGAAACACACAACCAAATATCCTTCTTCCATTGATTTACTTTAGTTGGTTTTAGACATGGCTGCCCATCTCTGCTTAGGGTGTGTCTAGAAGTATGTGGCCCACGTGAGAGCATGTTGTAATACCCAATGCGTTTATGGTGGCAAAAATGGAATCACCTTTGCTTTAGAATAAACATCCACTTTGAAGGTTAAGGGTATATATACTGATACGTATATACGCTCTGATACATATATTGCACAAACACACAGTGGCTTCTTGCATATTTTAAATCATAGTACAGATAAGTCCATGTACTTCCATGCAGTGGATCTTGTTGTATATTTGTGTATTACAGTGTGCATTATGTATCAAGACATGCCAAAAGCACAAAAACTCAAATTATTGACAATCTTATCAACCTTCTGAGACACATTTATGTAATCTGACCTTAAGAAAAGAGAAACATTTCCCTAAGGAAACCAAACTGGAAACCATCCTCCCTTAGAAAACACCTACTGGTAACAAAAGCAACCTCATATCAAATCAGTCAACCTTATGGCAAAGGACAAATTGTCCAATTTTTCCATAAATGATACTGTTTTATGTATCATTACTTGCAGAGCCAAAAATAAGTTATTGAAACATCAAGATAAAAATCTTCAAGTGGGTAATTTATGTACATTTAAAGTTTCAAAAGAGTATTTCTGCTCCAAAGACAAGGCAAAAATGTTATTCCTGCAGCACTAGAACAGACTGAACAGCTTAAAAAAGGCATTTTAACTGTAAACATCTTAATAATGTATAAATATTTAAAAAGCATTATAACAATTTTGTATGCAACTAATGTGTGTGGGGGGGGGTGAAAAAGCAAGTTTATGCTTTTATCATTACTTGCAGAGCCAAAAATAAGTTATTGAAACATCAAGATAAAAATCTTCAAGTGGGTAATTTATGTACATTTAAAGTTTCAAAAGAGTATTTCTGCTCCAAAGACAAGGCAAAAATGTTATTCCTGCAGCACTAGAACAGACTGAACAGCTTAAAAAAGGCATTTTAACTGTAAACATCTTAATAATGTATAAATAATTAAAAAGCATTATAACAATTTTGTATGCAACTAATGTGTGTGGGGGGGGGGGTGAAAAAGCAAGTTTATGCTTTGAGCATGCCATAATTCATAAAGAAAAAGAACCTTGTTAATACATGAGGCATAAGCCTAATTAAACTGAAAATCTGCTGATCATGACTGCAGCCAAGGTGAAAATAAAGGAAGCACTGACAGTGGCGTGCCCGCCCTCCTGCCAAAACACTGTGTCTATAGGTCAAAGACACTCTACTGCACTGAGAAATAAGACGTACTCTAGGAATGAGAACGATAAAAAAAAAATTTGAGATTTTGTAGCTTGCACTGTTTTCTTCATGTTTATGTGGTGAATTCAGACAAGGATGTGAAATGAGGCATAAAGTAATACACAAACAGATCAAATCACAGCAGACAGAAGTTTTCCTTTGGAAACTGGAAAGGAGACGTGGGTCACATGACATAATGACTCTCTTTAAGACAAGATCTGTGAGGCTGCGTAGAAAATAATATGCGTTTTCGCAGTTAAACCTCAGGAGGTTGGTGATGTAAATGTCATATTCACCCACTAAACGAGTTGGTGTCCTGAGGGCACACCGCATGGGGAAATAGCCAGACACTGAGGGTGTCTTGAATAATCTCCACAGGCAGTCTATGGCACAGCACTCGCGTCGTCTTTGACGTTTGTTGAGTATTAGTAAAAAGACTTCTCTAGTACTCGTTTTCTCTGCTTTTGCCTTCTCTTTCAGACTGAATTTCTGTCTGTCATTCTTTCCTTCAGTTTGTCAATCCATTAGGAGCTCAGCTAGATTAGAACGATCTTGTATGGATGATGTAATTGTGAGTGGTAAAGGTTTCTTAGTGGTTAAGGAATTATGATCAATGACTTTTAGTTTGAAGTGATAGGGCGGTTTTGTGCGACAGATGCGCTGATTGTGACACTACTTTTTGTTGCATAGTTAGATGCGATAGCTTAGCTGCTTTGTTTAGCTTAAAACGTTATCTAGCCACTAACACCATCATCTAGTGCAAGCCGCATGTGTGATCATGCGTTCAGGGAGGTAGCCTTATTAGTGTCTATGGCTGCAGCTGACCCTTAGTGGATCTTTGGCTTTGTAAGTCTTGTGGAGACGCCGAGCGGTACCGAAGCATTGTGTTGTGGGTCAGCATCGACCACTGCTGGCCAAGGCTGGGATAGTCGGCCGCGAGTAATGATGTGGTTCCCTGCCATGAAGCATGGCAAACCTCTGGACGGAGGAGGAGTAAGAAGCTGCTGGGCCTTGTGGTTCACGGAGGGTCCTGGTTTTGGGTTTGACCCACTACCACTGCCTATAGACAGAGCAGGGAGAGTTACCCATTTGTGTAGACGTGGAGGCTACAGGACACGCGGGCTGAAGATGGACAAGGGATGAGGTGTCTGCAGGAGTTTGTGTTGATGGCTTTCAGGGGTCGGTCTCGCAATCTGTTCTTCAGCCCCTGATGAGTCATTCTCATTGTCGTCTTGTATGCGAAGGTGGGTGCTAAGCAACCGGCTCAGCTCTTCTGGGTCAGGCAGAGATTTCGACTCCATTTGAGGGTCTTTAGCAGGAGGAAGAATTGGAACGGTGCAGGGGGTTGTAGGACAGGACGTAGGAGGCCGTTCCTCTTCGGTGCAGGCATCATTGTGGACCCCGGTGGGGACTATTCTTGCTAGTTTTCCCTGGATGAGGGGCTTGTTGGGGATGTGACTGATGGGCTGAAGTATTTGAGGCTGCAGAAGACAAAACAGAACATTATTTATCACAATAAACCAGGATGGAGATCTGTGATCAGGGGCTACAATCCCATAGTCAGTGTATGGAATAATTTAAAAAATAATTTTAAAGTAATTAAAATAATTTAAAAAATAATTTTAAAGTAATTAAAATAATTTAAAAAATAATTTTAAAGTAATTAAAATAATTTAAAAAATAATTTTAAAGTAATTAAAATAATTTAAAAAATAATTTTAAAGTAATTAAAATAATTTTGTAGGGTTGGTGTTTTTTTGTTTTTTTTTGTGGTGGTGGTGTCTATTAAAATCTGAAGTATTGGCCTGTTTGGCCTAGAAGAGAAACATCCTTTATCGTTGAGCCCTAAAAAAGCATCCAGATTTCAAAGAAGAGCAAGGCGAATCAACTGCCTCCAAAATGTTTCACAAGATAACTTTGTAACACGATTGCTGGATATTACAACAGAGAGAGCTGTAATAAAGTCTGGCTTTAATTCAGTCATTCGTCTTACTGTAAGATTTGGCTGATGAAATGTGGCCATTTTGATAATAGAAGAGTTTTTAATATCCTGGGTTTGTAGAAGTGGAGGTTATAATGTGAATCCTGAAGGAGTTATCGGATAATTTTATTTTAATTGCCCTCTAAAACGTTTCAGCGTCTCCCTGTGCAGGCACAGGACCAATGACAATTGCACTATGGGCTAATTCATTGCTTGTGTGTATGTTTGAGATATTTAAACCCTGGTTCACCTGTGCAGACAGATGACTGTTTGGATAAAGTCTCTGGGAGCAGGCTGTGAGAGATGGTGGGTCTCCCAGAACACACCAGTAAACACTGTAGCTCCATCAAAGCAAACACAGATCTGACACAACCACAGCAATCACAGCCCACGGAGGAAGAGAGGAGCAGAAACATTAGGACTTCATATAGGTGGTTTGGGCAAAAAAAGTCATGAAAAAAAAGAGGAAAAAAAGTCTCATGCCAACTGTATTTTGTGAATGTTTGAAGAAAAAAAAAACTGAATATCCATGCTTCAAAAATAAAAATCAGACTCAAAAAAGCATGCATCGGTCATTCACGTCACGTGACCATGCAAAGGCTGAAGCTTTTAGTAGAGGTCACTGTACCACGCTGTGTCACGGAAGTAATGTATAAGATGCTCCACCCCTGTCCCGGAGTATTATGGGATAGGCAGAGGGGGAGAAACAACACAGATCACAAGTTCATCCAATCAGGAAATAGGAAGAGGAAAGAGAAAAGGAAAAGACAGAGAGGAGAACATGGGAAGAAGAAGACAGACCAGAAAGAACAGTGGAGTAAAAAAGAAAAAAAGAAAGAAAGAGGGTCAGATCTGTTAAGGAAGACACCAAACAATCTGACATCTGCTCTACCCGAACTACAGCAATGTTTACAATCTATGACATTCTCTAAAATGATCACAGCTTTCTTCTTGCAAAATTAAATTACTACTGTCCTCACCTATTTTTCATGATATATGCTTGAATCCTCCACTGCCATGGGCTTAAAAAAAGTTGTGATACAGTATAGTAAGGACAATACAACTGAATAATTTACTGTGTGCAAACACAGTTACACTATCTTCAATTTATTGCAAATTGAACCTTACTGAAATTTACTGTAAAAATTGTTGCTAAAAATATTGGTATAGCAACAAGTTTTAAGTTCATTCATATGGACTTAAAGGGTTAGTTCACCCAAAAATGAAAATTCTGTCATGAATTACTCATCCTCATGTCATTCCAAACCCGTAAGACCTCCGTTCATCTTCGGAACACAAATTAAGATATTTTTGATGGAATCTGACAGCTCTCTGACCCTCCCATAGACAGCAAGGGTACTACCACGATCAACGTCCAGAAACGTAGCAAGGAGATCGGTAAAATAATCCATGTGACATCAGGGGTTCAACCGTAATTTTATGAAGCTACGAGAATACTTTTTGTGCGCAAAAGAAAAAAAATAATGACTTTATTCAACAATTCGTCTCCTCCGCGTCACCCTGTAGCGCCATTTTGGAGAGTATACACTGAACACAAACAGCGTATGCTGTTCTGTGTCAGCTGCGCCACGCGGATACGTTTCTACATTGTTTGTGCTTTGATTTGAACGAAAACAACATATCCGTGTGGTGCGGCTGAGACAGAACACCATACGTTGTTTGCGTTCAGTGGATATTCTCAAAAATGGCGCTACAGGGTCTCGGAGGCCACACACGGAGGAGACGAATTATTGAATAAAGTCGTTATTTTTTTCTCTTTTGTGCACAAAAAGTATTCTCGTAGCTTCGTAAAATTACGGTTGAACCCCTGATGTCACATGGATTATTTTACCGATCTCCTTGCTACGTTTCTGGACGCTGATCGTGTAAGGACCCTTGCTGTCTATGGGAGGGTCAGAGAGCTCTCAGATTCCATCAAAAATATCTTAATTTGTGTTCCGAAGATGAACGGAGGTCTTACGGGTTTGGAACGACATGAGGGTGAGTAATTCATGACAGAATTTTCATTTTTGGGTGAACTATCCCTTTAAAATTCTGGAAAGGAGTCAAATCCTTTGGTAACACTTTACTTGAAGTGGTGTGCATAAGACTGACATGACACCTATGGTTAGGGGTAGGGGTAGGGTTAGGTTAGGGTTAGGTCAAATAATGTCATATTTGCATTAAAAATGACATAACTGAGCGAATGACATTTAATGACAGTTGTCATAAACATGCATAAAAAAACCTTCATATTCATGACATGTGTCATGTCATGATTATGTAGGTGTCATGTCAGTCTCATGCACACCCCTTCAAGCAAAGTGTAACCAATCCTTTAAAGCGTTAATTGCTTTTTTTCCCCAAGTAATATACTTTCTCTAATCTATGGAAGCTCATTTTCCACCTCTAAAATAAAAATAATTATTTAATACAATAGTTTATCTTCACAATTTTATTATTATATACACTACCATTGAAAAGTTTGGGGTCGATAAGAATTTTTAAAGCAGTCTTTAGTGTCACATGATCCTTTAGAAATCAATCTTCTATGTTAATTTGATCCTCAGGAAAAATTTGTGAAAAAAATAAAAAACCTTGTGCTGCTTATTGTTTTTGTGGAAACCGTGATGCGTTTGATTCATGCTAACTCCATATCTTTGAACAGTAGTATATCTTATACTTATTTTTCATAATCACAATGTAATTTCATCTCTCACAACATCAGATTTATTATTTTATTTTTTGTTTGATTTTTCCTATGAGGCAAAAACCGGTTTCCACACCCATTCCACGTTAATGTGCAGACAACTATAACCAATTATAGCCATTTGTAGGTTGAATTTCCTATGGTTTTGCAGCTGTTTGTTTGATCTGACATGCCAACTTCTAGCTCAGTCAATGGGATGAGTTTGAGACAGAGCTACCTGTTTGTCCATTATTAATTATATTCAGAACAATATTCATAACATTTAATTTTGCCAAAGTAAATGTAAAATAATTTAACTGCAGACATAAAAATGCTCTTCTTCTATAGTGAATCCTATTACTCCTATATCTCTCTCCCTCTCGCACACAATCTATTAAACCTGCATGTGTTCATGCTGTTTCAGACAACAAATGTTGGCTCTTCGACTGACCACACTGGTGCACAGCAATGTGTATCCAAAATCCCTGCACAAACACACCTGAAGACAGGGCACAGCACAGCCATCCACACAAACACACTGTGGAACGGATGGTGTGATCCAACCAGTGCAGTGACCCACCTAGACCTGACAGAGACACTTCAAAACTGCCTAGCGGGCATCTGCTGACTTTGTCTAACCCTCTTAAACCGCCTCCACTTTCATCTGTCTCACACCACATCTCCTCCTCCTCTCTCTCTCTCTCATTACACTAATATCCTATTTATACAGCCCTGACTCACTGCCTGGTGTAACTATATTGTGTATATATATCCATAAACCTATAGGGAGACCATATATGAAAGAGAAAGGAAGGAAAGAGCAGAGAAAGAAACAGAGGATGACGGAAAGAAAACAGAACATTTTGCCAAGGGAATGGCATCAGAGGTCAGGGGTTAATGACTCACATTGCCGGCGTTGAGGCATGCTGGCCCGAGGTGCAGTCTGGTACTGGCACTGCCAGGGAGAGAGGAGAGGAGTGGGTACAGCCTGCAACACACAGAAAAAACGGTGACACACACACACAACACCCGCACAGCTGCAAAGAGACAAACCCCAGTGAATCTAGACAAAACACAGTTTAGAAAGAAAAACTCACATCGCAGAGAGAAACGGCACACATTTCCTCTATGAAGACAAACTACCATGAATATCTGAACATTAGACTGAAATATCAGTGAAATGAAAGCATGCTAGAGAGCCATAACACAATATGTGCATGCAATATTCCTAGCTTACCACATATAGATCGCATAGATATATCCTATATATGCGTGTAAAATGCACATGCACTGGGGAGATTTCTGAGATCAGATCTGTTCTTAAACATATATATGTATCTTTACATCTAATATTTTGTCAAGCTCAACCGTAATGTTCCTAAACCTTATCATGAAATGTTACTTTACAAAATTTACTGCATACGGTTTAGGGGCACCTTTGGGAAAATGCAGAGAGATAAAGGCAAACAAAATGTCTCCGGTTAATCACGTAATCTCGGTTCCCTGAGACATTGCGAGACATTGCATTTGCTAATGCTTATGGGGAAACCCCTTCCTCCAAATACTACTGAAGCCTTATAGAATCACACCAGTAACACTGGCCAATGGCATTCAAGTGCACGAAATATGAGGGGCTTCTCTCTTTATATAAGGCAACGCTTGGACGTCATCCATTCAGAATCTTGACTGAAGCAACTTGGAATTATTAGATCCTGACCTAGGTGACATGGCAGTAAGTGCAATGTCTTGTTCCCTCATCTCAGGGAACCGAGGTTCCGTGAGTAACCGGAGATGCTCCCTTACAATTCATAACGTCGACATTGCATTTTCTAATGCTTTTGGGGAACGAATAAAATCACGCCGTGTTACAATGACGCATCCTGGCTTGACTAAGAATGTCAAGTTTTACATATGGAGTCATAATGAGAGTGGCAATGATATTGGTGCTCTTGGTAAACACACAGCCCAGTCTACAGGACCTGGTCGAAACCATGTCAAGGTGGAGGGCAGCTAAAACGATGCTGCGTCACACCGGGGGTGGAGTTAACACTGGTGAAACACTGGTGATGTGAAATAGCTGCGGCACCGGCGCCATCACATATAAATCAGTTGAAGTTTGTTAATTTCAACGAAATCATGTCTCAGATCCACGAATGGGCGGAGTCCGCCATCTTTCTTTGGTACCAGAAAATAACGACTGTAGAAGCCACTCTCGCAATCTGCAAGGGGCACTGTCTCTACAGCACGTTTTGCAAGTAGGTTGTGTATTTCCTCTCGCAGAACTGAGGCATTCTACTCCCGTACAGTGGACATTAACACACCGTTGAAATGGGCCGGTCTGCAGAAGAACTGAAGCATGTAGCGATATGCTTTGGCAAGAAGTGGCTAATGGCTTTCGACTGTTTTTGCACTTCAACAAAAAGTGCTCCGTGAAAGTCTACACTGCCGCCATGAGGGGTTCACGGGTGCATCCAGATGGCCCATCTTATTGGAGTCTTTTAACTCTGAGTAAGCCACAGGTGACGATCTAGCGCCACAAGATTTCCCATGTTTCCCAGTCAATCGCTCGAGCTGTCACCTTCGTCGCTCTAAGGGCCAGATCCATGGCGCGTCGGTGCTCTTTGAAAACTTCAGGGTCCAGCCCACCTTGAGCAGTTTAGCCTGATAGACCTCGAGGATTGCCATCACATGCAGTGCTGAAGCTGCTTTGCACGCTGCAGAGAAAGCCTTGCCGGCAAAGTTCAATGCGGCTGCCGGACAGAGTTGGGCAGCAATGGCTTCTTCCACTAATGGGGAGTTTAACTTACCCCAATTGGTCAGAGCCATCCACAGAAGAAAGGAGGGAGGATCCCTGATTGTGCACTCGACTGGTGAGCAGTGCGTTTCAAGACTTTGATATTTCATCGTGCACCTTGGGTGAAAAAGGGGCCGGGTCTCCGCAAAGTGTCCTTCCGGCTGTGGTCCGACTTGAGGTACCATTCGTCCAGACAGCTTCTGGCTGGCTTGGCAGGAGGCGCCCACTCTAAACCGAGCTCATCAACTGCCTTGGACAGGACGTGTAGGAGCTCTACATTACTATGATGGAGGTCCCCTGCGTCGCTGTCGTGGGGGGCATAGTATAATCCATCGGGCTGTTGGACCACTCATCCTTCGCAGACGCTGCCACCGAAATAGCATCTTCCTCATCCTCAAGTGCCCTCCATAGTGCCGAAGGACACCACATATTGCACGTCAGGAGAGGGACGAAGATCAGCGGTCATGAAGCGCACTGGAAAGGAACCTGCAGCAGGGGGTGAGGGGAGTGTGGGCACTGAGGCAAAGCGAGCTTGTCACCTGACAGATCCACATCAGAAGCTAGTGGCACTTTCCTCATCGGCTCGAAAGAGGCTGTAGAGGAAGAGCACAGCAGGGCAAAGAACGATATTTGGCTTTGACTAAACAACAAGTAAATGGGATATTCATCTGCACAACTGTATATTTGGCTTGCTTTTAACTCATGTCAGTGAAACTATCTGTACTTTGTGATGACAGAACCATTCATAGAGACTGCTGTTTTTTATTATGGTATGACCGATTTCAGATTCACCCACCTCTAAACAGCACATAAGATCAAGTTTCTTCCTGTCTAAGTGGGTTGTTCCTGTCCATAATAAAGCTGTAAAGTGGACCAGTCAAAATACTGGCCTGACCCTGACAGATCCATATCAGAAGCTCGAGGCACTTTCCTCCTCGGCTCGAAAGAGGCTGTAGAGTAAGAGCACGGCAGGACTTGTTGGGCGAGTTCATCACCTTGGACGATGGCCAAGATGATGGCCATCAGAAGGTTCGATTGGCTCTGCGCAGGAGAGTCAATCGCGAGAGGTCATCCTTGTCTGAAGCTCACCGGAACACAGCAGGGGAAGAGTAGGCATTGTCCACTGCAGCGTGTAGATCATGGTGAGTAGTCTTTGATGATAGGCTTCCTGCAGAAGGTTGGCTGAAGGAAAAGATTCTGAATGGATGACGTCCAAGCATTGCCTTATTTAGCGAGGGAAACCCCCTCTATATTTCACGCGCTTAAACGGCATTGACCAGTGTAACTGGCGTGATTCAATAAGGTTTCAGTAGTATTTGGAGGAAGGAGTTTCCCCATAAAGCATTATCAAATGCAATGTTGAAGTGAACAAATCAAAAGGGAACAAATTATCGCTGTATGGCGCAAACCTGATGCCCAGAAAGTGAGCATGGTCTTGAGTCTCTCTAACCTTTTCATTATGAACAGAACACTAGACTTGTTTACCTTTATAACTCTGAGAGTGTTTACATGCACAGTTATAATCGAGTTACAGCAGGGTTTTTTTGTTTTGTTTTGTTTTTTTGCTTAAAGGGGTGGTTGACTGGATTTTTTTCTAGGCTTGATTGTGTTTATGGGGTGCAGTCTAACGTGTTAATGCTTCGTTTGTTAAAAAATTCATTATTTTTCACATAATTTACCTTTATTCCACACCGCTCTGTCCCTTCTCCTCTGAACGCATTGATCATTTCCTGCTTTTATGAAGCCCCTCCCTCAGAAATACACGATGGGCTCTGATTGGTTAGCTGGCCCAGTGTGTTGTGATTGGCTAAACCGCCTCTAGCGTGCGTCTAAACGTCCCGCCCCTCAACATAGCGGCATGTGCTCCGGTTGTATTGTAAACAATGACGT
>NW_015548239.1:702429-710121 GCF_001515605.1 Sinocyclocheilus anshuiensis | reverse complement strand
ATATGAACAGATTTTTACGTGCACCTCTAGTTTTCTCTTCCTCTTCTCTAAAGCAGCGCAGCATGGCCTCGCACCCTTTGCTGCGTGTTCCCGAGGGTGGGGTTTATTTAAAATTCTGGGTTCTTGACGTAACGGACCCGGGAAGTAACTCGTTGTAGTCCCTTTCTAGTCGTTTTTGTAGGCATTAAACTGCCAGAATTTTAAAAGACGATATCTCCGTTTGCATTGAACTGTCAGCTTCTTAACTTTGCAGATATTGTTTATGCTCAAACAGCAACATTACACACTAACTAACATTAAAAAAGTGAAATCGCAATCAGCCACCCCTTTAATCGAGCTACAGTGTTCATCTGTCTGTCCAAGTATACGTGACAAAAATTGGGTAACTGAATATATGAAGGATCTTCTGAAGCAAGCACACAAGACCAAGGCCGATTGTAGTTCAATTAATGTATACATTACCACTGGGGTCAGTAAGTATTTATTTATTTATTTTTTTTTTTTATTAACACTTAATTAATGCAAGGATGCATTAAATTTATCAAAAGTGACAGTAAAGACATTTATAATGTTACAAATTATTTATATTCTAAATACTTTTTTGAACTTATTGAAGAACCTGAAAAAAATTATCAGTTTACACAAAAATATAAAGCAGTACAACTATTTTCAACATTGATGATAAGAAATGTTTTACTTGAGCCCTAAATCAGCAAATTACAAAGATTTCTGAAGGATCATGTGACACTGGAGTAACGGCTGCTGAAAATCAGCTTTGCCATCACATGAATAAATCCCATTTTAAAATATATTTAAATAGAAAATGGTTATTATAAAACTTTAATATTTCATAAAATTACTGTTTTTACTGAATTATTGACCAAATAAATGCAGTCTTTGTGAGCATAAGGGACATCTTTCAAAAACATTAACAAATCTTACTGACCCCAAAAACCTGATTTTAGTCGGACTTTAAACTTTCATATGACATATCAAAAAAAGACAAAATTACTGTTTCAATCAAACTGAAATAGAACGATATTTGGCTTTGGCTAAACAACAAGTAAATGGGATATTCATCAGCACAACTGTATATCTGGCTTGCTATTAACTCATGTCTGTGAAACTATCTGTACTTTTTGACAGACAGAACCATTAATAGAGACTGCTGTTTTTTATTATGGTATGACCGATTTCAGATTCACCCACCTCTAAACAGCACATAAGAGCAAGTTTCTTCCTGTCTAAGTGGGTTGTTCCTGGCCAGAATAAAGCTGTAAAGTGGACCAGTCAAAATATTGGCTTAGCAAGACACTTAATGCTTAAATGAACAAGATACAGCACATTACTGAGTATGCACTCAATGTGCAATTTGCAGATTTCTCTTACAATGGCAGTGTAGACAAGAATGATATGTAATAGCTGTTTTACAAGACACAACTGGGGTAAACAAAATATGCTATGATCTGGTACATAATTAATGTACAAGATGTCATTTACACAAGTAGGACATTTTCCTGAATCAACATTATTTACAGGAATGAGTCCAATCAACCAGTCAGCACCTGCTAATTTTAGGCATTAATTTAGCATTACAGAAAGAGTGAGATCTATGATCACCTGAAAAGAACGTTGTTCCAAGGACAACAAAGGTAGTCCATCCAGGAAAATGTCACACTCGTGGTAAGCAGAACAAATATTTGAGTGTTTGAGTTATGATAAAGCCAGCAACCACTGATTAAAAATTGTTAACATGCTATACAATTGTTTAGAGTGTTTGCAGTTTTGTGACAAGTAATAACTGATTATTGATAATTTATTTCATCATAAACTCACATGAAGTTTAACTTTTAACATCCCATCAAAAAACCTTAAAGTGGTAGTTCAATGAAAAAAAAAAAGAAAATGCTCTCATTATTTCCTCACCTCTCAGAATTCATTAAAAATATCTTCATTTTTGTTTCGAAGTCACATGGTTGTGGAACAACATGAGGGTGAGTAAATTATGATACATTTTCTATTTTTGGGTGAACTATCCCTTTAAGCTAATATTTCCTGCCATTTCTAAGATTTTACAACTGATTTTCTACATTAAATGGATATCTTATCAAAAAAATTTTTTTTTTCACCCACTTGTCCTGTCCATACCTTCATGGCTTTTTTTTTTTTTAATGGAACACATGGTTTATCAGAATGTCAGAGATGCATGTTCCATATAATGAAAGTGAATGGTGACCAAGCGCTATTAAGTGCCCAAAATAACACATTTTAAAAAAAATCACCATAAAGCATCATATATGTAATCCCTACGAATCATACACTATATTCAACGTTTTTTAAAACCAAATAACAGCTTAGTGCGAGAAACAGACTAAAATTTCAATTATGACAGATAATTTTGCTTGACAGCCATGGTCACTATTCACTTTGAATATATGGAAAAGAGCAGCAGCAATCTTCTAAACGTTCATTTATGTCCCACAGAAGAAAACTGGTGAAAATTCATATACTGTAGGTGGTGAAAGTCATACAGGCAAAGAAAATTAAACTTTGAACTCTTTATTTTTTAAACACTAACATATATGCAAACTGAACACAAGTTGTCCTGTTATCTCCAATCCCCAATAACTGTTTATTTCTCTTCCTCATTTCCACTTCCAAATGCTCATCCATCTCTTGTTACCTCCCTCAACTCTCTCTCCTCCCTATAACCTCTCCTGATTTCAGCTTTCATCTTGTGCCGTTAGCTTTACTGATTGTGTGCCGGTCCTCAATAAGAACACGTCCCCTGGTGAACTTCCCAGGCTGGGGCTCTGAAAGCTAAACCACTGGAGTAAGTGCAGCACGGCTTCACTTAAATAGGAGATGACAATCATTCTGCACTCTGTAGTAGATGCCCGGTTTCCCCTAGCAGCTGCAAATTGGCCAAATCGGCACCTCGGCAAACTAGCCTCAGCTCAGTGCATCCCGCTAGACCGTCGGGCTATTTCACCACGAAAAATGAATGCGAGGGAGGAGAGGATGGAGGAGAGGAAAAGAACAGAAGGAATGTGTTGTCTGATTTGTCAGCCCTGACAACACATTTGCTTCCCCCTTTTGTAAACAACTAGCCACCTATAAAGCCTAGAGAGGTTTAGAGGGAAACAGGAAATGAAAACGAGGCAGACGGCTCACCAAGGACACACACAGATACACTCGTCTCACTACACTGACATTTTGGGAGAGTTTTGGGTGCCTTGATGATGCGATCATGTTGACATGCACATTGTTAGCCAGATAGCGAGAAATGACTCACAGCAGGGTGATGATGGGGCGGGCGCCACACCGTCTGAGTGGATTTATCATGATGAGTTCTTCTCTCACCTTTGACCCCTGACTTCTGGTGATGACATTGACATCTCACCGGCTGAAAGAAAAAGAATCAAAGCAATAATAATTTGATTTACACACATTCTAAAGAAAGAGTGGTTTGAATGTCTTATCCATTCAAAACTTGCTTCCATAATGCTAGAGTGCTGTGAGAAGTTTCCAGGGCATTGTTAGTAGAGAGAACTTGATAATTATTGTTTTTTTTTATGACCAATAACCATACCAAATTTTTATGTTAGCTAATTTATAGTGTTCTGATAACCAATTTTAAGAACTGATAGTTTAATTATTGTTTTATTTTTGACAGACATGGCATAACTACAAAAAAAAACATTAAAGTACAATAAAAACAATGCATTATGAATTAATAATAATAATCAAAATAATAATAAATAAAGTTTAATACATTATTCATAATTTCTTTTTGTCATATCTATGCAAAGTAGTTTCGCAATCTAAATTTTCTTAGAACCATTTTTCAGTGTTTTATTTTTGACAAGTGACAACTAAAAATCATTAAACAACAATGCATTATGAATTATTATAATTAATGCTAATAATAAAATAATTTAAAAAACAAAATTAAAATAAATGAATAAATTAAAATAAAGCCATTTATTATTATTATTATTATTATTATAAATGGTTTAATACATTATTCCTAATAAATCATTATTTTTATATTTACGCAAAGTAGTTTTGCGATCTAAATTTTCTTAGAACCGTTAAATATTTTTTAAAACTATTTAAACAGAAAACTCTGAAATCAGGTTGTTAGTAACAGCACCTCTCCTAAACAAGCCACATAATTTGAGGTATCATTCATGGCAGTAGCACAAGAAGTGAGGGAGAGTTTAAATTCCCTAACCAATGTATAAGTAATACTGATCCTTGCCTTAACCACCACTAATAACATACTCTTGTTCTAATGTAAAGAAATCTCAATTGCTTTCATCATTGCTTTGCAATCAGCATAATGCAAAAGAGGTGAGCAAGTTTATTAGTGCTAATGATATAATTGCTTACTGAAGGTGACAGTAATTGGGATTAAAGGTTAAAGTGCACATGTTGATGCACCATTTGCTGTTTTTATGGCTTGGAACGGTGAAGTTAATGAACATTATGAGATGTGGGTTTGTTCTGAGAACATCTTGTCCTGATTTATTGATTTATCTTATTCATGCAGACATGGAGTTAGCATGACTTTATCTTCTAGCAGACACTCCAGGCTCCGATTAGCCACTCATGTATTATGTATTTAATTTCAATCAATAAAAATGGTCAAAATTAGCACAAGTGTGAATGTGTCAGGAATGGCGATGGCTCACAGATTGCTGATGCTGTTGATGAGCGAGTCGTGTAATGATTTTATCTTTATTTTTCAGCTCTTCCCTGAGATGCGCCACCTCCTTCATCAGTTCTTCCATCTGACACACACAAATACAAAACAAATACTAAAATCATACACAAAAAATATTAGATTGTATACATATAAATAACAAGTGTACAGAATGGAAAAAGGGGTGCATAGAGCTGTTGGTGTCAATTTATAGGCCAAAACGCAAGACTAATTCACCATGGGTTCCCTCTGGAATTATTAATGGCTTTTTACAATAGCAGTTTGCAATTTATGAATATAATAAGGTCTGTGGTAAACATTACTTGAGATATATTAACGCTTCATTCTACCTCATAAATTACACACAGCTCAAATGTGAATTATGAAACAGTGTGCTTTAAAAACACAAGCTACTACACTAGGAACCTCATGCACTTATAGTTTTAGCCTTTATGTAGCAACTTGCTCGCAACATGTATTTTTAACAGCTTCAAAGTTTATGTTTTAAGATATGAATGCGTGTAATTTATGCTATAGAACCGGGACAATTTCTTCCAGTATAAGCATTTAGAATTTGAAAACCACATTTATAGATACACATTAGAAATTCCTGAGGGAGCCCATGGCTTGAAAATGCCAATGTCCTTTTTCAGGGTTTAGGACAGCAAGCTGAACAGCTCTATTCAGGTGGGTGTTTACGGGATGTTACAGACCTGCTGGGCTCTGCTGTCATCTTCTCTGGAATCCAAACTCTCTGGAGTAATCTCACCATCATCCATCTACATAAAATTACAATTTATTCAGGAGTTAAAATGCTCATGTTTACAACTTATCCGGTTCTTTTATTCTTTCCTTCTTTTTGTTTTAGCCCTACACTAGTGCTGGGCGGTATACCGGTTCATACCGAATACCGGTTTAAAATACCGTGATATCAATTTTTGGTCATACCGCCCAGCACTACCCTACACACATACTAAAAGCTGCTCAGAGGGTAACAGCTGGGTTTGCATATGTAAGTGCAAATTTGACTCTTCCAGCTGTGTGTGTGTGGTACCTGCAACAGACTCTTAAGTTTGAGCAGCTGTGATTTGACAGATGAGCAGTCCTCCGTCATGTGCTTGAGAGTGAGTTCATCTAGCGCCACCGTGTGACTGTCATGCTGAACTGCAGGATGGAAGGGCCGATGGCCTGTATGACAGGCATCATAATGAAACCCAGCCAGCCTAAGAGAGAGTTCAGATTTAATATAATTTATAGAAAGAAAAACAAGAAAAATAAACAAAAATCAGCATCAAAGCATTAAAGAAAATCTTTCTTGATCTTTGAAACCAGAAGTGATGAAAACAAACTGCAACTTTCAGAAGTCAAAACTTTCTCTCCAGTTCAAAAAGACTTCAAAATCAGCCAAATTCCAAACTTCATGATGTCAACCAGAATGCACAGACTACTTAGTAGTCAGATGACTATTCACACATCAACAACGTCTATTCAATGTTCTGGAAATTGGCATTATTATTTCTAAATCACCAGAAGATATTTTTATTCCTGTATATATCTGGCAATTAAAGTTTCCTTAATGTGGCTGAAGTTTATTTTTAACAACGTCTCTCATATCAACATTCTGACTTCTGTTTCATCACTCTGACTAACATGTGTGACATATTTTGGTGCAGTTGCTTTGTTAACTTGTCACAATCTACACTACCGTTCAAAAGTTTGGGGTTTTTATGTAATTTTTGAAATAATTAATACTTTTATTCAGCAAGGATGCATTAAATTAACCAAAAGTGACAGTAAATACATTTATAATGTTGCAAAAGACTTCTATTTAAATGAATGCTGCTGATAATACATTGATAATTTCATGTTTCTTGAGCACCAAATCAGCATATTAGAATGATTTCTGGCAATATGACACTGAAGATCGGAATTATGGCTGCTGGGTCTAGTTTTGCGGCCACAGAAATAAATTACATTTTTAAATATATTAAAATTGAAAACAGCTATTTTAAATAGTTATATTTCATAATAGTACTTTTTTTACTTTCAAATAAATGCAGCCTTGGTGAGCATAAGACACTGCTTTCAAAAATATTTTAAAAATGTTACAGACCCCAAACTTTTAAACAGCTGTTCATGAAAGTTGGTGCAGCACAAATTATAATGAACTATAATGCACTATAATGAAAATTTAATTCTGAGGGTCAGAGATCGGGTAAAAAATGATAATAAAAAAAATAAACTATATTAAATTAACTATTAATAATGTTGCTGATGCAAAAAAAAAAAATATTATGAATGGATCTCAGAGCAAAAGAAATATTAAGAGATTTAATATAATATAATTAAAATAATTAACCCTGTATTATACATTTTACAGTTCTAGTCCTGGATGATATATATAGTATTCCACTTAGACTAAAATATAATTTATAGTAAATATATAATAATTAGGGTTGGGTATCGTTTGAATTTTATCGATTCCGATTCCGGTTCCGATTCTGCTTATCGATTCCGATTCTTATCGATTCCTAATTCCGATTCCAATAAGATAAAAAAATCCATTAAACAAATTTTAAGTCAAATATTTAGATGTCAAACATATTTATTCTGTTTTATGTCTATGGTTTTATCAAAAAAAATACCACAGAAAAAAACAACTAGACTAATATAAATTTCAAACATTAAATTGTTAAAGACAAGTAAACAAATTAATTAGCAATAGCATAAATAAATAAAACTGAACAAATGTCAGGTAGAGAAATTGAAGTCAAAAGTTTAAAAACACTGTATAGTTTTCTTTTCATAAATAAAATATTGATTAATCCTCTTTAAATTTACGAAAGATATTCAGTCAGTTAATGATTTTCTTTTGTTCTTTGATTAACATTAAAGGGTTAGTTAGTTCATCCAAAAATGAAAATTAGGCTGTGTTTTACTCACCCCCGATGCATCCTAGGTGTATATGACTTTCTTATTTCAGA
>NW_015548239.1:695223-701941 GCF_001515605.1 Sinocyclocheilus anshuiensis | reverse complement strand
CGGCGCAAAGGGCGCAAAGCTGACCTCATACGTCATTCCCCCGGAACTGCTTCTGTGTACAACTGCTGACATTAAAGTGAATAAAACTGAACAAATGTCAGGTACAGAAATTGAAATCAAAAGTTTAAAAACACTGTATAGTTTTCTTTTCATAAATAAAATATTGATTAATCCTCATTAAATTTACGAAAGATATTCAGTCAGTTAATGATTTTCTGTTGTTCTTTGATTAACATTAATGATAGGCAGCACGTTTATTAGACGGCTGTCTCTAACACCGAACACACACAGATCTAAAAATACTGTTACACATGCGTTTTCTTTCTCATCTGATTACGTTCACTTAAGACAAAAAAACGGCTGTGTTTATGATGATATACTGACGTATTTCATGCATACTGGTCGATAAATGTGAAAGAGAAGTCAGTTCTGGCCCGGAACAACCTTTGTGGAAATGCACGGAACAGTTCGAGAACGGACACAGGTCGGGAACCTGCATCGGGACCACTGTTCTCTGTGCTCGCGCTTCAGATGTGTGCGCTGCACGCAAACAGTGTGCAAGTTCTTTCCCTTCCTGCACTTAAATAGTTTAAAATCACATTAAAATGCGAACGCGGGAATCGTTAGGCAGAATCGAAATGCACATGTCTTATCGAATACCTGATTATTGGAAATTTGGAACCGGTTCTCGATACCCAACCCTAATAATAATATATAATAGTATACTTTTAAAAAATAAAAATATAAACCCTAACAGCCACCTATGTGAAACCGCTCTTGATTGCGGTATGTAACACCCACTTTTCATAATCCAATGAATTCCTGATCTACATTTTTACTATCATGTTTAATTAGGAAATGTGTGTTCCAAGGCATTCACCTGTTGTCATTATGAGCATGATCCATTCCACTCCATCTCTGTTGTCTCCTCCTCCATTGAGTTGGCCGGCCTCCCCTGTCAGAGCGCTCGAAGTGGGCCATCCCATCTGCATGCACAGAGGGGTCAACAGCAGTCAATGACAAATAAACAAAAGCACTGAACAACCACCCACAACCCAATTCACTTTTAAACACAATTTAGTTAGTCTCCAAGAAACACTCAGATACAGACACACACTCCTTGGAAAAAGAAGGTCATCTTTCTCTGGGAGGTTGAGCTCTTAAGAGTTTCGATACAAAGCATTCACACCGCCCGAGGCGAGATATCAGGGCAAACTTACACGAACACACTCTGAGGCATACGAAATCTCTCTGTCTCACACACACACACACACACACACACACCCAAGCACTCTTTCAATCTTTCTATACACTTCTAGCACAGAATAAGACAGTAAGAAGAACAGACAGAAAACTAAGCTCCAAAACAGACCTGCTACATTCCTCTTGTCCTTGCTGTCTGGTTCACTGCCAGAGCCTAAAAAACAGACTCGAAAAACAGTCCAAAACTCACCCACACGAATACAAATAACCTTAGAACTAAGAGCAGAGATGGTCTGTTTTGACTGACACATCCAAAAGAAAAGGTTGAAATGCAGCTGGACAAAAATTCCCCAAAGTTAAAAATTCCAAAGTTGTGTGGTGTATAACTCCAAAACAAAAGTACATACAAAACTTTCAAATATTGACCAAATTCCTATGACTTTCCGGCCAGCCGAGCATCTGCGAATCCAAGAACTTTTCCGCCCTGTTAAAACGTGGGTGAGTTTGTAAGTTCTGGGAACTCCCTGGGAGATTTGACCAGAACCAGACACATACAGAGACACACAGCTGTAATCCCTGAGCCGTGGGGCTTTCAGAAGAAAAGGGGAACTGATGGTAGTGCTCTCGACCGAAGTCGGCACAGCCCTAGGGCAGGGTCTCCCCTCTGGTCACAGGAACTAGTGTCAAAACAGCAGGCCTTCCTGCCTGCCAAGTGGACGGATCAACCATGGAAGGAATGAAGGAGGGAAGGAGACAGACAGACAGGGAGGGGAGAGACAAGGGGGATGGGGTTCTGAAGTCATCTATTCCCTCCTCTGGCTCTTTCTGGCTCTACAACCCCCTTCACATGACTGCAGGGCATGATGCCCGGGGCTATAAATACAACACACACACACACGTATACCACACACATACACAGCACTGTAAAACTGACTGATTCCTACTGATGGCTCAGGCCAAAATACTGAAAGTAAACATGACAAAACTCAAAAACCAAGCAAAAATACACCAATGCTCATAAGAAACTTTTTTTTTTTAACATCTGAGCTAACAAACAGCTGAAAGAACGGTCCCAAACAAGAAGGGATTGTGCTCCTCATTCCTGTACTCATTCATTTAAATGTCATCTGTGAAGAGTATGTAATGAAGTGTATTGTTTGCCATCTCTAATGTGGAATTTGTCTACGTACAAAAGACTCTGGAATCTGCAGAATCCGTAACCACCCTGTGACCTCACTCGCACACTCTAAAATCATACTCTGAGATTGAAGAAAACAGGAAGCGACATTAGGACATTCTCTTCCAAAACTGAGAGTTTATCTGAGAGTCACTCAAATAATTCAGTTGACATTCAGTATTCAGGATTTCTGGCAGGGGCTGTCTTGAATAGTAACTCATTCATGACAGGCAAGTAACACAGGCACTATTGTATGTCTTTACTGTTATATACTTGAATTTGTTTAACAGTATGTGCATTACAGGACAGTTAGTGCAATATAGCAATATACACTTCCGTTCAAATGTTTGGGTTCGGTAAGATTTTATGTTTTTCATAATTGAATGCTTTCTTGCTGAATAAGAGTATTAATTTATATATTTTTTTAAACTGTTGAACTGTAGTGTATAATGTTGCATTAATAACTAATTTATGTTTTTTTGACAGTATTTGGCAATTGACATGCAAAGTCAAGCAGTGACAGCAGTGTCTTTCAGTGTAACTTGCAAAACTTAGTCTAACACTACTTTAGGTATTTTTCAAATTTTTTTCTAATTCTTGATCATTATTATGCATGCATTTAATGTCCTCAAATTAACTGAAAGACTAAATTCAAAAAAATTTATACATTTAATATTAATATTTAAATAATTATATATTTATACATTTAAAAATTAATGTCACATTACAGCACTATTAAATTAACTGCACAGAAGCCAAAAGGTGAATAAAAATGGAAAAGAACTTAAAATACTTACACATTCATATGAAATAGGTATTTTGACCTAATATTTTAGGTTAATTTACTATAATGTTTTGCTGGGGGAAAAAGTAACCATACAAGCTTTAACTCATGATTCATCCATCAAACATATCAAAAAGCAAAGCTCCAAACAGCCAACAGTCATATAATAAATAATCCAGAAAACGCCCTTCCCACACTGTCTTGAAAAATAATACACTAGCTTTTGGAAAATAAGTCCTGGGTTCTGGGTTAGCCAGTCATGTCAGATCTCTACAACACTTTACATTCCACACAACATGAATTCAAATACAAAATGATATATTAAATCCAACTGAATTAATGATATACTGAATTCAATCTCTTCATCACATAAAATTCATTCAAATCACACCGAGCTGAAGGAAACTCTGACATGGCCATCCGTACAAAAGTCATTCACATTCAAAATAGTGATTATCACTTGCACTTGGCTGTGATCTATCAACATAATGATTAAAACTGATCAACTATCATTATCTATGCAAACAGAAGATTAATTAATAGATCAAAGATAAACGCAAGGATGATTATATTAGAAATTTAATTCAAGTGGACTATTGTGGTTACAAAGGTAAATAGCTGATGATAAACTCCTGTACTGGTGTTCAAAAGAATAAGAGAGACATTTATTTATTAAGTAATGTATTAACCAGATTTGAGAAAACTGATGCAGGTGTGATTCTATTAAACTTTTCATATCTGTAAGCACTTTAGACATCAAACAGAAGGCAGCTTTGACTTATTGAATGATTCCTGGTTATACCACTCAATTACACTGTATGTTTGTGTGTACTAACCACTGAGTAAGGCCCTGTCCTCTGAAAGATCCACATCAAGCATGAGGTCATCATCTTCCAGGTCACATGAGCCAGTGTTATCCAAGTTGTTCAGAATGTCCTGTGTATGAGAAACAACAAATGACAGAGAGTGTGTTTAATAGAGATGGAAAAATGCATTACATTTACCAGAAAAGACATTTGTGGTAATTCACTCACACTCTTTATGTAAGGACAATCGCATAAAAGAAAGGGAATAAAATAGATACAGCCACCAAAAGCTACATGAATACAAACTAAATGTTTTTCGCTTAACATGAAGAGCATATATATAAAAACGACGACTTCTCGGGCCATCTGATTATTTGAAAATCCAAAAGCACACCAAGGTGAAAATCAATATGCCTCAACAAAACCTCAATTTGTCCTCAGACAGAAAATGAAAGAGGACATTTCAAGCTGTGTGGCAGATGCACAAGGGCAGTTATCAGCTATTGGAGCGCTTTTTAATGCATTTTAAAGCGATTCTGTGCATCAAGTCTGGCACGGAGAATTCACGAACAGCTTGTAACACTCCAAAGAGAAAGGAAAACTTGAAATCGCATCATATGACCCCTTTAAACTTTCCATATTTGTAAGCACTTTAGATGTCAAATAAGAAGGCAGTTTTGGCTTAGTGAATGATTGCTGGTTATACTACTCAATTACACTGTATGTGTGTGTGTGTGTGTGTGTACTAACCATGGAGTAAGGCGCCGTCCTCTGGCAGATCCACATCAAGCATGAGGTCATCATCTTCCAGATCACATGAGCCAGTGTTATCCAAGTTGTTCAGAATGTCCTGTGTATGAGAAACAACAAATGACAGAGAGTGTGTTTAATAGAGATGGAAAAATGCATTACATTTACCAGAAAAGACATTTGTGGTAATTCACTCACACTCTTTATGTAAGGACAATCGCATAAAAGAAAGGGAATAAAATAGATACAGCCACCAAAAGCTACATGAATACAAACTAAATGTTTTTCGCTTAACATGAAGAGCATATATATAAAAACGACGACTTCTCGGGCCATCTGATTATTTGAAAATCCAAAAGCACACCAAGGTGAAAATCAATATGCCTCAACAAAACCTCAATTTGTCCTCAGACAGAAAATGAAAGAGGACATTTCAAGCTGTGTGGCAGATGCACAAGGGGCAGTTATCAGCTATTGCGGTGCTGTTTAATGCATTTTAAAGCGATTCTGTGCATCAAGTCTGGCACGGAGAGTTCAAAAGAAAATAAGATCTTTGAAGAAAGACGTTCTCCCATTTCTATGTGCTAAAATATGGTAAGAAATACCATAAAACAAGGCCTCACGGCTTAGCCTTGATTTGGACAACGTGAAGAAATTACTCTGATGTGGCTCATCTTAAAAGTGTTTCTCAAGAACTGCTCTGAACTGATTTCAAGGTTGGGAGTAAAATTTGAGAGCAGGAGTGAGTCTTAAAGGCCTGGAACCAATTGAAAGGATATTTAGCTCATTTATTTCATGATTCATCATTTCCAAAACATACAAAAAATACTGCATGGCACTATCAGGGGTTAAAGCAAAAAAAAATCCTGAGCCTGAACTTTTTTCCGGGGGTTGCGGGGGTGGACACATAACACAGGGTTATTTGGCAAAAAAAAAAAGGATTATTTGAAAATGATTTTCCTTGAAACTAACTAGTAACATATCTGCCCTTGCCATTAGCCCTTGACAGGCTCAGACTACAGATTATGGTGGGCTATTTGAAAAAGCAATACCAGGAACGGTTACTCACTATAATGTAAACACATGTAACATTTAGGATGCTTTTGATATCATGTTTTGCTGGTTAGATTTGTCCTTGACAGGGTACAAGTAGGGTTGGGTATCGTTTGGTTTTTTTTCGATACCGGTGCCAAATCGATACTTTTAAAACGGTTCCGGTGCCTAAACCGATACTTATTTAAAAAAATAAAATAAAATGGACAAATATTTCAATCGATCGCTTAGGCATGGCACCGAAATGAGGCACCGAAATCTGCGTTCGGACTCGGTTCTAGTACATACCGGTTACACAGGTACCGATGCCATATTGGTAGCGGGTTTCGGTACCCAAACCTAGGTACAAGATGCCCTATTCTGTGTTGGCATAGGTTTATAAATGACTTGTTACAAATTAAGTGAGATAACGCACAGTTTTCCCAGATGAAAGTAAACAGCGCAAACGCTCATTCAAAAATACTTAAATACACCGCATCCTGAGAGCGGCTCCCTGATGCGGCAAAATTATACACATTATTAGAATGTTTAAAGGAGTGGACACAAAAATTGCGGGAGCGAAACATGTTGCGGGAGCAGGCGCAATGGTCAGAGATTCAACGGGAGCGGGATTAAGGCCCTGTCCACAAGAACGCAGTTATTTTTAAAACCGCAGCTTTTTCTACACGGTTTGGCCATTCGTCCACACGCAAACGCAGCCCCAGTTCACTGAAACCGAACGTTTTTGAAAACGCCTGCCGAGTGAAGATTTTCAAAAACTCCAGTTGCAGTGTTATCGTGTAGACAGCGAAACCGGAGCTTGTGACGTCGGCGCCTGCGCTGTTATCTCCGCCTACTTGATACTTTTTCAGGCTTCTGATTGGCCAACATGGCTTTACGGTTTAGATTATATCGCCACCTGTTGGTTTGGCATGCTCTTGACAGTGCTTCATAGCATGCTTTTGC
>NW_015548239.1:691625-692128 GCF_001515605.1 Sinocyclocheilus anshuiensis | reverse complement strand
TCACGCGCCACGCGCTCCTCGAATGCTCTCATTTCCCGAGTTGTGCTTTTAAGTCGGAATGTGAAAACACACTCTGGTATAACAAATACCTGCAGAGGGCGCCAACGGCCTGGTGATGTTTCATGTGATTCAATCCATTTAATTGCAATATTTGACCATATGCAAAGTGAGAAACTTTTATTTTGAAATCGCGATCTACAATAAATCGCATATTTAGAAATATGTTGATGTATTCTGTGTTGGCATAGGTTTATAAATGACTTAAGTTACAAATTAAGTGAGATAACGCACAGTTTTCCCAGATGAACGTTAAGCAACCCAAACTCACCACATGTGCAGAGGAAGAGTTTAGCCCCTTTCACACAGTCTTCACTGGTAAATTGCCGTTAAAGAGATCATGTGTCAACAGGACCTTTTCAAAACTACAGGTAAATTTGTTCTGCCAATCATATCGTTCTTATGGAGATGACGTGATTACTCTGAGCTGTTTACAAAGCTCCGCT
>NW_015548239.1:679060-691396 GCF_001515605.1 Sinocyclocheilus anshuiensis | reverse complement strand
TATTTTCTGCCTCATTCTGTGACAAGAAGCCTCATCAGATCACAAAAGGAAGCATTTGACTGCTGTTGTGGAGTAAAAAGGTTATAATGTTCTCTTTTGTTGGACAACAGGTTTAGAAATGTGAATACAAGGGAGGTTTAGCTTTAGGCATTTTAATTTAAGCATGTTTAGCTTAGTTAACGGAAGGCTACCTGCTGCTATCAGAGCAAGTGTAATTACTGCATTCACGCGCTCCTCGAATGCTCTCATTTCCCGAGTTGTGCTTTTAAGTCGGAATGTGAAAACAACATGGACACTCTGGTTGGATTTGTATTATTAGACCTTTCCGACTTGAGTTCACGTGCATTTTCTCAGTCGGGAAATTATTTTTCATGTGCGGTGCCCCGATGATGTTTCTTACATCCGTTTCGGAGAACCAGAGGACAAATATTTCAATCGATCGCTTAGGCATGGCACCGAAATGAGGCACCGAAATCTGCGTTCGGACTCGGTTCTAGTACATACCGGTTACACAGGTACCGATGCCATATTGGTAGCGGGTTTCGGTACCCAAACCTAGGTACAAGATGCCCTATTCTGTGTTGGCATAGGTTTATAAATGACTTGTTACAAATTAAGTGAGATAACGCACAGTTTTCCCAGATGAACGTTAAGCAACCCAAACTCACCACATGTGCAGAGGAAGAGTTTAGCCCCTTTCACACAGTCTTCACTGGTAAATTGCCGTTAAAGAGATCATGTGTCAACAGGACCTTTTCAAAACTACAGGTAAATTTGTTCTGCCAATCATATCGTTCTTATGGAGATGACGTGATTACTCTGAGCTGTTTACAAAGCTCCGTTAATTATATCGAAAATAGCTTTTCTATATAAATATGGCTCTAGATGGAAATCTTTGACCATTGCGCCTCGCAGCTTTTTCAGAATGCTTCGCACTCATCAGCTGCGACTCTGCAGCTGGATACTAATATGCGCGTCTCATGTTTATAGGACCAATTATTATTAAATAAATAGTTTACTCAAAAATGAAAATTCTGTCCTCATGTTGTTCCCTTATGACTTCCTTCAGTGGAATGCAAACAGTGAATTTTTAAAGAATATTGGATGCAGACTGGAGCTGTCCAGTTTAAAATAGAATGTAAAAGCAGCATTAAAACGGTCCTAAAATTAGTCCATACAACTTATGCTCTATATTCCAAGTATTCTGATGGCAAACAATAGGTTTATGTGAAAAACAGACTGAAATTTAAGTCGTAATTTACTGACAATCTTCCATTTAAGTGGGCCGTTAATCTGCCAGATCAAGTCAGTGAGAACTCCAGAAACAGATCAGTCTGATTTGTAAAAGAATCAGTCAGCATTCGATCAGCAGATTCATTCAAAAGATTTTACACCAAGGAATGATTTACTCACGAATCAGACATAGCTACTTATGTCATTAACGGTTTACAGAGAGCTAAGGAAGAGTCAAGATTCAAGATTTTCATAGTATAATGACTTTATAACGACTACTTCTGCCTTTTTATCCCACAAAATGGCTGGAAGACCTTCAATGTAGTGCATGAATCATATGGACCATATTTTTTTGTCATTTTGGTGCTCAAGAGTCCTGGCCATCATTCATTTTCATCATTTTTAAAATAATAGCCTGCATATTCTTTAAGAAAAATCTTCTTTTGTGTTCCACAGAAGAAAGAAATGATGTATGGAGTAAATGATGACAGAATTGTAATTTCTGACTGAACTATCCCTTCAAGCTATGTTAAATACATTGGCTTTTCTAAATGAGGGACTTTCTTGCAAAAAATAACAGTACATTATGAACGTTTCTGCATAATTTCCCATATTTCATATACAGCAGGCAGCTGGGGAAAGAACCACAGTACAAATATGCTCTCAGCAAACTTTAGAAAACATTATCAATCATGCAACTGTGATACATTCACAGAACAAAAACGTCTCTTCAAGTCATCTAAGCTGACAAGACGTCCTCCAATCCCATCCATCATATAAATATGTACTTAAAAAGAGACAGGCCCCTCTCCAGGACATTAATACATACACACACAATGTACTGTCTTACAAGTGTACACAAAATGTGTATTCTAAGCAGCCAGAGTTCATACACTTCACCTACACACGCATAGTCTCTCAGGTCCCTCTCTCTCTGACTCTCTCCATGTATAAAGGGGCTTAGTCACGGCAGGTTGCTTCAGAGGAAATGACATTTCACTGCGCCGGGCGGCAGCTTAGATATGCAGCCCAAGCTCCATCAGCACCCTCCTCCTGTGCTGAAAGATCTGGAATAACATAGCCCATTTCACATAAGCCTGCGCAAATCAGCCGGGAAGATCGGATTAAAGGTCCCTTTAGAGCCGGACCGATACAGACAGAACCTCAGATAACATTTAAGGAAGGTCCTATCAGACAAGCCCAGAATCCGGATCACATTTCACACAATCTGAGTGGTGCGCTCGGGAGTGAAACATCATATTAGGGGGGATCAAAAGGAATGCGTTTGAATTCCTGAATCATATTACATTACTCAGACACCTACAGATATACTTCGAAAAGAGCCAAACTTTCAATGGTAATTTAAAAAAAGAGGTCTATAATATATATTTAAAAAATTATATATATTTATATATATATATAAATGTTTGGTGACAGAAAGGTTTATTATTAAGAAATTTAAACTTTTTCATCAAGAAAGATTTCATTTTTGTATTTATTTTGTAGGTAGTGTATGCTTATGTTTATGGATCAAAACACTTTCTAAATATCAATATTTACTGCATTATTATGAAATATAATCAGTTCAAATAGTTAAAAATGTCATAAAACTTTGAGTCATGTATTTTTCCAAAAATACTCATATCAAAAATGTGATGTTTTTAATGCCTAATTAATCATTTTTTATTGTAAATACTAATAAACTGTTATGCATGTTTCATAATTAATTAAATGCAGTTTAGATCTCTTTTCCCAGGACACACTGGCTTCAAATGACCTATGAACTGTGTTACAGGACCGAACATGCAGTACATTTTCATGTTCCTCTTAATAAGACAATGTACAAAGCATTAAACTCACAATTGTAAAGACAGAATTCATATTAGTTAGCTTAGGTATTATAGGAGCACAACTAAGTTTCTATATCAGTAAAGACTAAATCATAACAGATGTGTCTCAAGTATATTATTGTCATGTATTCAAAACACCGCCGGCACCTCAGAATAGGAAAAAATGGGGAAAAAAGTCTACGCTTCATCATTGCCTGAGAGTAAAGAGCTTTTGATCTTTCAGTTTGTGTTCCTGTCACCCTGAATATGTGCATTAGATTCGATTTCACATACTGGTAGTGCCACACAGAGCTCTGCCAAGCACTCACACACAAAAAAACAGGCTCTGAGAGTGTGTGGTGGTTGTGTGCATGAAAATGCTCTCAAAAGCCATTTGGAATCGCAGGTCTCAAAGAGATTAAGCAAAATAAGAAAGAGTCAATAAACCAGTTAGCCTAATAAATTAAGAGCTGATTACAGACGTTAAATATTTATAAAAATTAAACAAATCCTGTTTACAGTATTAGTAATGTTAGCAAATGATAAAGCTTAAACAATGCTCTATAAATCTCAGCTAATTAATGCTGAAACAGCAGCAGATAAAAGCATGTCTCAGAATCACTTACTGTGTTAAAAACAAAGGCTTCTGCACCTAGATCATTTAGCAGCTAATGAATTGGCCTGTAAGACAGACTATATTTAGAACAAATAAACAAATCTTAAAAGAGCCCAAAAGGGGATGTGCTTTCAACAGAGGGATAAAAACATACAAAACACACAAGTATACAATGTAAGGAAAGAAACATATCTTGTGCCTCTTGAATCCATACTGCCCTCTTGTGGTCTCAAGTACAGTAAGGGTTTTGATATCAATGCATTTCACAAAGATAAAAACATTTTCTGACAAAAAAATTAATAAATAGCCAAGCATGAAAACTAGTTTTAATCAAATCAAACACCTGTATTCTCCACCTTAAGATAGGAATTTCAGCATGTCTCACCCTAGCTCATGATTTTTTCAACTGCATCCAACATTTAAAATCATACAGTACATCTACTGAAATGGCCTTCATTACACTAATAACATTTTTCCGTTTAATAAAATTATTTATAATGGCATCAGTGACCATTTACCTATTTTTACTGTCTATCACTGTAAGTATTGGAAACCTAAGGTTATTAGTTATTTCAAATATAAAAGTGTAAGAACTGTAAAAAGCAAATGCTTTTAAGAAAGAAATATTGAAACAAAACTGGAAAATATTATATGATGAAGATGATATTGATAAAGCATATAATGGATCCCTAAAGATTTTTCATCACTGTATGACAAAAACTGTCCTGTAATACAATATAATAATAATAAACAAATGCAAATAAATAATCCATAGATTACTTAAGGATTATTAAATCCCTACAAAAAGAAAAACACACTGTATAGACAATTTATTAAGTATCAAACCCCAGAAGCAGAAAAAAATATAAAAAGTATAAGAATAAATTAATTAATATTATCAGAATGTGTAAGAAGGAATTACTTATTAGTTTATACTAAAACGTTATAATATAATAAATATTAAAGGTTTATGGAATATTCTAAATAGTATAAAAATAAAATTTTTAATAAAAAGTTACCCGGAATATTACACTGGCAATGATAATATAATAAATAATAAGGAAGAAGTGGTTAATGGTTTAAAAAAAAACACTAACACTAGCTTGCTCTATTCTTTTTCTATTCTGTTTTCTTTTTATTTATTATATAATTTAAAAAACAAAAACAATAGCTGTGTTAAGCTAACTGAGACTTGTTATAGCACTTGCATATAATTGCTCTCTTGTTGATTTTGATTGCTTCTATTGTCCTCATTTGTAAGTCGCTTTGGATAAAAGCTGCTGCTAAATGACTAAATGTAATGTAAATGTAACAAATTCTTTGTAAATGTGGGTCTAGACTTGGTAAAAAATTATAAATGAGCCAGAAACAACAGAAGCGGTGGATGTTGATTTTTGGAATAGAAATCCTATCTCTATTTTTCTTAGAACAGTGGATAGTGAGGAGATAATGGACATTGTAAGAAAGAGTAAAAGAAAATCCTCCATGGATTGGAATAACATTGATATGATTATAATAAATACGTTACTGAAGAAATTGTAGAGCCCTTAACTTATATCTTTAACTTGTCCTTTCAATCTGGTAAATTTCCAAATAAAATGAAAATTTCAAAAGTAATTCCATTATATAAAACTGGGGATGAACACCATTTCACAAATTATAGAACTGTTTCTATACTCCCCCAGTTCTCCAAAATCCTTGAAAAACTTTTTAGAGAAAGACTGCATATTTTAATTGATTCATTAATTAAGAGAACATTTTAACAATAAGTTAATGTCAATATTTCCAACTAACATTTGGTACAACATTAACAAGCCTATAATGTGAGACAGTTTAATTTAGGCAAAATGCAACCTTGTTATTCAATTTGATATGTTTATATATGTTTGATATGTTTTGTTTTGTTTTGTTTTGTTTTGTTTTTTAATTTAGCGTATTTAGGAATAGAACATTATATATTTTTTATTTATTATTTTTAAATACACTGAGTTCATTCATTTTTAAAGTTTATATGGTATAGAAAAAATAAAATAACTAAATTCCACAAAACAGCATTAAACAGTATTTAGACCTAAATTTAAGTTTGACCTCCTGCTTATACATTGCAACCTGCAAATAAAGTTTGCCATTACATCACCTGCTGAGGGTAAGATCAGATGAGCGCTAAATAAAGCCCGGCCCCGGCCTGTTTCAGTATCGGTAAGAGCAGAGGAGTCTTAAACTAAAGATAGACACAGAGCAAGGATCTAAAGCAGATCCACTGCTGTCAGGAGATCGAATTAATCATTCAATTACCGTGCATGTGACTCCCACTGATTTACACGTAACAGTGTAACACAGGTTTAGCAAAGACACTTCATAAAGATCTAGGAAAAGTTATGCAACAAACTTTAATACTTCATGTTTGGTGTTAAGAAGCATTACAAACAAGAAACACATGCAAAATAAATTTTTGCAGTACCTACAGTAGACCACAAGATGTCACTTAAAGCCCAGCTCAAACTGAAGCACAGTCCATTATGTAAACTGAACTCCTCCTCCACACTATACAACTACATCAGAGGAACAACCCTCAAGTATGATAACAATGACTCAGCTGCTCTCAAATGTATATATGCTGCGATTACATAACGTCTGAAGTCAGAGTCAAGTCAGCATGTCAGTGGTGTCAGTGCATTTGTGTATCTGCTACAGGAGTCTGGTATTTCAAATCTGATTACTGTTTCAAATCCAGCCTAACTCTTTCTGCAATCCACTGAGCTAATCTGACATCATGAATCAAAACAAACAAAAAAAAAACAAAAAAAAAATAAATTAGGACCAACATCACAGTCTGCTTCATTGGGATCAAAAGCTGGAATGTTAAGTGGCACCGTTCCGCATTCCCACCCGATCAAGGGCTTTGGAAACAGCAGAGATAGAACAGGACCTCTGTTAAGAACGGCGGGACCCGGAGTCAGACTCCTGCAGAGTCACGAGTAAGAGACACAGAGACTAATCCCAAATTAGCAAAAAAATAATTAGCAGGATAGGGACAGAGAGATCCGGTCACACACACAAGTGCACATACTAACCAACAACAAGTAGTACAGAAGCGATGGGTTATCGAAAGGCACAGCAGAGGAAAGATTACAAACACCCACAGAGTATGGAACAGAACAGCCTTCTACAAGACTTACAGAGCCACATTCAGTCACACTGTTGTATTACAGTTTTATAATGTGAGAATAGTTTAGATGTGGTTAAAATCGGGCTGGTAACAGAGGTAAAGTTATTATTACTATTATTATTAACCCTTTAGAACCTAAAGCTAAAATAGGCCGTTTTTCGCTTCCTCTCTTGTAAAACCTTTCTTCGCCATGTTTTCGTCCGTTTTTTAATTATATTTTGCACTCTCAAACTCTCTAACCTGCTGCGCTCCGTATCTCCCGCTTCAAATCCGCCCTCCCCCCTCTCCCCGAAAGCCGCTGTGATTCGCTAATGGAAAGCATGCAATTACCGTATTAAGCCGTATATTGTCATAAAGCGCAAGATGTCTACTATCGGGAGCAATTTGATTTTTTTTCATAGTGTAAACGGTTAGTGAGTTATGATAACATGAATACAGCATGGTTAATTGTGTCGCCGCCGACACGTTCGGTTTTAAAGGGTTAACAGCCAAAAACATGGCATTACCATTTACATGGTATTAAAATATTGTTTAAATAATACTAATAATAATAATAATAAATTAGCAAGAACAATCATATCAAACAATAATTCTTATTTTATTATTATTATAAGCAAAAACAAAATAACTTATTATCTGCAACAACAAAAAATATTATAAAAAATGAATTATTATAATTATAATTATTATATTATTATTATTTAAAAAATTACTAGTTATCTTTATTCACTAAATTTCCTTATATAATTTATTCTTAATTTTATTAAATGTATTTAAATGCTTACTGTACATTGGAGCTTGTAGAAAAATGTATGCTAAATGCATAAATGTAAATGTAAATCCCAGGTTTTGATATCACTACACCACAGTTCCATCACAGTACTTTTTTCTATGGGTAGTTCAAACTCTTTTTGGGAGGGTATGTGTATACTCACAATGCTGTTGAGGTCTGACTCATAACTGCTGCAATGGTGTATGTGTGTGTTGTGTCCCAGCGGCTCCATGCCCTCCTCATCCCACATGTATGTTCCTCCAGAGCTGTTAGAGGGGGAGAGCTCCAAAGAGGAGGTCGCGTGACGATCCACGTCAGGGGACATGAGCGGCGGACCACGGAGCGGATCACTTGAATCTGCCTTGCCACCTGAGAACAGACATGGTATAACATAGCATAAACTCTGCATGCTTGCCACAATAGGATAATTTTATCAACACTGTACTGTTTGTCACATAAATGCAAGAATTAGATGAATAACGTATAGCTATACCTGCCAGACCAATCCCAGTCCAGTCCATGGTCTCATTTAAGAATCCCTGCAGGCGCATTTGGGTGGAAGTGGCCACAGGATTTTTGTTAAGAGGGATGCCATTCTCCGACTGGTCCCCTAGATTATCAAAGTCATCTAGGAACTCTTCACTTGTGTCATTCCTCTCCAGAGAAGATGCAGAGGAGAGAGACATGTCCTCCATACCCTCCCCAGTGTAGCGGAGGTTCCCATCCAGCCCTGGCTCTGTCACAGGCTCCTCTGGGGAATCTGTGGAAGCTGATGCCTTTTCACACATACAACATGGAAATAAAACTATTTAACTGCAATGCAATCATGTTTCGATAGTTTGACTTCTCTGTGGTGGCACCAAAATACCCCTTTTGCTCCAGTAGAGCTACTAATAGCTATGCAAATATTATTAAATTTAGAACAAGAACACTGACTGAAAATAAAACATGTTTTATATATGGCATAATGATTTGAGACACAATAATAAGCAACAAATCATTAGACAACAATAAAAAGCATTCACTATGAAGTCTCCATATTAAATTATAATATTAATAAATAAGAAAATTGTGAATATCGATAAAAAGACAAATCTGACATTCACAAATCTGACAATGCTACTTCTCTCATGTCCCACAGAAGAAAGAAAATCATTTGGGAACTATTTCTTGAACTATTGCACAAAATATTAGACTGTAATCCAAAATATTAAAATATGCATGGTACTGTAAATTATAGAGTCAGACACTTACGTTCTTTGTGGCACAATGGAGCAACTCAGGAGTGAGAGGCGGGGTTATAATGTCACGCTCCACTGGGCCCCTCCCAACCACTAGAGGGCACTGCGGTTTGGCAGGAATTGGTCGATTTAGCCTGTAGGCCTGTAATGAGGGTTTTGTCAGCACAGAGTTAGGCAGAAGAGGCCTTTTTATGGAATTAGGAGGTGTTAAACTCTCTGAAGAAGGATTCCCAGAAGGTAGTCTATCTGTTATCCCCTTTTCAAATCCCAGGTCCCCAAAACCGAGCACTAGCCGGCCTTTGCTCAGGCTCAAAGGAGATTTGAGTCCAAGTGTTCGCGGAGGACGAAGCTGTGTATTAGTTAGCGGTTTGGCTAGCTCCACAGCCTTGTTGAAAGAGAAGGAGCGCGTCATGGGTGCAGTGGACGTTGGCGAGGGCAGTTGCTTGAAGTGAGTGAAGCTCTGAGAACGCACCATGTAGTCAGGCACGAGCGACTGTCGTGAGAGGCTGTCATTGGACTGGGACAAACTGTCTCTAGAGGTGCTTCGAGTAGAGTTAGAGTTCACCCTTGGTCGCTGAAGCCCCGAAGAGCTTGCTTGGCCCGGTGAAGACGCCAGAGATGAAGTCCCATTTTGAATTGGCTTGGAGCCTGAGCTTTTTTGGGATATGTCCTGACTTTTGGAGGCTGTCGTAATTTGAGAGTATTTGGGCTTTGGTTTAGGACTCTGGATGGATTTAGGGGTTTTGGCTGCAGGTTTAGGGCTTCCAGTGGACAATGTGGAGGCAGACCTGCGCACTTTGGTTGAGGAAGTAGAAGGGCTTTTTAACTGCCTACTTCCAGGAGAATGTTGGGAGTTAACTTCTTTCCTCTCTTCTGGTATCGTGCCCTCAACAGGGTTTGAAGGGTCCACCGGCCCACCACTATCCTTTCTCCATTTTATGGAGAAGGAGGAGGCTCTGACCACTCCATTTGGCCTAGCTGGTGGATTCTTGCCCTCTTGCGTGAGCGCAGTCTGGGTCGTACCATTGGGAAGGGATGAGGGGGTACCATTGACAGGACGGGCACCAAATTTTGGCAGTCTGGACACCATGTAGGACTTACTGAAGACCTTCTGTTCCATCAGCAAACAGTAGAGTCATACATGAACACAAAAGAGACACCTGAAGAGAGAGAGGCACAAACAGATAAGAGCACATTTTTTGTGAAAATTATTAATCATCTAACTTGTGCTTAGACAATACAAAATACTAATTAACAAAATAATATATAATATATAAAATAAATACTGCACTGTAAAATCAATTTATGAGTAGTTGACATGAAATCCATTTGTTCTGTGGAGTGATGTATTATCTTAAACTCTCTCAAACAGCATTTGATAATTATTTGATAATTATGCATTAAGATTTTATGTCCTCAGATTACTTAATAAAACACATTCTTTATTTCATTTGTAACATTTGTCACACCACATGATTAATTTGGATGAACTAGTCAATTTGGAAAAAAAAAAGTGTTTAAGAAATAGAACACAAATAATGAGGAGCAAATGTAAAATCCCTTGGACTGTACATTACATACTACATCTAAATTTTATTTGTAGGAAACAGAACAACAGACAAAAATACAGTATATTAACAGAAAAAGAAACAAGGTCAGCTTCTCATAAGTCATCTAAATGATCACATTTACAGAACATGGACCTCTGACTCCTAGTTTTCTAGTCCGGCATCTTAGTAACTTAGTAAATAAAGCAACTGAAGTAAATTAGATTGTGTAGCTAGCTGTATTAATGTTCCCGTGTTTGAAAGTAAGAAGAGAAAAGATAATGTCTTGGCAGAAAATTACCAAACGTTTTTCTTACATTGTTCCTTGCATTGTATTTCCTGTAGTATAACATCCCCTTAACCTCTTATACAAAATAGCCAAACACACAAAACAATGTTAGGGGAAAAAACAGCTTTCAAATGTACATCAAAACCCACTTCCTGTTTTACAATAGTTAGGGCATGAAAAGAAGTGGCAGGGTTTTGTCTTTTAACTTTTGAACGGAATACCCCCAGTCTACAGTTTTTTTTAACCATCATTGTGTGATCTGGTTGGAAAGTTTCACAGCACGTGACAGCACAGCTAAATCAGGGTGAGCAAACAGGATGTGTTTAAAGGGATGAGCAGGACTGAAGCTCATGAACCTTAATATCAACAGTCCTCATGGTGCTGGTGCATGTGTGTTTGCCATAGATGGCATGTTATGTCATTGCAGACACAAAAAGAATGTTTTAATGTATGTTTAGTGATAAGTTTATAATTAATAAATTATTTATTTCAGACTTATAAGCTGGGACCAAATGAACCCTTATTAAACAATATTGTTATTTGCAGCTGGCTGCTGACTTTATTAAGCAACTGCAACACAAATGTACTGCATGTTTAAATTAAATTCACTCATGCACTTAATGCTTATTTAATTTCAAATGTTTTTTATAAATATGCTACCATTTAAATGGCTGATAAAAATAAGTATTTATGGAACTGTAAAGAAGTATACAGATCAGGAGAAAAAAGAGGAGAGTTTTTATTTCACTCTTTTCCGTATTGATTTCTTTTTTGGTGAATTAAATCAAAGGCTAAAACCAAAACAAGTGAATTCAAGAGAGATGTTCTGGGCTAAAAACCAAATCCTGGCCAGATGAATGGTGCCTCTATAATGTCCCACTTAGGGATGTTCATTTTAACCGCTTAACCAGTTAACCGACGGTAAGAATTCTGACCGATTAATACAATCAGTTAAACGGTTTAAAAAGTCATTTAATACAAACATTTTAATAAACACTGTAAACATAGCTAGGCTATTTTAGTTCCCCTCACTCCACAACAAATCCTTTCAATTAACAGTATTTAGAAAATAATTAAAGAATTAAAAATATAAGAAGCTATAGCAATATAAATGACAAGCCAAAACGAATTCATTTAGGTTCAAACGAAACTAAAACCAATGCTGGGTCTCTCATTCCACACAAAATCAAATGTTTCTGTATTCGCGATGTATTTGAAGGCAAATTATTGTTTATTTTTGTACTTCACACGCGTTCCAATATCCACGTAAAACAAAATGTTTTACATCACGGCGGTACAGTGATAACACTTAACCTTATTATTTTTTACTACATAGTTTTTTCCATATGTTTGACTGACTATTTTATTATGATAATGAACAGGCTGCATTGTCAAGGTAGCAAAGCTTAACTGTGTGCGCGCATGCAGCGCCGGCGCAATCACTTACATTTTTTCCTTCTAACAGTGGAAGAAACTACTCCTTTTAGTCCTAAAGATGCGCAAAACCAGTGGAGGAAGAGAGGGGAGAATACAGTGACCTTTATTCACACGATGACCCACATTCTGTGATGAGAGACTATACTAGCAGTCACACGACATAGAGAGAGAGCGAGAGCGAGAGCGAGAGCGAGAGAGAGAGA
>NW_015548239.1:675032-679045 GCF_001515605.1 Sinocyclocheilus anshuiensis | reverse complement strand
AGAGAGAGAGAGAGAGAGAGAGAGAGAGAGAGAGAGAGAGAGAGAGAGAGAGAGACTACCAGGCTTTATAATCCTCTTCATTCTGCCAAATCAGGTCAGCCACAACACACCCTGCCAAAGCCTCGTTACCCAACACCACCCAGGCCGTCACATTTCACGTTTTCAGTTGTCAAAACACACAGATTCTATGACCTGATCTTGTTTTTTCTGATCTAGTGAATTCCATTCATTCTATCCACAGAAAATTATTTTGCGCTAATATACTGTATAAACCTTTTAAGACAGAGCTAGCATGAGCTCAGTGATTATTAAATGGTGGTATATGCTTCTGTGGAAGCTATAAATAGTTTTAATTTAACTTCATGCTTAAAAAATTGTTTAATTGGCAAGTTCCCGGTGAAACACTACACTTCATGTCGCTGTCACGATGGAAACGAGAACTGCAGTGACCAGCATAAAGCACTGTGATTGAAGTGAGTTAGTTTCCTTAAATTTAAATAAATAAATAATACTTTCATTCAGCAAGGATATTTCAATTTGATCACAAAAAAGTGTTACACCCAAGTTAAAAAAATTATTGCTGTTCTTTTGAACTTTCTATTCTTAAAGAATCATGAAAAAAATGTAGCATGGTTTCCACAAATGTTTCCAACGTTGATTATAGCAAATACCAAATCAGCCTAATCGAATGATTTCTGAAGGATCATTTTACACTGAAGACTGGAATAACTCCTGAAGACTGCAATAGCAGCTTTTCCATCAAAAGAATAAATTACATAATATTTGTAATAATAATGTAGTAATATTTGTAATAATATTTAACAATATCACTGCGTTTACTGTATTTTTTAATCAAATAAATGCTGCGTTAATGAGCATAAGAGACTTTGTTAAAAAATCTTACTGGCCCCAAACCTTTGAAAGGTACAGTATGTCTAAACTAATTTAGACATTAATTTCAATGTGAATAGCGTTCAGTTGTTTCTTATTTGATAGTATCATTCACAATGCTTCACACGGTCTAGTACTTATCTTTATTTCCAATTTTTAAACAATTTCTTGTGTTTTTATTTAAAATGAATTTTGCAACGCGAATCATTTCAGAGCTGGTTGTTTTGGTTGAAGGCATTGAACTCCAGTGTTTCCCCTAGGTTTACGGCTTGGGGGGGGTTAAATTAAATTTTATGAATCAAAAAGCATGTCTAATTAATTAAAATCATGAAACGTAACCAATTTAACATCAATTTATTAAAAGTTTAACAAAAATTACATGTTTAGGGCCCTATGAAATGTTTTATTTTTTCAAACCTTATGTTTTATTGTTACCAAATTCTGATTTAGCATGTCTAATTATTTGAAAGCATAAAAACAAGTTTCATTTATTCTTACAATAGCCTTATGATTTTTTGCTCAGAAATTTTGTGTTGTGTATTTACATTTTTAAGGCATAAACTATTCATTTAATCCATCTTTTAAGTAATGAAAATGAAAGAAATAAAAAAAAATTGGAAAATAAAGGTCATTTAATATTACAATTAAAACACTGAAGAAATATTGTATGATTATTCCTTAAAAATAAGGTTTTAATAATTTAGCAGCCTATTACGTACATTCTACTGAACAATAGTAATATATTTCTGCCGCAATGCCTTCAAGTTAAACCGAACTTTTATTTTGACGGGTTGCCGTGAATACCTTTACATTTCTGTGTGTATATGATATGAGGATAGTGTTACTCAAATGAAACGGTCAAATGCTCATGAAGTGACTCTCAGAGCAGTTCTGGAGATGTTGTTCATGTATTTATGTCCTCATTTACTGAGATGGCAGACGCTAAAATCACTGAAGCGTCACGCAAGTTTCAGTACAAGTGGTAAACAAAACCGCATGTCTGCGCCATTCATTAACACAGAGACACAAAGAATTCATATTTAAATAGTCGTTTTGCGGCTTAATATTTACAAATACTAGTGGGAGTGGGAGTGTGCTCACTTGTGTGTGCACGCACGTGTGTGTGTGTTTGTGTGTGTGTGTGCGCGCACGCATCGGGGCGGAACTCCGCTGTGCATTATACAGAGCGCGCGACCATAACGTAGAGACAGAAATAAGATAAATAACATAAGGCCATTTAGTTTGTTTAATAAAAGAACAAGGTATTGACCTGTTCTATCGGAAAGGTAACTTTAAATGACTTCTGTTGTGATCTGGCGCTATAGAGAAAATATAATTAAATAAAATTAACTTGACCTTCAAGGGGGGCGGGGGGGGGCCGTTGGGGGTGCGGGCCGCCCCCCTAATATAATGGCAGGGGAAACACTGAACTCTGAAGAATCTTTTGAAAAGTCTCAGCTACTGTACTAAATAAACCACTGCATAAACATACAACACACTTTTAGAGGGCAAAAGAGGGTAATCACTGAAGCCTAGGGTCAGATGATGTCATAGATGGGGTTGCTGCTCAGACCATCTGTCAGCTGGCTCCTTCCTACACAACACTCTTGTCAACTACAGCAAATTAGTCACCAAAACAGTCCTTGAAAAAGACAGTGAGGATACCTGCATCTCAATACACACACAAACTCACCCACACATATATACTCGCACATCAGCAAACTTCTTTCTGACTCTGAGAGACATCCACTTCAGTTTTATGGGTTACTAGAATAAGGGGGAAAAAGCGATTCACTACAGACCAAACACAGCAAAATTTGATGTCTAAATGTAATTGTAAATCAACTCTAGTGTCTTCAGATAAACTATTGCCATTAATCACAATTGTTGTTGCTGTTAACCACTAATGACATAGCACAGCAGCATCCACCATGGCAGCAAAATCACAAAGAGTGAAATGAGAGCAAAAACAAGAAGAGGACATTGTTTGTACAGTCCAAACTTACACACTAGATTGTTTGTGCATTTATTGGGGCAAAACCGGCAAAGGTAAAAAAGTTAAGAGAAGGAAGAACAGAATAATGCCTTTTACCAAGCTTACTACTTTTCTGATATATCACAGTTGGCTAGACGGCAAATATAATGTGTGCACAGCATGTGATGGCCTGACACAAAAATCAATTAGACACAGCCAACTTTCTGTCTAACTTCGGCTTGGTACTGAATGCACTTGCCCTTACTGATAGAGAGGACATGCACATGGTATGATGTAAGCTGGTGTTTGACATTGGTTCGTTTCTGTCTTCAGCTGAGCTGGCCTCAGGTGTGCACAGGTAGGGATTTGTCACAGAGAGCAGCTTATTGAGATAAGGCAGATCTGCTTGAGGGCTGGATTAAATGCATTACAGTCCACCTTAACACAGATAACAGTCTTTGTGGTGTGGTCAAGTGTGCCCTCTATTTGATAATATTTCTGAACATTATTTCTATCTATCAGGTGACTGGAACGGCAGAACAGACTAAAGTCAATTTTTTCCTACGCACTGAGCGTTTATTCCAGACCCAGACACCCAGACAAATGCACAGTTATATGTCTGGAGGAGAGCAATGGGCTCTCAGAGCCTGTTAATATTTGATTGTTGCAAAATGAAGGCAGAAGACAGGACCAAAGTAAAGATCCAAAACCAAATTGCATGTCTTATATTTTGATGTCGAACGGAATGTCTCAAATGTTGGCACGCCTGCATTTATTCTGCAAGCCAGAGTGATCTACAAAAGAAGACTTTGACGGAGAGTGAAACTCTGAAGTGCTCAGTCAGAGTGTTCGGCTCTCGTTTCATTTCAAAATTGGCACTAGTAAAAAAAAAAAACATGTTTCTCATTAGTTTTAATAAGAAATTAAACTAATTAAGAAAACCACCATCCATCTCACCTTTACAAAACAAATGCGAATATAAAATACATTTCTACCACAAAAAATGAAAATAGTGACATCAACACACGGTCCACAGACATTAAAGACCCAATTAAATAAAATTGGGTTTTTGTTAAAGGGGTGGTTGACTGGTTTTTTTATAGGCTTGATTGTGTTTATGGGGTGCAGTCTAACATGTGTTAATGCT
>NW_015548239.1:659375-674959 GCF_001515605.1 Sinocyclocheilus anshuiensis | reverse complement strand
TACCAGTCGTTTTTGTAGGCATTAAACTGCCAGAATTTTAAAAGACGATATCTCCGTTTGCATTGAACTTTCAGCTTCGTAACTTTGCAGATATTGTTTATGATCAAACAGCAACATTACACACTAACAAACATTAAAAAAGTGAAATCGCAATCAAACACCCCTTTAAGAGATGCACCGATTGCAATTTTCTTGGCCGATTCCGATTTCTCGTTAGTGTGATCTGCAGATTCCGATTTTTGCCGATTCCGATTTTCTTTCTAAGAACTATAATTGACAGCATATACAAACAAAAATCTACTTTTCTTCAATGCAAAGTTTTCTTTTCATGAAAAAACACAAGTAAAAATTCAGTAATAAAATAAGAACAAATAAAAAAAAAGGCAAACAACAGCACAAATAAATGCAATAGAATAAAGAGAGCTATGAAAGTTTTTATTCAGGTGAGAAATACTACAGAAATTAAAGTAATAAAACTTAAATTAAAACATCCAGTGTTATTTTAGTATCCACGGACCCAATATACTGTTACACAACATGCGTTCTCTTTCTCAACTATTTAATGTTCCAAAACTGACTGTGTTTAACTGGATACTCGCCAAGACGGGCATTTTGACATAAATTTGTATTTAAAAGATGTCATCTATGTCAAAGACATAGATGACACATCCTGCACTCAAAAAAATCATTGTCCAATAAAATGCTCTTAACCCTCCACAATGCAAGTAAATCATTTGCATATGCGACTAAAATCTTCACTCTGAGCGACTAAATGATGTCTAACATTAGCCACTAGCTAATAAATTCTTAGATTTTACTCGCCAGTGTGTGAGTTGGAGGCTAAGTAAGAGTTTAGCAAAGATATATTTTCACTCGCCGAACACTCTGACTGAGCACTTCAGAGTTTCACTCTCCGTCAAGCGATGTGTGGTGCACGACTTCCTGTCGCTTTGCTGAGAGCACTGTTTCTCACACACACAAGAAAAGAGAGAGAGAGCAAGAGTTTAAAAAAACATTTACTAGACAATGGCGATTCTATTGCCAAGGTGTGCATAGAGGGCTGGCTCTCCAGAATGAGAACATCCCCTCACCTACTTCTGGCTAGCAATGGAAAGTAGAAAATCATGGTTCACAGCTGTGAAGAAACTAAAACTACTAGAGCAATGTCCCGCCACAATTTCCTGTTCAGATTCAGAAATGTATCCAGACCTAATTTGAGTTTGCTAAAATAATGCATAAATACGAACATTTGGCATTTGATTAACATTTTAAGTCAGATGCCCTTATAAAGACTGTAACTTTAATGTTTGCTCTTCACAGAAAAGTTGTCAACGACAAGCCTGACATCACCCAAAGGCCAGCTCTTTTTACAGTAAACCAGGTATGTATAAGTGCATTCATCCCATGTTGTATTTGCCATAATTACAAGATTCCAACTTGATGTGAACGCAGCATATGATCTTGAGTATTTGACAACAGCATTATCTGACTTACTTGATAATGTCTTTATCAATCTGTTTCTTCCTCTGTTAGGATGCAGCTGACAAGACAGACTCCAGTAAGAATCCTCAGCGTTGATCAAGCAAGTCCACATCTAAAGGCGGGCGTACACGGTGCGATTCTTGCTATCAATCGTGACATGTGCCAGAGCTCACGACGTTCCGACCTTCAGAACCGTGTACGCCCGCCTTAACCCATCTGAGTGGGAATCATCTTGGAAGAAAACTTTGTAATAAATGAACGGACCGGTCTCAGGCCTTCTATGTCCATTTTTTCAGACTGATTTATGCTCTGCACCTGGACTAAGTGTATGAAAAGCACTTTATATTTTATTCAGCAGGTAATGCTCAACCTCGGAAAAGGTGAGTTAGCACCTAAAATTCAGTACTGCCAATATTGTGAACAGAGTGGAATAAAACCATATCGTTTTGATGCCGTTTTTTGTGATTCTGAGATAAACTGTTTTATGTTAGCTTGTTAAACTAGTTTTAAATAAAACAGAAAATTGCATGAATGTTCCTTTATTTGTTTGCTTTTTTCTTAATTTTCTAGTTTAACAAATTGGAAAAATAAAACAACTGATATAGATTTAACTTGGAAATTACACTGAAAAAATGTTTCATTCATCCAATTAAAAAAAATGTAGGGAAATGATTTCACATCTATATATTTTTAACTTGAGCCAATGAAAAATAAATAACTTGCCCTAAACAATATTTTCTATGTCTATGAAAACTATAAAAAGAAATTTCTTAAATGAGAATTTTTGTTTTGATTAAATCTATATTTTTTTGTTTGGATCAAAAATTGAATTTAAATTAACTGACTTTCTTCAACAAGAAAAATATACTTTGTGCTAGGTTTTATAAAATAGTTTTCATAGACATAGAAAATATTGTTTAGGGCAAGTTATTTATTTTTCATTGGCTTAAGTTAAAAAATATAGATGTACATTTTTTTAATTGGATGAATGAAAAAAAAATTTCAGTGTATAATGCACCCTAGTCTCACCCTTCTCATTAAACACAACAAAGAAAAGAATCAGACAGCTGATCCTTGAAAGCAATCACAGTAGCGTGGGCCATTACAACGAGCACATTGTGATTAAGAGTGATTTCCAGCAAAGAAAATGTTCAACAGCAAAACCTTATCCTGCTTAGTAAAGTCACTTGATCAGCATGAACCTACAGCATAAATACTGCACTATAACGCACATAAAAGATTAAGAGGAGCATAAGAGACTGAAAATAGATCTACAACCTCTCATGGAACAAATCTGAACTGAACCACCCTTTATTGTTTCTCAATCTCATCTTTCAGCCTAGCAAACCTAATCCACTTACGTTAATGCAAAATTGTCCTTTCTGTTGAGAGCAACAAAATAAAGAGTTTTCAGTCAGATGACTCAGCAGGTTTCTCATTCTTTCCAAGCCACTCAGTGTTGTTCTATGCGTTATTCCCCATGACTTGTTCCATAAGGACAAGGAGCTGCTTAAATAAAACACACATAATGACAAAGAGATGTATTACTCATGGCGGCCATGTTAAATGACTCAGCTCTTCACAAAACAACTATGCTATATAATTCACACAAAATGACATCCATAATGACAATGATTATTAATTTTGTGATTTTCAATGAATTCATGAGTTTTAGTGATAATTTGCAACTGTGTGATTAAACTGTGGCTTTGTAATGTGACAGGACAATATTCAACGAAGAATTTAACAGTATTATTGAGATTATGATCAAATAAATCATTTCAGACAGTGTTTTAGGATTAGTGAGTAAACCATATTTTTTTCAAACAATAGTAATTTCTCTTCTTTCCCAGTTTGTTTCATGTGGAAACTCCAGACAGGCCAAACCTAATATGCAAACAGTCCATTTGAATGTCACCCTTGACTAAACAGAAGAACAGATGCTACGCTGATGTAGTTATTGTATCACAGAGAGCCTAAATAAACATTACTACACATCCACAACTACAAAACCCAATAGAAACAGATTTTTTTTTTTTAACAAACACACATACACAGAGAGTCACATAAAGCTGCTTCGATTAGCTGCTATCCTGCTAACTCTCACTTTGACACTTTAAGCACCTTGCTTAAAACCTTAGAGAGCTTTCTGTCACTTTTATGGTCTCAACACACAAATCCAGGTCTACATCTGTTTTAAAGCATCGGAATAAAATAAAACATTAATATACAACAAAATAAGCATTTCTAATACTTTAGATTGTGATAGCAATGACTATGTTCAGAGGTACTGTGACTTCCTGTTTATGTTGCCTTTGGCTCCATCAATTACATTTGAATGTATCTCCAACCATGATGTCACACCAGCAAATACCGACAGTAAATTCAAACAAGCTGAATCATCACAGGTTCGTTTCGGTTTTATACGGGAACTCTGTAATTAGTCTAATGCCAGTTAATGTCAATAAGAATTAAGTGAAGTTCTCAGTTATCAGAGTATTATATTGTGAATATAATCATAAAATGGCATCCGGCCTTTAGAAGATCTTTAGAATGATGTTTGTACATAGAGATGTAGTCTTGTTCATTCTGAGAGGTGTGTGTGCTGCAGATGTACTGCAGAGAGACGCATGTGTTTACACAGCTGAACACATCAGCAAAAATATATACAAACACAAAAATATATACACAATATGAGGGTCAGAAAGACAGAACATGAACAAGGATGATCTTACACTCCAGGCACCCAAAACAATCAAAAAGTCTTTGAAAAATATGTATCAGCCTCACAGGAAGGCCACACACTGATACACAGAAGAGAGCTGATATTGTCTACAATACAACATGAGCAATGAGTTTCTGGGTGGCAAAACTGCTGTCATAACAGCCACTACCAAAAATTTGAATGAATTTTCAGCATCATTACTCCAGTCTTCAGTGTCACATGATCCTTCAGAAGTTATTCTAATATGCTAATTTGGTTAATAACTCTTATTACATCTAACCTTCAAAATTAAAGTCTCAAAATGAATATCCATTTTTCACACTGTACATCGTAATGCTGTGATGTACAGTATGTACGAAGTCGAAATTTCGACTTTAAAAACGACAGTTTTTTGTTGTAAAGTTTTATTTTTAAATCAAAACAGTACAGAATTTTAATATCAGCCATCTATGAGTTATAGGCCATAGCATGAAAATAATTATCAGCTTAGCAGGTACGAATTTTAATATCCGTGCATCCCATATCAATGACGTAAGTGTACAGTAATACATGCAGAACTCAACAACTAAAAGTTACCACCGAACAGCTGTCTGGCGCTGAGGACAGACATTTATCTGCCTGGATACTAGGGCTGCACGATTAATCGAATGCGATTGTCTGGGTTTCTTCTGCGAGGCGTATTTGGAGTTTCAGCGCGAGAGCGCCCTCTGGCCTTTGGATGGAGATTTACTGCTGATCACAGAACCGTGCTTCACTGAAAGATACACATGACAATCGCAGCTTCTGTCAAATCGCGATCTCGATTCCATTTCGATTTATCGTGCAGCCCTACTGGATACTTCACATTATACCACATTAGACTCACTGTAACGAAATACAGGAATCTAGCTCATGGACCAGATCTCCCTGACAGGCCTCAGGATGATCACCTAACAGCCACTGCTGTTAATAAACACCCCTCAGAGATATTTGACGCTAAACCAGTCATGAGGACAAAGCAGCTACAGGAAGAATTTTATCAGGTTATAGTTTGATCGAGGCATTCAAATGGTGAACAGACACACATACACATGCCTGACAGCTGCTGGAACATTCAACACCCATGTAAACCAAACCAATAAACAAGAGATCCTTGCACCTGTCAAGGACACACACAAAGTCTGTCAACACAAGTGCTAAGTGAGGACTTTTAATTTTGGGGGGTGTGTTGATGCTTTGGCTTAACACCGTCTCGTCTGCATCTCTGACAGTTCATGGCCATTAACATCAGCACTGACTGACAGCTATGCAATCTTCATAAACAGAAAGAATAACAAGTGTAGTGGGTGGTGTGTCCTCACCCTGGTGCCAAATGACAAGATGACAGATAAATGTTCTTTACTAACATGATTCAGTCTTGATCCAAATGTATACATTAAGCCATAATCACTGTATTCTTTCTAGATATAGTGTATAAGAATCCAACCTTGTGCTAGCATGCATTGAAATATACAGTAAAGAACTAATAAAGGCTTAACCTAAGAGGTATGTATTTAAAAAGGGTGATGATACTTTTGAATGCATTACTATAATCTCTGGTTATTTCCAGGGCTGGTTACTGAAAGACAAGACCAAAGCGGAAGTTATTAAGTCAGACATCAAAGTCTATCTAGGCCTCCCCCGCAGTACTTTTTCCCTTGATGGCCTTTGTATTTCATCACATGGACCAGATATACACAGGTGACAGGGTCACATGTGTTCGTTGGAATCAATTATGAGCATTTAGCATTCTACAAATGACACGCTTCTAGAAAATGAAAGCAAAATGTACAAATTTGTCTTTCAAGAAGTGAAGATGCTCTAAAACCTAGGATCCACCATAAATTTTCCCTTAAAATATCAGATCCATTCCAGACAGTTGCATTAAATGCACTGTTCAGTTAACATGAATGCACACGCATTTGTGATGTACTACATAACTCAGTGCATTTTTGAATTACGTAAGTTGCTCTAAATACACATATTTGATATGGTCCAATGAATAACTACATGTAAAAATCCATTAAGTCACACTATCCTAAAGGCTGTGTTGCGTAAAATATGTTATCTCTGTTCTGTCTGCTGCTTGGTGTCCATCCAAGAAAAAGCAGTTGTAGTTTAGGGGGCAAAGGTCATCTCTGTTCTCAAAATAGCAGTGCAGTTCAACGTTAACATGAACAACATCTGAACTGAGCTGAGTGAATTTGGAAAACCATACAAACTGAGGTTGTTCAATCACATAAACGTTATGGACATTTCACATTTATGTACAAAGACATGCATAGTACAATTTCAACCACACCACGTGCAAAGAAATAAGCATAACAACAGCAGACATGACCCTTTAGTTCTTACATTCTGCATTTAAAACCTAGTATTTGAACAAAAATATTCCAACCAGTCAGATCTATCTGTAAATACAGTTTTATGTGAGAGCTGGGAACCAAGAGCTGCTTCTTATATTTAAAAAAATAATAATATTGGATGTCTTCCGGTTCCATTAGCATGCTTTCTTTCGCAGATGTAGCCAGAACACCATCCTAAACTATGTTGATGTTTCCTAATACTGCTATTCTATAAAAACAGATAATCAGTTTGGCAATACCTTGTGCCGATATCCACACTTTTTATTTAACTGATCATTTTGTGTTTTTTTTGTTGTAGTATAATGAATTGTACTGATAGTATGGTTTGTATAATAATTTGGGTAATTAAATTTTGTTCTTTTAGCAAATCAAAAACATGATAAATATACTCTGATTTCTGAACAAACACCATAAGCAAAGCAAAAACATCAAAGTTCCACTTTTTAGACACAATAAGTCAATCAGTCAGAACTCAGAGGAATCACTGACTCGCTCACTGATCAATGGGCATTTTAAATTAATGAATCAAACGTTTAATTAACACTTACTTAATATGGTCTGCTAAATTTGGTTACTGCTGACAGCAGTAAATGCTATACGAATTGCATTTTTTCCCAGATAGTTCTTCCTCAAAAGTCCTAAATGAATCGTTAATGAACCGATAAAGACTATGAAACGGAATCAGAATCGATCCCCTTACGGGAATACCATCTCTGTACGTGGACACAAAAACATTAGATTAGCGTTAACGTTATATGTGACTCACCTGTACGAAGAAAATCAGCCGCGTCTATCCATGATGTCGATGTCAATGTCAAAGCTCAAGAGTTCACGGTCAACTTCAAACTCTTATTTAAAACAGCTCACGCCTTGATTACTATGCCGACTCATTCTATACACTAGGCCTACATCATATATTACACACTGAAACAGTTAAGTTAAACTGTTAGAAAGCAACTCCGTTGATAAAATAATCCAGAGAAATTAGAAAAACCTTCCACTTAACCAGCGCGAATTTTCCAGAGCATTGACTAAAACAGTTTAATAACAACACAAAGAAATGAACGCGTTGGTAAACAGTGTGAAAACAGATACTCGTATATTCCTTTTTTAGGGTCGATATCCAGCATTATAAATATCCTTTCGCAAAATTTAAAGCGCTAAAGCTGCGGAACAGCAGTGATGCTGTACTGAAGTGAGACTCCATCATGATGTTTGTGATGTTCTGGTCTCTTTCCAGCATCCTCTTCATCCGCACCTTGCTCACAGCGTTTCACTTGAGCTTCTACATAAACGCCTACGATATCAAAGTGCTAAAACAGGTAGTTTGTTAGCTCATAACGCTAAAGCAGGCGGGTGGTCTTCCTCTGCTTTGAGCTGATGTGTTGGATAAGCGTGCGTTCAGCGTTTGGCCCACCGCTCAACCCCACAGAGCGCGAGCTGCTACTCGTACTCTCACGCGCGCTGCAAGTGTGACTCTGACGTAAGACGTTCTTCACAGTGCACGAGCTCCGGGCTGGCTCTGTGGCCGGGAGCGAGCGCGAGTATTGAATGGCGATGTTAACGTGATATGGGCACGTTTTTGTGTACTAATTATATAGAATATTATACACATTATGCAGTTTATATTTATTATCTGAATGATCTTGTACACGTAATTACAAATATGTGTTATATATTTTTTGGCTAGTCTATAGCTTGTGGTGTAAAACGTAGGATCCAGGGGCCCACCATATTTATATACAAGTAGCCCAGTCAGGGTTCCTACTTATTTATGAACAATTGCCTATTTGTTTTTTTGTTGTTTTTTTCCATAGGCCTACCATATTGTGTCATTGGATAAGTAGATAGATAGGCTAGATAAAATTCCCAGGGCCTGAGACAACATGTATAAGGGAGGGTGGGTCCCCTTGTTCCCAATATTAAACTATGGGGCCAGGGACAATTTCCCAGCCTGAATCCTGTTTCTTTAACTCACTCAGGGGCAGTGTTATTTTAGCATCATTGAGAAAGGCCTATATTTATCATATATTTATTTATTGTTTTTTTACATTTTAAATTAGTTTTTATTTTTGTATTTCCTTTTTTAGTTAAAATTTTAGTAATTTTGTTTTTGTAATTTTTTTTATACATCTATATGATTTTATTACTATTTCAGTTTTAGTGCAACGAGTTAAACTAAATTTAATGTTATTGCTTTGGCAACCAGCTAAAATAAGTTACAATTTTTAATACTTTATTTGGTGACGTATGCTGGACTTCTCCAATCATTTCATCCACATAAAATCAGCCCCTTTATTACAATCAGCTGCAAACTCACATTCAGATCTGCTTCCATCCTATCAACAACTGATAGCTAGAACCAAGTGTTTTACATTTTATTCTTTTTCGATTATCCGTTTCACTTGGATATATGTCACTATTTGAAAGAAAAGATCTGCTGGTACTTCTGTTACATCACCACTTTAATACTTTATATCTGCTGTCTGCTGCTTCGTGTTGTCTGCCATGTAGGCTACTAGTTGTATGTTGTATGGCTGTGGTGTCTGGTGATTTGTGAATGCCACTAAGGATTAGCATGTTTAAGAATTCCATTGTACTTGTGCATATTGCAACAATGTACTCTGCTCTCCACTAGGCTACACACACAGTTCAGTAGATGTGTTTCTTCCTCCTTGATAGACTGGGAAGAACTCTCAGCTCCAGATATTAAAATTGTATCTGCTCAAAATCCTTAGAGATTTCAGCATTTCAAACAGCCAGATTGTGAAAGTATAAAAGAGAGATGCTGTCAACTTGTTTAGCAAAAGAAATGTAGCACTATTTATGTTGCCAAAAATCTATCCTGGAGATTCAATGGGTTTTATCAGATTTATAAAAGACAGATACAGCTGTACCGCTTCTTTCCAAAAACAGCCAATCGTGTGGAGCACTTTTTTTGATGGATTGGCACAGTTTATTGGACTTCTACTGGACTATTGAATATCAACCATTCATTGCCATTACAAAGCTTGGAAGAGCCTGGACATTTTTAAATATAACTCTGATTGTATTCGTCTGAAAGAAGCAAGTCATATACACCTATGGCTTGAGGATGAGTAAATCATGGTGTAATTTTCATTTTTGGGTGAACTATCCTTTTAACGCTGGGTTCTTTGGGAAGCTGAACAAGGTTATCCTTCCATTTGGTGACATTGTTGATTTCGTGGTCAACAATGATCGTGGTTGATTTCCGGTGTCCTGACATTTTATCCTACCTGTCAGATTGTCCTACCAGGGTTTACTGTGCGTGCGCACATCAATATTGCGTCCTTTTTCTCATGCTGAACAACAATATTTAATGTATCTGCATTACTGTAAGGGTAGGTTTAAGGTTGTGGTAGATGTAGACGTTAATAAATAAAGAGAAGTGCCCATACAAGGAATTCCGTCCTTTATGACATCATACAGGGCCATAATCTAAAAAAAACTTTCCGAAACTTATACGAACCATGAATGAGTGTATTTGGCACAGAAATACTCCGTCATACGTCCAACTCGTTTTTTTTTTTTACTTTGGCCATGTTTAGCATGAGAATCAAACTCTTTAACTAACTCAGAATGCATGAAATAGCATGAAGCCGCCTTTCCATTATCTAGGACAAGCGACAAACGACAGACCGGAAGTCATTCATTTCCAATGGAGAGTAGTGCGGGTGCTGCGTTGAGTTCCGATCATATGCGTATGCGGAAAATTCGGATCCGATTTGAGCTTCGGATGCATTCAAATATTTGAAATTCTAATTATTAAATCATTATGTACGTTGATTGGCCCCATAAAACTACTTAGATTTTATTTGAGGGGGTCATTTGTTTTGTGTGGATCATACATTCATTGATTGCATTCATTAAAAGCATAGGCTACATTTTGCCATGGTGATAAGCCGGGTTGCTTCTCGACCAGTTTGAAAGTTCTGTGCGACTGCCGCTACGGGGAGAAATAGAACAATCGTATCCAAATGTCGGAGACAGGTCCCTTTAGCTAAATATATATCTTGACTTGAACCCTTTCCTTCCCTTTCCACTTTATATAGGCGTTATGAAATTTCTGGATCTTGCTATTCACAGCATAAACTGATTCAAATCATTATTTGCAAAAAAATTACCAGAATATAAAAATATTACTCATCTCTCTGAGGAAAAAAATCATCCAAAAATTGTAGCTTGAACTGAATTGAGGTGAATAATGACACTATTGTCTTCTGTAGAGCTGCTTTACGACTGAACATTACATTGTTTCATAATAGATGAACTTGGCAACATCAACACTGATAAAACTAAACTTATTTAACATTGAAATGACTTGAGCTGAATAATGACACTATTATCTTCTGTTTCTGTAGAGCTTTTTTACAAGTGAAATTGAAGTTGTTTCATAAAAAATGAACTTTGCAACACTGTTATTTTCCTGTTTATTGCTGTGAAGCTAATGTAAAACAGTCAGAATCTGAAATTAATATTGTATAAAGTGCTATATAAATAAATGTAACTTGATTTGACATCTCAATGCACTGACTTAATCCAGTGAACACCAGATGGCGCCGTCAAACAATTGTTTAGTGCTGGGGCTCTAATGCCGTGCTTCTAAATACCACTGCTGACTCTGAGGGCCCCATCACTCCACATTTGTCTGTGTCTGTGTGTGTATGCATAATGGGAGCATTTGTCTCCTTTTTATGCTAAATTAATAACATATGAACCAACATGTGGGAGAGATCTCCCACCAATGTGACAAAAACAAAAGCGATGAATGGCAAACAAACTGTCCTGACAAAATGATTCATGTTGAGGTCAAAGGGCACAGAGGTCAGATACTTAAGGCTGCAGGACACCACAGAGGACACTGATTATTTATGTATTTGCCTGTGACTATAATCAAAAGTCTTTAAAATAGACACATCGGCACCTGCAAAAGCTTTACTCACAGAAAAACAACTCAAACATACTCATACAAATGAAGTTTTCTGTCACTCAGTTTGCTTGAGTGTGAAGATTTGTGGATTATTATGACATTACATACTCAACAGTTTGAAAAAAAAGTTTTGTTTTTTGTTTTAGACTCATGCCATCCGGCCCAGTGCCCTCGATTTCATCTGTTTATGTGCGTGTGTGTGAGAAAGAGAAAAAGATAAAGAGAGAGTGGAAGAGCTCTGGTTCTCATTGAGTTTGGCATTACTTTACAGACAAAAAGATTTACAGGCCACAGAAACAGATGGAGGAACGCAGTACAAAGTAGGAGGAGAGAAAAGAGAGAGTTCAGGTTTGCACTGTCTTTAGATGTTTTTCACAGTCCACGTGTAAGTGGAGGTGAGTGAGAGTGTGTGTGTGTGTGTGTGTGTGTGTGTGTGTGTGTGTGTGTGTGTGTGTGTGTGTGTGTATCCATGCTGTTAATGGATTTGCTAATTAAGGACTTCTCAGGTGAAGCCAGAAAAAGCAGGAGAGGAAATGGAGGAGTGGAGTGCCAGGTAAGAGGAGACGGTATAAATAGATTTATCAAATGAAGAGAGAAGATGGGGGGAAACAAGACAAACCTGAAGGAGGGGCAGAGGGAAAAGAAAGGTATGTGGCTGCCTGATAGTGTGAGAGGGAATATGGAGAGAGAAAGAGTAGAAGAAGGCAAAGTGATTAAATAGCACAGAAAGAGAGATCATAAGAGCGGAGAGACTCTGGTAAGAATTTTTACACCAATTAAAAGAAATGGCAAAGGAATGAAAGGGTGATTCTGTCAGGACGACTGCTCTGTTAAAGTAACTCTATCTGCTCTGAGCCGTAACCTACAGTAATGACTTCCCAGTGATGGGGCCGCTCCATTCTACACACACACACACACACACACTTCTAATGAGCACTCCGGGGCTTATACACAATACTGAAACTACTGTGAGTAATTTAAAGAGGAGAGCGATCAGACAGAATCAGCTTTGATTAAGATTTGTGCTTTGTCTTTTATCTTCACATTTATAAGTATGATCTCTTATGCTTTCTATTACGATTTTTTTTACGTATCATGTTGATATGATAGTGTAGTTCTTTGCGTGGACGTTGTTTTTTCTGTATGTCTTGTGTGCAGTGTTCATTAGTTCTGTGCTTTCTTAATGAAATGAAAAAGAACAGCTCTCACGATATCCTCAAGAAGATTCAAATCTTTGGGAGATAATGATTAAATGTTAAACACAATCCCGTTCCCTTATACTCATTCTGGAAAGTTTTCGTTTGGAGAAACAAACTTTTTATACATCTGAGTGCATTCTGGGTGAGAGTCTGAGTCAGAACTCTTCCGGATTGAAACTTCAAAAGTCACCTGTTAAATGCATGTTTCAGATCCATAAACGTCCTTCCATGAGCCATGAATCTGCTCTGTCATCTGTTGTTCTTGACAATTACCCTTCACCTTGGTGTCGTCAAGGTAAGTGGTTTATAGTTGCTTTCATGAGAACATGCTGCTAATGTGCTCCTATTTTAAATATGAAAAAATTATAAATTAAGATTACGAAAAGTAACTGGCAAATACGTTTTTGAAATGCAATTTAAAAAATACATATAAATTAGCCTATTTATTAATTTATTATTTATTGTTTTATTTTACAGCATTTTATAACATTAATTACATGTGCAAATATGTCTATTTGTCAATTTAGAAAGTAATTGAATAATTTATTTTATTGTGATGTTTAACTACATTTTAAAACATGGATTTAACAAGCAGTTGTAAGTCAAATTTAAAAAATACTTATTTATTAAAATGTTTGTTTGAATTGTTAAATTTAACCAATGAAAAATACCCTATGAAAAATATTCCATGCTGTGTGGAACAAGCAAAAAGGTATTGATATTTCTAAAAAATGTTTAAATCTAAAAAAAAAAAAAAAGTTTATATGAAGTTTATCATAGAATACTATCAGTCCAAAAGAGTTAAAAGAGAGGTAGAGTTTACAAGTGAGTGAAAGCGTGAGTCTAAGTCTGTAAAAACTGTAAAAGCTTTCACGCTTACTGTGCCATAATGGTTAACAGACTGCTTGTAAATGTGCATGCTTCTTCATTTCACATGCATTCTTCATTCATGTGCCTGTCCCTTTTTTTAAAGCATATTTCTGCACACATGCTCTCGCAATATGACTTTCATCCATCAAGCCTTAAACACGCTCAGTAATTCTCTCATATATTTGAAGATCTCAAAGATCAAGAAAAGGACTTAGGAAAATTGAAAAATAAATTACAGTTCATTACCGTTTACTATAAAAGCAGTGAATCTAACAGACAGCTGAAGGATCATGTGACCCTGAAGACTGAAGTAATGGCTGCTGAAAATTCAGCTTTGCCATCACGGGAATAAATTAGATATTAAACCCAAACTTTTGAATGGTAATGTATGTAAAAATGTCCTCCACATTTTTATATACAAGAACACATACCATGTGAATAACTTTATTTGTGTGTGTGTGTGTGTGTGTGTGTAAGGGTGGAAGAGCCCCGCGCAAACATAGGCAGGCTGAAGAGAAGTTGAGGCCTTATTTGGGCAGAGTGGATCCAGGTGAGAGTTATTTACATTTACATTTAGTCATTTAGCAGACGCTTTTATCCAAAGTGACTTACAAATGATAGAAGCAATCAAAATCAACAAAAGAGCAATGATATACAAGTGCTATAACTAGTTTCAGTTAGCTTAACGCAGTACACGTAGCAAGGGTTTTTTAAATTATATAATAAATAAAAAGAAAACAGATAGAATAGAAAAAGAATAGAGCAAGCTAATGTTAGAGGCCTTTTTTGCTTTTGTTAATAGTATAATAAATAAAAAGAAAACAGATAGAATACAAACAGATTAGAAAGCTAGTGTTGTTTTTTATTAAAGAAAACAAGCAGCAAATGAATAGAGTGCAAGTCTAAAAGGGACAAGTGTTTTATTTTTTTTAAGAATAGAATTAGAATAGAGTGCTAGAGTTAGATTAGACATAATCTAACATTAGGTTAGACATTATTATTTAATGTCACTCTTATTTTATGACTGGTTTTGAACATTATTTATTCAGTATACAAAGTTGCTTCCTCTTTTTACTATTAAACTCACTCTATTTCTTTCTTTCTCCTCTTCAGAATCCCTGTGTAAGTTGTTGAAATGTCACAGTCCTATTGGTTCCTGGTGCCAGGTAGTGAAGGAGGGGGGAGTTCTCACTCCTAAATGTGTGTGTCCAAAGACCTGCCCATGGTAAGACACACTCCAACAAACTAATAACAATTTTCCAAGACACCTGAGCTGATTTCATTGGCAAGCTACTTACAGTGAGCCAGTGGCATGAACAGTGCAGCTCAGAGCTCAGTGTCATGATTAAGAACAGAATAATGACGTAAGACACTCCTTGCGGCTCACAGACTCCTTGGAATCAAACCAGCAACCCAGACATCTAACTACTGGTATATTCGCTCTGTGCACTTAGTCTTTAATGCAGATAAATGTCACATGCAGAAAAAAAAAAGAAAGAAAAAGAGAAGATGTGCTTGAGGGAACACACTTTAAAAATGCTGATATAGTTTAAAAAATAATATGACATTTTATTAAAACATCTCAGGTAGAGATTTTTTTTTTTTTACAATACCTTATGTAGTTAAACATATTAAAACAAGCAATTAAACAGCTTTAAACTTGATTAACAATAGCTCTACTTCTTTCTACATCAAGTGGTGAGCCTACACAGTACCCAAGTTAGTTATCATTAAAAAAAGTAGGCTAATTAAAAAAGTCTATAAATAAATATATTGAAATTCATTAGTATTAATGTACCTACATGACATGTTAAAATCGACAGTTTTGGTTTTTCTAAATGTCTCTTTTGATGGTTTCATGCCAGTTCACTGCTCAAAACACTGATAGCCCTTAACAAAAAGTAGTATACTTCAAGTTTATTTTAGTAAGTATACTTAAGTAAAGTTCAAGTATATTTTTAAGTATACTTTAT